>NC_141685.1:144353135-144724594 GCF_964263255.1 Lissotriton vulgaris
TGTGATAGCCAGGCCGATCACACTTCAGAAGAGTGCAGGATCAATAATGAAGGTCACAGAGCTGCAGCTGTGTGATAGTCAGGTCGAGCACACTCCAGAAGAGTGCAGGATCAACACTGAAGGTCGCAGAGCTGCAGCTGTGTGATAGCTAGGCTGAGTACTTCACTTTAGAAGAGTGCAGGATCAACACTGAAGGTCGCAGAGCTGCAGCTGTGTGATAGCCAGGCTGAGTACTTCACTTTAGAAGAGTGTAGCATCAATAATGAAGGTCGCAGAGCTGCAGCTGTGAGATAGCCAGGCCGAGCACACTTTAGAAGAGAGCAGGATCAATAATGAAGGTCACAGAGCTGCAGCTGTGTGATAGCCAGGCTGAGTACTTCACTTCAGAAGAGTGCAGGATCAATAATGAAGGTCGCAGAGCAGCAGCTGTGGGATAGCCAGGCCGAGCTCACTTCAGAAGAGAGCAGGATCAATAATGAAGGTGGCAGAGCTGCAGCTGTGAGATAGCCAGGCCGAGCACACTTCAGAAGAGTGCAGGATCAATAATGAAGGTCGCAGAGCTGCAGCTGTGAGATAGCCAGGACGAGCACACTTCAGAAGAGAGCAGGATCAATAATGAAGCTCACAGAGCTGCAGTTGGGTGATAGCCAGGCTGAGAACACTTCAGAAGAGAGCAGGATCAATAATGAAGGTCCCAGAGCTGCAGCTGTGTGATAGCCAGGCCGAGTACACTCCAGAAGAGTGCAGGATCAATAATGAAGGTCGCAGAGCTGCAGCCGTGTGATAGCCAGGCTGAGTACTTCACTTCCGAAGAGTGCAGGATCAATAATGAAGGTCGCAGAGCTGCAGCTGTGTGATAGCCAGGCCGAGCACGTTTCAGAAGAGTGCAGGATCAATAATGAAGGTCCCAGAGCTGCAGCTGTGTGATAGCCAGGCCGAGCACACTTCAGAAGAGTGCAGGATCAATAATGAAGGTCGCAGAGCTGCAGCTGTGTGATAGCCAGGCCGAGTACACTCCAGAAGAGTGCAGGATCAATAATGAAGGTCGCAGAGCTGCAGCCGTGTGATAGCCAGGCTGAGTACTTCACTTCCGAAGAGTGCAGGATCAATAATGAAGGTCGCAGAGCTGCAGCTGTGTGATAGCCAGGCCGAGCACGTTTCAGAAGAGTGCAGGATCAATAATGAAGGTCCCAGAGCTGCAGCTGTGTGATAGCCAGGCCGAGCACACTTCAGAAGAGTGCAGGATCAATAATGAAGGTCTGAGATCTGCAGCTGTGTTATATCCAGGCCGAGCACACGGTGTCTGTTCAGCAAATACAGATTATCAATGAAAGTCTCCAACCTGCATGCTGTGTGATAGACAGGGTGAGCGCTTCTCTTCAGGAGAGTGAGGAATCATTTATAAAAGTCACTGAGCCGCATGTTGTGTGATAATTAGGCAAAATCACCATTTTACATTCTTGGACGAAGATTTTTTGATGGCTAATGGAGCCGAATTTTGACATTATTGTTCCACAAAAGAAATGTAAAAAAAGATTGATTGTATAAAAAATAATATTAAGGTAGAACCAATCACGGTGCTATAAAATGTACACAATAATGACTAAGTTTTACATATCAAAAAAGAAAGGCACGTTTTTAGATATGTAATAGAATAAAAAAATGATTTGGATTTTGGCATTTTACTGTTGATTGTAAAGAAATGATATTGCGCCCCAAACTCAAGATAATGTGTTAACGCATAGAAGGGGGTCCTGTTTCGACAGTGTGACTGCTGTCAGCAGGGAGTATGGCAGAGGTGGCAACAGATGGGGGTCCTGTTTCGACAGTGTGACCGCTGTCAGCAGGGAGTCTAGCAGAGGTGGCAACAGATGGGGGTTCTATCTCGACAGTGTGACTGCTGTCGGCAGGTGGTCTGGCAGAGGTGGCATTAGAAGGGGGTCCTGTCTCAATTGTGTGACTGCTGTCAGCAGGTGTCTGGCACAGGTGGCATTAGAAGGGTGTCCTGTCTCAATTGTGTGACTGCTGTCAGCAGGTGTCTGGCACAGGTGGCATTAGAAGGGTGTCCTGTCTCAATTGTGTGACTGCTGTCAGCAGGTGTCTGGCACAGGTGGCATTAGAAGGGGTCCTGTCTCAATTGTGTGACTGCTGTCAGCAGGTGTCTGGCACAGGTGGCATTAGAAGGGGGTCCTGTCTCAATTGTGTGACTGCTGTCAGCAGGTGGTCTGGCAGAGGTGGCATTAGAAGGGGGTCCTGTCTCGACAGTGTGACTGCTGTCAGCAGGTGGTCTGGCAGAGGTGGCATTAGAAGGGGGTCTTGTCTCGACAGTGTGACTGCCCTCAGCAGGTAGTCTGGCAGAGGTGGCATTAGAATGGGGTCCTATCTTAATACTGTGACTCATGTCAGCAGGTGTCTGGCACAGGTGGCATTAGAAGGGGGTCCTGTCTCAAATGTGTGACTGCTGTCAGCAGGTGTCTGGCACAGGTGGCATTAGAAGGGGGTCCTGTCTCAATTGTGTGACTTCTGTCAGCATGTATCTGGCACAGGTGGCATTAGAAGGGGTTCCTGTCTCGACAGCTTGACTGCTGTCAGCAGGGAGTCTGGCAGAGGTGCCATTTGAAAGGGGTCCTGTCTCAACAGTGTGACTGCTCTCAGAATGGCTCTGCTTTTGGCGTCCACATGACTGACAAGGTTTCTTTGAGATGGGACTAGGTGATGGAAAGAGAAGTGCTACTTGTGATACAAAGACCTGGACTTCACTTCTTTTAATTCAGTAATTTTTGTCCAACCAATGTATCATTTATAAGGAAAGTTCAAAATATGTCTGTGGTTTGGCACTCCCCTTGTTAATAATTCATAAAAATTCCACAAAATGTTCAGTACTTGTATGTATTCTGCTACAAGAGGTATGTAGACATAGATTTGTCATATTCCAAAAAGACTTTTTTTAAGAGTCTTATTTAGTGCAACTTTATATACTGGGTGTTAGATTGTGTTATATCTCGACCACCGTATCTGTGATGGACGTGGAATAAAGGAGTCGAGTACAAAGAGTTTCTCAGAAAGCTGTGAGCACCTTCGAAGGGGGAACAGTAATAAAGCTAAGCTTATTTAAGTGTTGGGTTTTTGTCGAAATCTTTATGCCACAATCCTATCCAGAATGACGGTCTTCCTGAGTCCAGGACTAACTGAGTGTTTTAAGCTTTTTCTTAGTATGGAAGGAAGGCTGTTCCTTAAAGCCCCTGTAATAACATACAGCGCTAAAATTCGAGCAAAAGCAATCTATGGAGCCCTCCGCTGGTGTTACTGAGTAGCACCTGCTAGAGCTGTTGTCGTATGTAACTTGTAAAAGAGAATTCTGTGGTTTCCTCTGGGGAATAATCATTCCATAGTCCTATGAAAGCTTAACTTTAAATGTATAATTGACTATAATGGAACTGAAAGCCCTCCTGGACTGAGCCAAGATAGGGATAAGTAAGTAGTCTGTACTGATCATTGTTTTTTTTGCCTAATGAGCTCGAGAGTAGATGATTGGCACAAGGATCACTGTCATCACACAGTTTATTCGGCTCAAATCTGTGTATGGAATTGTGTTAAAATGTCCTCATTTTGTGCACATATTCACACCAGTACTTCTAAAGCCAGTACACCATATCTAATTGATATGAAATTGATTGCATTTGGTTCTTTTGATTGTGTAAACCTTTTTCTGCCCTGGTTCTCTTTAAAACAGGTGCTAGCCGATATACCTATAAAGCTGGTTTGAGATACAGCCTAGCACACTAGTTCTATGTCCGGTAGACTAGGACATGGTCACTGTCAGAATTTGGAAATGAAACCTTTAGTTACTGTTAAATGCTAGAAAGAGCATAGCACAGCCACAGCGCCAGACTTCCGTCCACCATGGCACTTTTGGTATGGAAGGCTTTGTGAACCAATGATATTCAAGTGAAGAAAGATGACTCCCTACCGACTTGGCTGCCTGTCCTGTATGACATGGTGGGTGTTCACCGAGAACTGGCTTCTCAATCTAGGTGGAGAGCACTGGGGATGCTCAAACATATTTAAAAGGTAGTTTGTTTGATGAACAAGACAGCTGTCCCTAGCTTTCACTGCAGTGTACAGAATAAAAAGGTCATACATTTCTGAAACACCTTGTTGCTGAGTCCGAGGGGATGGATAATATGATAACAAAGTGGCAATTTGGCAACAGTTATGTATTGAGATACATTTTCACTGTATTAAAGCCCTTTAAATGAAAATTATTTTTTTAAGAACACTAGTGTGAGAATCTAGCATTCCTCCTAACCTTAGATGATTTGGACGTGCTGTAGTAATTGGCCAACAGTATGACACAAACAAACTATAGAGTTTTAGGTCAAAAAGTGACTTCATTATCCTTATGGGTAATAATTCCTATCACCCATAGGTTGGAGGACGCTGCTGGTAAGATATTTCCGCAGGTTTGATTTAACTAACGTGATTAACCATAGAATCTTTTTAGTCAGTTTGTGTATCTTCGAATGTTTAATCAAACGTGTAATCTGTTTTAGAAGTTGGATGTATCTTATCCTTTTGATCCACCAGTTTCCTGTTTCCTACCAGTGTTTATGAATTGATTAGTTGATGTTAAAATGCATTTCAGTTGTTTACTTGTACTTGTGTGCTATTGCTGTATCAATTTCGTGAAATATTAATTAATTCCTAAATAAATCTTGATTGATTCATTCACTCACATTCTGTCAGCTCTTATGTGATTTTTTTTTGAGGAACTGAGAATGCTTGAAATGTATGTCTTGGGCAGTGGGCCTCAGGCTGGGGGAGGGCCCTCCTAGAGGGGCCTGAGATGATTCCAGGTGGGGCGCTAGGCTCTGATCAAAAGAAGCATTATGCTGATAACGGTGCTTTGTTTTAAGCTGAAAATAAGGAGCGTCAGTAAGCTGCTCTCCAATGGGCCATCATGAACATGTTTCGTTCGTTATATCCTAGCTACGAGTATATGTCAAAAGGGACGGAACTCCAAATGTTCTTCAAAACCCCCACCCCCACTTCAAATAAACACACTGTGGGTACTTGTACCTGTTATTGTTGTAATCGAATCTAGGACCCTAGTGTAATTGTCCTGATTCATGCCCTTATATAGGTATACTTTATCAGACCCTTATATAGGCATAGAAATCATTACCATATTTAGGCCTGAACCATACAGCCCAAATACGGAACGGCTACTTCCACTAAGTTCCGAGAATCAACAACGATTTCTTGGAAAAACCAGCCTTCAGCAGCTAGGGACTTCCCCCTGCTTGAATATTAAGTTATCCAAGAAATCCTGGAGATTTCGAGGAATTGGGTCTTCGAATGATGTTATTAAGTCCAATGTTACGTCAAACTCAGCACCTTCAAGGTATACATATGCCTATATTTGCCCAGACAAACACACAGTGGTTTTGGAGCAGATTGACTAACTACTTGCCCGACGCCCTGCAGCTGCAAGTGCCGAAGGAAGCGACCCTCCAGCAGACGCACTGAGAGACGCTGTCTTTTCTCTGGCTGAGAAATCCAGCTCCAGTGTTTCCGGACTACCCTTGCGGGTATCTGTGAAATCGAGTCCTGAGAGAGAGATACAAGACCTCCTTCATTCTAAACCAAGGTACAGAGCTGATTAGACCCTAAGAGAATTCTTGCTTAGATTCTTGGCAAAGAAATACTAAACTTAAAGTACTCCTCACTTACTCCTTCCCTAGTGCGAGGCTTAGGTCAGGTACACCGGGTAGGCGTATTTTAGAAACACCAGTTGTGTACTTTTAGCCATTCTTTTATCACTGTATGTATTTTATATATTTTAGTCAATTTATGGCATAGAAACCATACCATGCTTTTACAGTACTACTTTATAATACTGTTCGTATTATATGCCCTGTACTTTATAACCAGTATTGATATCGGAACAGTTCATTTCTTATGCTTTAGAAAGAAGACTGTTCAATAAATACTTTTTATAGAAAACGCCTGTCTCTCTATTTTCTCACCACCTCTGGTGAAACGAAGCATGCACGATTGACTGAGTGAAATAGTTATCTATTGTTTCCGCGACTCTAGAGATTGATTTCTTATTTCATGGGAAACAAAGTTGTCATGTTTATGCGGTTGTCAGAAACTAATCCCTTCTTGTGAATTTGAGAAAGTTTCTAGTGACCTCTGAGCTAGCTGGCACTCACAATTAACTTTAATATATTCGGTAGAGACCTAGTAGACCTCAGTCCTACGTCTAACCTACAGTATATATTATTCCAATGCGCAGAGCCTATTGGGAATATAGGAACTACACTACATTATTAGAACATTGGAATGTTGGGAGCTCCATGGAAGCAGCTCCGGGCTTGTAATTGCTGGTATAAGTCTGGAGCTCCAACATTCCAATGTTTGTCTTCATGTTTTTATATTTTTAATTTAATACATTCTACCCTTAGTGGGTGGAATATTCCTATAGCCTTATAGCCCTTCTGCCTTTGGATATACCGCTTGTTAAAGGCCCTGAAACCGTTATAGACCCGAGACGTAGTCCCTCGGCAGCGGGCCATAAGGCTATATTAAAGCCTGCCTGACCAGAATAGTATGTTTGCCAATCATGTGTTTGATTGCATTCTTAAAACAGTACTTAACTGCAATGTTTAAATAAGTCTAGACATACTTAAACATTGTCAATTGAATAGAATAATCGTGAAAAATTCTGAGGGGAGCCCGGCGATCGCTGTGGGGTTGGGGGCGTGGCATTAAAAGGTTTTAAGACCACCGGTCTAGGGTGTTCCTCATCGGAGAGGTGTGAGGGGCCTGATGTAACACTGTTGGTTGGTCAAATCTCAAAGGAGAGGGCACAGAGACTCAAAGCCGATGGATTTCAATGTCAAACCTGTTCATCACCACTTAATCATCCTCACAATCGCAATAAGTGACTGGATCAGGCCCCCTCCAATCATGTCCAGATGGGCTGCTGGCTGAGTATATTCAGCACAGGTTTGGAAATCAAGGTTTGAGATGTAAAACATGAAAGTAATAGAAACATGTACGATTTACAAAGGAACGATGATGGTGATGCTCCTGTGTGGCACTGTTAGTACTGCTAGCAAGAGTGTGTACATTTATCTGCTAACAGCGCCGCTCCATGGCCAAGGCCAAGTGATGGGCTCTTTTTCAAGTCTGAGATGTTTATTAGGTCCTTGAGTAGATCTGATTTAATGGAGACTGTCTTAGAGGCGAAGAAGGAGGCAAATTCATCACAGTTGGGAAGAGAGAGTGGGCTGGCGTTGAGGATATTAGCTAGGCTCTTAGTTTGGGCTTTGATAAGATCGAATAGCTTTTTGGGGCGGTTCTTGGCTGGGTCTAGCTGAGACCTGAAGAAATCGGTTTTGGATTTTCTGATCTTTCTAAAATAGGCGTTTCTGGAAGTTCTTAGAAGTTTGAGGAGGTCGGCTGAGGGTGTAGCTCTCCAGCGTCGTTCAATTACTCTAAGCGAGCGGCTGTCAACATTCAGTCTCCCATCATACCATGGTTTTGAGTCTTTTGCGGATGTTCTTTCCAGTTGCAATGAGGCCATTTTGTCTAGCAGGTTGTTCATGGAGTGAATAGCCCTAAAGTTGTAGGGTGCTTCATAGGGTTAGCATTAGAGTTGGAATAGGAATGTCCCCTGTATTTATTTCGGAGTTTCATTAAGCTCACACTTGACCCAGAGGTATCGGGATCATAGTGCTTTATATGAGCCCCAGTTGCATTACAGATCGACACATTCATTTTTGTTAGGCACGGGGATATTGAATGATTTGCCCAGAATCACAGGATGTCTCATGTGATGGATCGGAGTACTGTGCCTGAATGTAGCTAAACCACAACCCTTAAATGTACGAGATCAGCTTTGCTCAGTTTGACTTCTAATTATTATAGCACCGCTCCAGCATTTGACAGCTCAGAAAGCTATAAAAATGTGTGACTGCATTTCATTACAGTGATGCAGACCACCACATTGAAATGCGTTAGTCTAACCACTGATGGTACTGGTCAGGCCTGTTCCCCTCAACGCAGGAATCCTTGCACTATAGTACAAGGCTGCCTGCGTTGACACTAGGCAGCTAAATGTAGCATCAGCACAGGGAGAAATGCATGGCTGCACCGTATTCTTGTAAATACATTACAGCCCTGTATTTCGTAAGTGGAGAGCGCGGCGTTAAGCCAAGGAGGCCAACACAGTGCTCCGCCACTTGATTGTAAATATGCCCCTTAATGTCAACAACCTGACCAATTTTATCAAGAGGCAGAAAGTCCTCTCATTTCAGAAGATACACCTTCTTGATGAATCATTGCTCCAGGACACACACCTGTCACCTATTGAACATGATAATCTCAGAAGGGATTGAATGAGTACGGTACTACATGCCAGCAGGATCCAGACTACCCTTACATACCCACCTACTCCTTTGGAACATGGGGAGAGTGGGTTGGACATCTAGGGCAGATATATTTTTGCCAAGGTTCAGATGTTCAATGAGTCTTTGTGTGTGGGCTCTATCTGTGCCCCGGCGGCTGATCAAACTCCTGCTCTCCTTTGGGACAGCCAGGGTATTCATGAGGGGGGGTGCTGGAATATGGCACCTTGACAAGTCCAGAAACCAAACGACCAGGCAACCCCGAGACCGGTTCATCCTCTCTCACATTATTGATGATCATGCCTTGATGGATCCATGGTGGTTGGCGCACCTGAGGGACGCAGAATATACTTTCACCTCCTGCGTCCATTGTAAACGTTTATGCCTTGATCCTCCCAAACAGTACCTCTGATCATGATCTTCTAGAACTCAACCATAAACTTTGACGGTTGCAAACCCCTCAGGCCCATTGGCGTATGCATACAGCACGGTATAACAGTTAGAATCGTGAGTTGCTTCTGTTGCTGACTACCATTTTGCACTCTGCATCCTTTTAATTTTAATGCCTCTGTGATTTGTTACCTTTTAAAAAACTGTGGGAAATATTGCCTTTGAAATTTTTATATTTTACCTGTGTGTACTTGTGGGGCTTTCATTTTTGCTGCCTCGTACTGGTGTGGCATCGTGAATGAATGAATGAATGAAAGAAAATTTATACCGCGCAACTAAAACCCGAAGGCATCAAGGCGCCTATAAAATAAATCTTAAAAGGCAGAGGCAAAACTACGGGTATGCTTTGGCAAATAGTCGTGACTTCAAAGCTTTCCTAAAGGACTGAAGAGTGGGAAGGGCCTTGATTTCAACGGGAAGAGCATTCCACATTTTAGGTGCCACTGTGGAAAAAGCTCTGCCACCCCATTTGGCTCTGCGAATGCATGGTACAGATAACAAAGATTTGTTAGCGGAGCGCAAATTCCTCGAGGGGCAATAGGGGGTCAAAAGAGCCCCAATCCCCACTGACCTATTTCTCGCTAGGGCACCAAAGGTAAGGCATAGGATTTTAAAAGAGATCCTGTCCTCAACAGGTAGCCAATGCAATGCCTTCCTAGCGGAGGTGGCCGATGCACGTTTGGGTAGATCCAACACAAACTTAGCTGCCGCATTTTGGACCAGTTGAAGGCGCTGCAGCATCCCCTTGCTGAGACCTGCATACAGCGCATTACAATAGTCAAGTTGGGAGCCAATAAGAGCAACCACGACCTGCTTTCTGGCCTGCTGGGATAAGTAGTGTTTGATTCTCCTCAAGATGTGAATTATGCCCCAACAGGTAGAGACTGTTCTGTTCACCTGCTGACGCATATTGAGGGAGGGCTCAATCAGAACTCCTAGGTTTTTTGCCAGAGCGGTAGGTACCGGACACGCTCCCAAAGAGGCAGGCCACCAATTAGCCGACCAGATGTCCTCTTTTCCCCCAAACACCAGAATCTCTGTCTTCTCCCCGTTCAATTTTAATGAATTGTAAGCCATCCATTTTGCGACTGCCTCTAAACAGGATCTAAAATTGGAGGCAGCCTCATTGACGGGCTGAGAGAGGGGGACCAGGATCTGGGTGTCATCGGCGTAGGAAACTACCTCCATTCCAAAAGATCTCATCAACCTGGCAAGTGGGGTCACATAGATGTTAAAGAGGGTTGGACTTAATGCCGACCCTTGGGGGACCCCACATTGCACAGACAGGGATGGAGATAGAAACTCCCCCAGCATAACTCTCTGTTCCCTCTGGTTTAGGAAGGAGGTCAGTAAATCAAGAGCCACTCCAATCTCCCTCAGGCGAGATGTTAACACTGAGGGAGAGAGGGTATCAAACGCAGCAGTGAGATCTAGCAGGATGAGGAGGGTGGTCTGGCCCCTATCAGCTCGAGTGCGGATATTATCCAGCACGATGGTGAGGGCCGACTCGGTGCTATGCTCCCTCCTAAATCCGTGCTGCGAGTGATCTAACAAGCCAGAGTTCTCCAAAAAGGCCGCAAGGTGCTTATTAAGATGTGTTTCAAGCATCTTTGCGGCAGCAGGGAGCAGCGAGATGGGGCGAAAGTTTTTAAATACCCCAGGGTCAAGTGTTGCCTTTTTGAGTAATGGTTTCACCACCGCCCTTTTCCATTGATGAGGGAAGGTACCAAACCTCATTGCCCCATTCATGATCTCCAGGAGGGGAGGTAAAAGGGTCTCCTTACACTGCCTGAGAAGCGTGAGAGGGCAGGGATCTAAGGGGGAGCCTGATCTAGTCTTAGAAAGCAGGTCCTCTAGTTCCTGAGATACAAGGGGAGGAAAGGATGCCAAGCGTCCCAAAGGAGCAGCCTCCACCGTGGATAGAGCAAGCTCAGCAGAACCAGAGGAGTCCGCAGTTCCGGCCTTCTGAAGCTCTAATGCCGAATACAAATCAGCAATCTTCGCCTGAAAGAAGGAGGCAATGTTGTTACACAACAGCTGAGAGCAAATAACCAGATCGGGAACCTGCAGGGTAGTCAGAGAGTCCACAATCTTAAAAAGCTCTTTAGGGGAGTACAGCGAGATGGTACAATCAGTAAAGTATTGTTGCTTAGCTCTTATTATCTCCGCCTTATAGCCCCTCAATAAGGTTTTGTGGGCTTCTTTTTCCCTCAGGTCCCAGCTGGCCAACCAAAGACGCCCCTGCCTCCTGACTCCCTGCCTGAGAAGTCTTAAAGACTCTGAGAACCAGGGGGCCGACGGCTTTTTCCTGGCCGAGTATCGTAAACGGACCGGAGCAAGTTCGTCTAGAGCCACAGTGTTAGACCTAGGGAATCCTAGACTACATAGGGTAGCCTGGCACAGAGGGGAAACAGCTAACCTCCAAGGCTTTTGTGTAGTACTTACAGAACCCACTCACAATAACTCAGCGACTTACCACTAAAAATAAAGGACGCCACACCAGTTTAGAAAAATACCAGTACCTTTTATAAAAATATTCTCTAGGTATCTTCTTCTCTCTCCTTGAATCAAGTTAGTGTATACATTCAGTTCAATAGGAGTTTACACAATCAATTAGCAATATTCATTAGCTTCCTTATTTCAATGAAGATTAATGGTTATTACATTTCATTTGGAATCAATCACCAACAATGTCACCGGTGTCACTTGACCGCATAAATAGTGCAGTTTGAATAGGTCACAGTACCAGATTTATGCACTACACTTTGTAACCTGTCATGCACATCACCCTTAGGACTCAGAGATAGCTCGAGAATACAGTCAAACAGCAGTTTGCCCCCACAGTGATCTTGACCAGAGTCGCAGTCAACACTATGTTTAAGAGAAGACAAGCATATTATTGGTACATTCTGGTTTCTTTACACTTGCTCTGCCCTGAACAGTATTGTACTTGCTCCCCAGATTCCACCTTTACACAGTGAGGGTTTATTTCCGCTACTGCTCAATGGCCTCTAGATTTGCCCCTCTCTAGCTGTGACTCAATACACGGTCTATGTATCAGGGAGTGTTGTTAGCACCTTCTCCCTCTTCACTCTCCTCAGAGATACATTAGCACTGAAGGATCGTTGTTCCGCTAATAGACTGTTCGAATGCTGTCCCACAGTCCGGCGATCTCACTCTCGCTCTCTTAATGTTCCACCTTCCACACTCAGGTAACCCCCCAGCTTACTTCAGCTGTTGCGGTCTCTCACTGCCGGAGCTCCTGACGAGCGCCGCTCCCTTACTCCTCCACCGGAGTTGAGACGCTCCACGGCACTTGGCTTGGGCCGTTTCTCCTGTCACTCGCGGTGCTCCACAGGCGCAGCGGCGGCGGCAGATGAACCCCTCACCGCGATCGCTTCCAGGCTGGCTCCGCCTCCGCCCGGCCTCCGTCGCTCTGGCTCACCCACTTCCAACGTCGCTGCAGGCTCCTTGCTTCAGTGCGTCATCTCTGCACGGCCTCGTCCTCCGTCACCCCGCCTTCCGCGACGTCACTTCAGACCTCCCTCTTCAGCTCCAGGAATCTCCGCTGGGCCGCGCCTCCGATGTGACAGCTGTCGGACTCCGATCCAATGCGGCTGGGAACCACACTCTTGCTGGAATGCCGCAATGCCTTGAATTCTCCTGGCGGTGAGTGCTGCCCAGACGCACCTGTCCTGTTTACAATAAGTTCTGTGCCGCTTCCACACTTAGCGCGGTGTGGGCAATTCGGAAGTTCTGGGTTACTGGCAGACCTTTGGTCACTTTCTCAGTCACCAGTCCTGAGGTAGTAGGTGCGGAGTTGGGCTCCGATATTAGAAGCGGAGCTACCTGGTCAGGGCTCGGTCAGTCCAAGAGGGGCAGCGTCAGTACAAGGGTTTAGCCGGCCCACAGAACGATCTATCCCTGCAGAGCGCTGTCCTACTCCTATGAATTGCCTCCCTCCTGGTCAGTTACTACCACACTACTCTGGTCAGTGCGTACTACCCAATGGCCGCCCTGGACTTGGCTATTTATAGGCTGGACCTGGACCGTAGGAAGGTGCTGGCAGGTTCCAGAACGTTCTCCATAGAACCCAATGGATCTGTTCTCCTAAAGTGGCAGTTATGGCAGCTGCTGGACACCATTTTAGGTTTCCAGGCGTCCCTAAATTTTCAGGATATGGACTAGGCCGCAGAGGAAAAGAAGGCCAGCCTAGTCAAGGAACACCTAGCCCCCTGCCACACTAAAAAGAATCCTGGTGGACATTAAAAAAAACTACTAACACTAGGAGGCAAAGAGGACAAAATAAATCATAATTGTGAGGGGACTCACTAGAGCAGACAGGTCTAACACACAGTAACAGCCTTCTCAAACTGCGAGACTGAAAGACCTACGTCTACCTCCTGGCAGATTGTAATACTGGAGATCATAGGGGCAAGCAGGTTGTTTGAGATGTTCTTAAGATTTCGCCTAGCTACCCTCTTACTTGGGATCCTTTCCAGACTGTCCAGAGTAGTACATGACAGTTCAAATGGCACCGCGTAGTGGTCGGACCATGAGAGGGGTAAAGGGGAACTAACTGTCAGCCTTTCATCATTAGAAAAGATACCGTCAAGCGTATGTCCCGCCTGGTGGGTGGCACCCCTCACCAGTTGGTTCAGCCCACAGGCGGACATAGCATCGATCAGGGAGAAGGTGTCACTGGACTCCAAATTCTCCAGATGGTAGTTCAGATCTCCCAAAACGATAAAATGTGCACTTTTTCCTCTGCCCCCCCGGTCCACCGTAGTCAAGAGCGGACTGTTTGAGTGGAGGGAGGCCAAGGGTAAACTTTGCGCGCTAATTTTTTACCCACTTCCGGGTTGTGCCATTTGCTGCCATCATCTTAGGCAAGGGACGCTCTAGTGCTTGCGTCCCCTGCCCTGGCGGGCTCTTTAAAAACAGCCCAAGGAACGAGCGCGTAGCGGACGCGCGCAGCGGGTGTGCCAGTGGCGCGCCAAAGGCCAGCCCGTCTGCGCCCATCTGCACCAGGCCGGGACCTGGGGCCCAAATCGCTGCCCCTGGTAACCCTCAAAACAACACCAAAATCAAGTTTTCCTCCACTCAGCTACGCAACCTTCGCACTTACCCCCGATCAATGTGCGTCTGTTGGGATGCTAACACCAACACCTCAGTCTGTCCAGGTTGTAGATTTCTTTTTAAACCCCCCCCACTGACTTCAGTCACACCACTACACCCAGCACTTCTGCCTACATGCCTACCCAATTAGCCAAGAAATAAAAGCCAGCTCCCCCAAATATTTTTCTTTTTTATAGCATTAATTGTCGATCCCTCCCCAAACATCAGGCAGACATCTTTGATCTCTTGGTGGATCTCCAACCCGATGCCATCTTCTTAACGGAGACATGGCTTAACAGTTAATCTGGACCTGATGTGGCCAGAGCCCCACCCCGAACTATGTGATTGTAAGAAAAGATTTAGGAGACAGGGTGGGCGGAGGAATTGCTATTATTTAAAAAAAAATCTGTGCTGCAAATTTGATGAACTATCAATTCCTGATTGTGAAGCTGCAACTTTTAAACGAACTCTGACACCACAGTTCACTCTGTCTGTGCTACTAGCGTATCGCCCTCCAAGCCCTGCTGGTTCATGAGCTTCTAATTTCCCTGACTTTGTCGCCCCGCTTCTGTTACGCTCAGCTAATTTCACAATCATTGGTGATCTCCACCTCCATCTAGAGGATCCCAATTGCACTACTTGTAATACCTTGGTTTCGGATCTAGCAGCTTTGAACATTTTACTTCAAAACTGGGGGCCTACACACAAAGCTGGCCATCTCCTTGACCCTATTCTCTCCAATTTGCTTTCTTTACATTACCCAGCGGCCATTCCACTTAGTTGGACTGATCACTTTTTAGTGGGCTTTAATGTAGTTGCCCCCCATCTTGCACCCACAAATAGCAGCCCCATGGCTATACCCTTTAGGAATTGGAAAAACCTGGACATGACTAAGTTTAATTTATTGCTGTCTAATAATGTCCCTAAGCCCTATATAATCTTACTTTGGATTTGTTAGCGTTCCGCAACTGGATATAGACTACCCTTGATATCTGCCTCCCACCTTTGACCAAGAAGCTAAATAATCCCCGTCCCCCGCCCCCTGGTTCAATGATGAACTAAAAAGGGAGAAAACGAAATGTAAAAATTCTGAACGTCGATGGCGAAAAACGTATTCATCTGAAGCTACGTTTGCTTATCTTACCATTAAGCGTTCTTACCATTCCCACTGCAGGGCTGCACGCGCTAACTATGTCTCCTTGTCTATTACGCAGGTGAATAATTGTGCTAAAACCCTATTCAACCTTGTCAAGGATCTATCGGGCGCTACCACCCTGCCACCACCTCCTATTCTCAATACCACACAATGCGAATAGCTTGCTCAATTCTTTCTTAAAAAAGTAGACACTATATATTCGGCCCTGGCTATCACTGCCACCCCTCCTGTTCCTTCCTTTGCGGAGTCCGCTATCTGCTCTTCCTTAGCGCTTGATAATCGCTCTGTTTCAACACAGACAACGATTAATCTTGACTCCTGGCCACTTCTGGACATGAAATCTTTCATTCAACATCTCAGCAAAATCAAATCTGGCTCTCCTTGTGATCTATTGCCTATTACAGTTTTGCGACAAATTAAATAACCTTCTCTTGACCATATTCTTCAGTTGCTCAACTCATCTCTTAGGAACTCAACTGTTTCCCCTGACTGGAAACATGCTATGACCGTCCCATTATTAAAAAAGGCTAATGCAGACCCCTCTCTTCCTTCCAATTTCCGTCCTATTTCACTTCTGCCTTCTCTCTCTAAGATCCTGGAGAGACATATCAAAGGACATTTATCTAAGTTCATTGAAACAAATGGGCTCCTACACCCTTTCCAGTCCGGTTTCCGGTCTGGCTATTCTACAGAGTCTGATATCAAAAAAATGGAGGGAAGAGGATAAGAAGTCCATTCGTTTCCCCTATACAAGTTACTATTGATCAAAGAGGAATGGACACTAGTTTCTACAAAACCATTAGTTTTTTATCGAAAACCCTCATAGACTTCCTGGTATTATCGTTGCGGTATATCTTTTTTCCGCCCCATCAGGAGTCCTGGCATAGTCATTGGGTCAGCGATTAACGTGCTGGATGCCTGCCTCACCCGAGGCTACTTCTGGTGCATGTAGAAGTGTCCAGAGATCAAAAGAGGAAAACTGAGCTAAAAAATAGTGTCTAGTCAAAAAGGAAATTTTAATGTAAAGAAACTAGTCACTACTATTAAGAACCATTGTGATATGTAGGTAGTTGAGTTATTGAACTACCATATCTTCTCAGAAAAGTGTCGACATGTTTCAGCTCACAGGGCCCACACGGGTCTGGGGAGCTTTCGTCAGGACAATGAACAGTAAACAAACATACAATACATAAAAAATGTCACTCACACCTTTTGTGTGTGGTTCAAAGAGGCAAACGGAATTTCCGAGCTGTGGAGAAAACCAACAAACAGGCTTGTTTCAGTTGGTATAATTGCCAGGTGAGTAGGCAAACAAATGCACATAATAAAGCAATAATAAAGCAACTTTTAGTTTGCCCTTATGTTCCCTCCCGTAGTCTTTGATCCTCCACCCAAGAAAAACTTTGAATCCCAAAAATCAAACTTTCTCGCATGGGTGGGCGCTCTTTTGCCTACTTGGGCCCCACCCTATGGAACACCCTGCCATTGCCCCTCCGTCTGCAACCTAATCTTCTTTCATTTCGCAGATCCTTGAAAACATGGCTTTTCAGCCAATAGACTGCTCTACTTCTCTGCTGTTCTTGTACAGCGCCGGGAAACCCTCTTGGGTAGCTGTGAGCTGATATACAAATTCAAAATATTAATAATAATAATAAAGCCCCTGAAGACAAGCACAGATGGTACCAATATCTGAGCCAGTGCTTTTTTTTTTAATAGAGTTTTATATAGTGCGACCTGACCCGAACAGGCTATCAGAGCGAATTACATAGCACCAGTTGCGTTACATTAGGACACATTCATTTTTGTTAGGCACGGGGAGATTAAGTGATTTACCCAGAATCACAGGATGTTCAGCGTCATTGTCGAGACTCGAACCCATTTCCCTAGGTTCGAGGTCGACCGCCCTAGCCGTTAGGCCAACTCCTCTCCCCTAACTTGGAGGAAAACGCTGGGTCCATCTCCTATGCACAGGTGCTGTGAGAGGGCAGGAAGGTCCTTGAGAGGTAATTCGATGAACGATTTGGCTGCTACTGTGAGGCATAACAGTGGTGGTTGACTGACCCCCCGCTTCACCTGGCTCAGACGTATAACGCATTGCTGATCCCTGCTCTTCTCAAGGAGCTGCTTGGGGCCAAGTATGATCTGAACTCCGATTACACAGTGGAAGACCAGAGGGATACGCTCTGTGGACGATATAGTAGGGGACGGTGAGCTGGCCCCCTTTGCTACTCTCATGCATGATTATGGGCTGCCACAATCACATCACTGACAGTACCGACAGCTCCTGCAGAGCCTGCGACACATGCCGGGTGCTCCCCCTTATGATCTTGAGACTGCCCCAATGTTGCATTATATCCTGATGTGGAAAGGATACAAGGACACCATGGTGGGATTGTATGTTACAGCTGTGGACAGCCTTTTTTCAAGCACCACTGCCCACAATTGATGCTGTTTGCTGGAGCAGAGGCTGTGCCTCTCACTGTCTGAGCAGGACGGGCACGACCTTTGGAAAGACCATGGCAGATTCCTCCAGGAGGTCAGGTTGAAATTCAGTTATTTCAAATTCCTACACTGGATGCCGGAGTAGATCTATAAAGCACATACGGCAGACGATTCCAAGTGCTGGAGGTGCTGAAGGTGTAGTGCACGGCCTGTGACATTTTGCATTTCCTGCGGACTGTACAGTACTTTGTGCTACTGCGGCTCCATTTCGGATACCTTAATCATCAACCTAGGGGTGGCACCGCAATTCATGGCCCGTCTGACCTTGCTTCACAAAATGTAAATATTCCAGTATATAGCCCACCATTGGAAGAGTTATCTGTCTATGGCCTTCATAGTGGGAGTTGTCTTTTTGGGGGGCGACCATGGGGCCCGGCACCCTGACATTTGTTTTTCCTGTTCCCATGTCCCTTCCCCTCGTGTTCTCCCTCATCCTCCTTCCCTGATAATCTGCGGGATCTTCTGAGCCACATCACCTCTATCTAGAGGGTTATTTCATTTATTGTTTTTCCTGTTATCAATGTCTTCTCACAAGTTCTAGTTTACACAGTATCTTGGACTCTGCTTAAGCGATAAACTTCCATCCCTGTTATAAGCTCATTGTATATGAAAAATCAATAATGAAATGAGGTATAAAAAATAGACACAGGGAGTGGTCTCATCTTTGTTGAGAGAGGGAGGTGGTTACTGTAAACAAAACAACACAGCCTGGAAGAGGCCGCTATCTTGATAATTTAGGAGACAGTTGTACTCCTAAATCAGAAACTCAAATCCTAATTAGGGCCTAAATTTCAGTCTTGTGCAAGGATATAAAACCATATCAAATATAAGGAATAAGCCACATTGACAGAAAACTCGAAATAAGCTGTTCCTTTCAGTCCTGCCAAGTACCATGCATCAGGCGCTAGACTAACGCATTTCAGTCTGGTGGTCCGCATCACCGCACTGAAATGTGAAGTCACGCATAAAGCGCCTGTGCCAGTCAAGCCCCGTGGACCCAGTGGAGGCTGGTCTTTTAATAATACTAGTGTTAGTGGGCCAGGCAGGCAGCCCGCGCTATTCAGAAGACTGCTTGGGAGCTGGGCTCTGAGCTGCCTGCTTGCTACAATGTACAGACTGGTTTGAATCACTGCGCAGTAACGCAACTTACTTTCACTTGTCATGGGCTGCCTCCCGTGAAACGTGCTCTCTGCTGCTGGTGCGGTAATGAAACTCGGCGGCTCGCTGCATTGCGATTGACCAACTCTCAGCCGTCTCACCACATCCCCGGGCGGCGGCGGAGTCACTTAGAACATTCGGACTGACCGCAGTTGATGGAGTGGTTAGTTCGAGGTCCCAGCTCACTGGGACCCATGACTGTGAAGTTGAGTCCACTGCCCGAGAGAGGGAAGCCATGTGGCAGGCATCACGTGAAATGCAGCTGCTCTTGAGCTGGCCACCACTGAATTAATTTCAGGTAAGTGTTTGCTTAACCCTGCTAGGAGTCAGTGAGGGCAATAAAATAACAATTGCTGCCAGTAACCAATTTGCAAATCTATGCTTGACTTGCCTTCTGACCTCCATGTGCCACACACACACGGGTCACACCCAAACTTGCAGTCAAACACAAACTTGCACATAGCAGCCAGTCAGTGACACTCACACACAACATGCACGGCACAACACCTTTCTCAGGCGGGCTGATTTAACATGATTTCTCTGGCCTGAACACTTACTTGACACTGTTTACTAATGCCACTACACCTGATCTCTCATCTTCCACATAATTGCCCACTGGCTCCACGAGGCTGTGACTAAGGGGGTCATTAGGATGACGTGCTGACCTGAGTATGCCCGCCATCCTCGTGGTTTTGGGACCGGCCGCCAGACCTGCGGCGGTCCCGCACTGCAAATTAGGATGCGACCGCCACCATGGCGGTCGCATTCCGCATGTCTAACATTTCCCTGCACCACATGGCTGGCACGACACAGTGCCTGGCACCAGGTGCAGCGAAATGTAGGGGGGTACCATAGATACACCCAAGTGCACCCCACCTCCCCCAGATACAAGGGGGGCCCTCAACGTGCCCCTAGACCCAATCCCCGATGCCGCCATGGGAAGGCCTTTAATTTCCTACATCCTAATATGGCGGACGGTGCCTGGTAGGCACTGCCACCATATTAGTGCCTCTGCTCCGTCTGCCAGACAATTGTGATGATTGCGACCGGCAGAAATGTGGCGGACAGACTTTCCGTCCACTGCAGTACCCACCGCCATCCTTTTTTTTTTTTTTTTAAATATTTTTATTATTTTCACCTGGTATTGAGTTACATAATACAATCAAATATTATTTCAGATTAAACAAGTTTGTCTCATACAGACATGATCATCTCCCAGCTTATCATCAATGTACATAAATCGAGACTTAATGTCAATTCAGTTCAATTCAGTTCAATTCTAGTATTCCCCATATTTTCTCGTGTTTCTGCAATGATTTGACACCTCTAAGTTCTGCCAATGTACGTTCCATGGTATTGATTTCGTTAACTAAGTACCACCATTCCAAGGCATTAGGTGGCTTAGGATTGACCCAAGCTCTAGCTAATATTAGTTTAGCGCAGGATAGTAAGATAGATAATAGTACGGGATGTGGTTGATTTGTAGTGTATAAACTTAATATTACCATGGGGGCTGTTATAGATGTGCTGGTAACGTTTTTTATAGCTAGAATTTTCCCCACTTCTTCCCAGAACTTCCCAAGTTTTGGACATGTGAACAGCATATGTGTTAGATCTGCTGCATATTCGTCACATTTTGGGCACTTGGTTTTTTCCCCCGGAATATTATTTGAAGCCCATTTAGATATCTTTTCTGGTGTGTAGTATAACATATATATGATTCTGTATTGTTGTAGGCGCAGACTAGAAGATCTTACATGGTGATGGATGTCCGTGTACGCGTCGGTTATCTGTTTTCCTGTTATATTAGTACCTAGTTTTGCGTTCCATTTAATTGCTATTGTTTCGTTATCGTTCGTTCTTATATCTGTCAGTATCTTATAAGCCAAACTTGTTATTGATTTTTCCTTTTTTGAGTTTAGGATATCCCAGATACCCCCGCTTGATAAGACTTTGATTTTATTCTTCCGCACGAGAAAATCATAAATTTGCCTATATTTAAACTCGTACGTGTCTGGTAATCCATATATTTGTTTTAAAGTGCGGAAATCCATCATGCCTTGAGTAGTAAATAAGTCCCCCAGTACCTTGATTCCTTTCGGTTGCCATCTTCGGGATTCCCCGTCACTGAATATGCTAGGTAGTCCAGGATTATCCCATAAGGTTAATTGAGTGTGATATATATTGTTTTTGCAATGTATTTGTATATCTTTCCATATCTTTACTAAGTCCCGTGCTGTCTTAAATTTTACCCTTTTGTAGAAATTCGGGTCAGTGATACGAAGTAGAAACTGTTTAGAGTCTTCTTTTAAAAGTAAATGGTGGTAAAAAAGCAGATTCTCTGAATCTAATAGGGATCTAATACGCCTTATAAATGAGGCCCAAAAATAAAGTTTTAAATCAGGAAAATTGAGACCGCCTGATCCGATTTTGTTTTTTAACATCTTTAGCGATCTCCGAGCTCTCTTATAACCCCAAATAAAGTTGCAAAAAACGCTATCTAATTGTTTAAAGAAAGACCTATTTTGCGCCAAAGGAATTGATCTGAATAGGTATAAGTATTTGGGTATTATTTTCATTTTTATTAAATTTATTCTGCCAATTAGGTTTAATGGAAGTCGGTGCCATTTTTTTAAGTTCGAAGTGGTGGTTTTCATTAATTTATTATAATTGATCTTATTTATCTCTTTGATATTTGAGGAGATTTGTACTCCTAAATATGTCGCAGTCTTACAGATTTCAGGCATTGTTTGGGGGGGAGCAAAATTTGCTATTATTTGAGTTTTGTGAGTGTTTAATTTATAGCCAGATACATTACCAAATTTGGATGCTTCTATATTAATTGCTTTAAGAGAGTCAATAACCTCAGTAGAGTAGATGGCTATGTCGTCCGCATATGCGGTTATTTTTAGGCTCTGCCTGCCTGTTCTGAATGGTGTTATTTCTGGTTCTTTATCCAATGCCTTTAAAAAAGGTTCTAATGATAAGGCAAATAATAAGGGAGATAAGGGGCACCCTTGACGTGTGCCTCTCCGGATTGTAAAATAGTTTGACGTGAGGCCGCCATAGCTGATATAAGCAGACGGATTATCATAAAGTGCCTGAATCCCATTTAAAAAGTTTCCGCTGAACCCCATATGTCCCATTATATTCCATAGATATTCCCACCCCACCCGGTCGAATGCTTTTTCAGCGTCTAGCATTATCATTGCTAAGGGAGTTGCCTCTATTTCAGCAATGTCAAAAGCTGTTATTGCCGTGTTTACGTGAGCTGATGTGTCCCTCCCCATCACAAATCCGTGTTGTTGCGTACTTACTATTTTAGGTAAAAGCGGTGCTAATCTTCTTGCTAAGCATTTTGAGAATATCTTAGCGTCGGCGTTAATTAGAGATATAGGTCTATATGAACCCATCTCCTCTTTGGGTTTACCTTTTTTGTGGAAAAAGATAATTTTCGCCTTATTCCAAGAACTCGGAGCGGACCCTGTACTGCTTATATGATTAGTTACTTCTACAAGAAGTGGTGTTAGCTCTTCCATACATATTTTATATAACTCCAGAGGAATAGTATCTTCCCCGGCAGCTTTGCCTGATGGTAATGAGTTTATAGCTTCTCTAAGTTCTTGTCTAGTTATATCTAGAGCCAGGTTTTCTGCTTCATAGGTTGTTATTTTATTCGTAAAGTTCACTTTTAGATAGTTATCAATAGTTTCTCTGTTAGGACAATGGTCATATACCCACGAATCACATCCGACCACAACCCCATTATGGTGGAACTAACTACCCTTCAAAAAAGCAATCCCCCTAGAGCCTTTACGTTTCCAAGGAACTTAATTTCGAACACGATCTTTACGTCACAACTGAAGCAACACATTATAGAATTTCTGACTTTTAACAGAAACACTGCCTCCTGTTTAACGGTCTGGGACACATGTAAAGCCAGTATTAGAGGGTTCGTACAGTCATATGTCTTCAAACAAAATCAAGAAAGGCGTAAATATAACTCAACCTTGACATCGGATATAGCTGTAGAAGAGGCGAAGTTAGTGGAGGCTTTAAGAGGAAACCTTCCAACTTTGGCAATTAATGCCAATCTTAGTCGGTTAAAATGCAAGACCAAAGAAACTTTGATTAAAAAAAGAAGCGCACAGATTCACAAATACAAATTCGCACAATATGAAGGGGGTGACAAAATTGGCAAAATCTTAGCATTTAAGGTAGCAGAGGATAGAGCAGAATCCACGATTACACAAATTATAGGAGTTGACAATAAAAAATATAATCAGACAGACAATATAATACAACAGTTTGCTAAATACTACGAAATTTTATATACTCCGGACCCACCGCCATCCTAATTTGGCGGTAGGTAAATCAACATTTGAATGCGGAAGGATCGCCACCGCCGTCCCGGAGGTGGCGATCCTCCCGCCATCATAATGAGCCTCTGAGTGTGTGCTTCAAAGAGCCTGAGGCTGCCTCGACCAAATGCCTGATGAACTGTGACCATGAAACACATTTCCTCTTGGGGGATTAAGGGATTAAGGACATCATAAAGGGAAATACAATACATTATATTTTCTATTATATTTTCTGTATGTATATGTATATGTTGTTGACCCTCTGTACAACACCCACTCACATCATTTGTCATTGTGCCAAACAAGTAATAATTTATGCCAGAATTCTCAAGCTTATATATCACATGTCATAACCAATATGTAATGTAGACACACTGTGCGAAGTCCCTGCGTTATAGCACATAATGTAACAACCGACATGTATTGAATATAGAATATGGCTCGCTCTTATGTATTTCAACTACATGTACTTTATTTCAAAATTCATATACAAACCACTGCTGATGAACAGGAAACTCTGATATAGGAACAGACAATCACTGCTGACATTAATGTGCCAACACCCACCATCAATATGCAAACGCCCTTGAGTGACTTAGCTCCAGCACATGATGTAACTGCAAGGACAATCATAGGTAAATGTTCATCATTACGCTGCACCATTTAACCCTTGGCTTGGATTAGACGTGGAACTGTCCCACACTAAGACCGTGAGAATCGTGGGGGTAAATGCACCCCCTGACATCCTCCGGCTGTGGCTCATGGACGCTCATTACTGACGAGTAAATACAATCATTGCAGTACTATTGACATCGAGTACTATTGACATCGAGTACTCGGTTGTAAATAGTTGTGCACTTTCGACAGCGCAGGCTTGTGCTGACTTGAAACGGGATGCACTATACTACGGGCTCTCGCGGTGGCATTTAAACTGATACATTCATTCACATCGAATCTATGTACTTAGAGCCACTATATTTCATATCGATTTTTAATCTCTTGCACCGACACGTCTCTTATTATTATTCTTCAGGTAGAGGGTACTGGCCGGTTCGTCAGGATTTCGCGATTGCAAATCACACCGTAATAATGGAATTCTTTAATTATATACTCAGCACTGTCTAATAACTGTTACGAAACTGCACTCTTGACGGACCCATTCACATTCACAACTACAAAATGGCATACATACTCTTAAGGATCAACGCGGGGACCGCTTAAACAGCAGTTTATAACTGTAAGTGAGCGCTCATTTTTACGCTTGTCATAGATATTCACTGAGGCATTTTAGATTAACTACTTAACCAATCTTCAACAGATAGGTGACTTTTAGACTATTAGAATAAGCCATATTTGCATTGTTTCTGGCAATGACATTACCACATCGATATTTCCAGCAGTAGCATTGATGTATACAGAGATATACATGTAATCCTGATGTTGCACAACTAGAGACCTTTAAAACGACTACACTGACGCACAGATATATATATCTTTCCCCGCAGTGGACACGTATATTTACACCGCCAGTACCCGCAAGCTTTTGGGAGTGTTTTCCCAGCCAGATTCAGGCTGGGACGGAAGTACAACCAGTCAGAAGGTATGTACTGACAGATGCACAATGTTTTTACCCCCATGAAAAGAGTTACACCTTAGATATCACTCACAACGTAATATTGTTTCACCTTTATAGGCAAACAGCAATATTCAGGAAGAGCAAGGTAGGCCTGAGCTATCACAGCTCAGCACCTTACTGAATCATTTTCACAAACATACTATTAATTTTTTCGGCACAACCCCATAGCTCACATGATTCCCTCCGGATAGTTGCTCACGTGGGTTGATGGCACTAGAATGATCAATAGTGATGTTGCTAGGAGAATAATCAGACAGCTCTGACAACACTGGCGAGTGGATTTAATGATATGAAAAGTTTGTACTTTCCCTTGCCTTACTAAGGGCCACCCCTGTCTCTACTGTGCTCCCATTAAACAACTTTTGGACATGAACAATGATGTAAATAAAGTACCCTCTCGTCCATCCCTCTTCTCCCTCACAAACACGTCCAAACCGACAATCCTCACTCCACCCTTTCTTTACTCTAACCCTTTTGCACTGTGCATCACGCTTACCCCGAACTGTATTTTGACGGTAAAATTGCAAAATCTCGATCACTTGGGGCAAGGTGGATGCGTAAACCCACTTGCATGATCAAGCGTAACCACTATTTAACTGATGTAGACGTAAAGTGTCTGCAATTACAGAACGTGATCAAAACATATCCTGTACTGTTTTTCTTTCCCAGCCCTGATGAAGTCGAGGGTATTCCCAATCGACGAAACACGTGTCGGCTGGACTTGGTGAAAGGATCAAGGATTAAAAATATTTATGAACTTTCAACAAAGATTACGTTTCTGAAACCAATTTCTTTAAAATTTGAATTTTGATTTTGCTAAGTTGGTGTGATAGGTGTCAATTTCACAAAATGCCTGGTGTGCGTGCTACTGCTGCAGTCTGCCCCCCCCTTAGTTTTCACTTCATTTTATCCTGGCGTGCCAACAGCAAAATTGTGCTTTACTTGGGTGCTGATAGGAAATTAAATTCAGCACTCTCAAGAGGCTGGTAGGTGTCTCTCGAAGGTAGTGCCCGGAGGTATACGTGTGGTACATGAATGCTAGCTGAACTAAAGTGCAGCAAAAATACACCAATTATTGGAGCATGTGGATGGAAAATAGAACAGGTCGTTTATTTTGTATATTTACTAATTCGTGCTGAGCTGCCTTGAGTTGAACAAGCCATTCCTTGAAAAACTTCGAAACAACTGTGTAAATGTAAAATTATAAACACTGCAGCGCACTAGCTGTTGGCTATGCCTGAGACTTCTCTGCGCCTCAGCCTGAGGCTTAATGCGTTTCAGGTGCTTTGCAGCAGTTTAAAGATTTTTTTGTTGCTCAAATTTAATTTAATTAAATATGTTTCCCTCGTTTTCATTGCTTGATTTCTTCTTGCGAAAAAAGTGTCACTCATTGTCATTGAAATTTCACTCATAATCACACTGAAATTATGAAAATGTCACACATACCAATATGAAACCATGGCAGCTATGTTCTTTAATTGTTGCTTTGACACATGACCTATGCTGCATTGTCACTTATCTGGTGTTTAAAACTCCATGGTATTTTCCTCTGTTTACTTTCCTACGTACCACGCTGTGGATTTGAAAAAACTGAAAATAAATAATTTTTAAAAATGAATACGCTGTCCAGTTTAATTGCAAAACTAACGAAATTACTGATATATTCATTGAAATACAGATATATTCATTGAAATTCAGACTGTCATTTCCAGTTGTCACCTTTCTGTAAATACTCTTAAGTCCTTTACATCAGTGTTTCGAAGATTCTCATCTGAAGTGAAGCTATAAATACTTTTCTACAGCAGCCAAGTGTGAGGCCCTGTACTTGAACTGTCTGACCCTTAAAAACATTCACATCTGTGACATCTGAAATCCCAGGTCTTTACAGGTATACGTGCTTGTTTGTGTGAAATGTATTCACTGGAGCCTGTAGGCTGCGGTTCCGTCAGAGGCCACCAGAGGGTGCTCCTCGCCTACTGATGAAGCACACTGTATGAAAGGGAGACGGGTTTCCTCTTCCGGGTCAGCGGCGGCAGAGACAGCACCAGCAGCGGTGCTGGCATCACTTCCAGCCTCTCCTGGTGTGTCCAGCCTGCTGCAGAGGAGGAAGGAGCCCTGTCTGGTGGGCAGTTACCTCCATCTACAGACCCCATATCTGCCCCTGCCCCCCTCAGACCCCAGATCCTCCCCCCCCCCGTCTGCCCCCCAGGAGGAGGAGAGAGCCCGGACATGTCTGCACTGGTCTCTGCTCAGGTAGGAGATTGTCAGCACCTTCTGCTGTGTTTGTAGAAATAGACTGAATAATCCTGGAGGGAATCTCTGCAGGAGCCGGGCTGAGCTGGGCACTTCTATCCGGGGGGCCCTGGGTGGGGGCTGGGCTCTTCTAGCCGGGGCCCCTGGGGCTGAGCTGGGCTCTTCTATACGGAGGACCCTGGGGCTGAGCTGGGCTCTTCTATCAGGGGGCCATGGGGGGCTTTACTTCTGCTCTGGGGGTGTTTGTGGGCATCATTTGTGTTAAAGAGGGGCTCTGTGCACTGCACTGCATCTTACTGCACTGTGAGGAGTCTGTGCACACTGCACTGCTTATTATTGCAGTACGAGCGATCAGTGCACACAGCACTACATCTTACTGCACTATGAGGAATCTGTGCACACTGCCCTGGTGCTAACTACACTGTAAGATATTTGTGCATGTTGTTCTGCATCATGCTGCAATATGAATGATCTGTGCACACTGCACAGCATCTTACTACACTGAGAAATAAGTACAAGCTGCACTACTTTTAACTGCACAATGGGAATTATGAGCACTGCATTGCGTTGTACTACATTTTGAAAACACTGTGTCTTACTACACTATGAGTAATCCGTTCCCACCACGCTGTTTTTTTCGGCATGACGGCAATATATGCGTTGCACTGCTTTTTGCTGTACTGACAAATCTTTGCACACTGCACTGCTGTGTACTGCGCTCTGTGTACACACTTCGTTACTTTTATTACACTATCTTAAAGCATTGCATGATGTGTGCACACTGCACAGCTGTTTACTTCTCCTGGAGCAGCTTCACTGCTCTCGACTATACTAGTTGAAATCAGTGCACACTTCAGTGGTGTTTTAACTACTCTGAGAAATCTGTACACACTTTGGGCCCCATTAGGATGGGGGGCGGATTGCCCCCGCCGGGCTGGTGGTGGTCACCGCCGGCCCGGCGGGGGCAAACGACCCGTCATCCGTGTAAAAAAGACCCTCGCCATATTATTATGGCTGGGGGTCCGCGGGGGATGGAAAGACCGTCCGCCGCATTTCCGCCCCGGTCGACTAGCGAGCCATATTACAATGTGCTTTTTTGGAATGCCTTCCGTGGCGGCCCATTGTGGGCCCCCAAGGACTCCGGGGGGTGGGGGGTGCACATGGGGGGTACCCATGGTACCCCCCTTGCAATTCCATGGAATGGAATGGATGGTGGATATCACGTTGTGCATTGAAAAGCACAACATGCATTTTTAGCATTGCGGCGGGCGGTGCTCTCTGCACCGCCCGCCACAATGTTAAAAATGCGGGATGCGCCCGCCACTGTGGCGGGCGCATCCTAATGTGATTTGCGGGACCGCCGCTAGTATTGCGGGCGGTCCCATTTCCCACTGGTATGGCGGGCGGACAAAGTCCGCCCGCCATACTAATGGGCCCCTATGTTTTTTTTTTTGTATGAGAAATATGTGCTCGATAGATTGTGCATTCTGAACTGCTGTATAATATTTGAGAAATCTTTTAACATTATTCAGATTTTTTCTGCCTAATAAGAATTCTGTGCATACCTCACTGCTTTTCAGCGACACTGATAGATCATTATGAACACACTGCATTTTCTTTTACTGTACTACGAGAAATCAATAGGCACTGTACTTCCTTTCATTGTAGCGTGAGAAATATGTTCACTGCACTGCTTTTTACTGCACTGAGAGGTATTTACAACTTAAAGAGGAAATCTGTGCACACTGCACTGCTTTTTATCACGCTAGGAAATGTCTGCACTGCCTTTTTCCGCACTACAAGGGACATACACAAAGTAAATTTGTTTACTGTAGTTCCTTTTACCATCTTTAAGTTTCGCCTGGGCAGCGCATGCGCTGTCTCGACGAGAGATGCTGTATCTAGTACAGCGAGGCAAGCTCCGCCCACTTTCCGAGCATAACTTTGATTGGCTACAATCAAAACGTCTGCATTTGATTGGTTTTCGGCATTTTTGTCCCGCCTCCTGACTGCCCTGACGTCATTTTTGCACTTCCGAGGCTATCAGCCTCTTTACTTAAAAAAAGATTTGGTTTCCCTGTCTCTCCTCGTTCCCTCCCGCAGTCTGTAACTTCTTGTGTCACAGCCATCCCCGCCATCCCCTCCCGTTCGTGCCTCCATTCGTGCCCGCTCTTCCATTTAAAATGCAATATGGCTTGGGTAAAATCTGAGTCCTATTGCATTTTCAATGCTTGTTAGCGTCGTGATTGGTGGCTTAATTCACTCTCTTTATGTTGCATGCGCGCGATGCCTTGCATCGTACGCATGCGCAACAAAGCAGTGGCGTTCCTAATTGATGACGGGAGGCAAAGACAGCACAAGCAGCCCCGTCTGACTACACAATGCTTGTTTGTGCAGACACTGCAGAGTATTTACACACACAGGTCTTTATATAATTTATGGTATGATTGGATACATTTTGAATTTGCTTGGGCATCTCAAACTATTTTTATAGATTTATGCCAACTTATAGATCCTCATTGGTTCGGATACATTAATAGGGCTCGAGTGTTGCCATATTTCGCGGCATCACTTTTTTGTATTATGAAATTGGTTTAGGATGTGAAGTTTGAGCTGTAATTAAGATGCGTTTAAATAGACGCTGTAACCCGGGAATTTCATTTTTTGATCTGGCTTTGGGCGCACAGTGAACATTTAAATATGGCTGCGGCATTCATCCATGGATTCAGCTCGGGCCTAGCCCATGAGCTCTATTGACGTCATACGCATCTTGCGTGTCTGGCTACGGCATTCATCCATGGATTCAGCTCAGGCCTAGCCCATGAGCTCTATTGACGTCACACGCATCTTGCTCCATGAGCTCTGTTGACGTCACACGCATCTTGCTCCATGAGCTCTATTGACGTCACGCGCATCTTGCTCCATGAGCTCTGTTGACGTCACACGCATCTTGCGTGCCCCGTCGTGGATAGCTCAAGTATGCCTTTGATCCATCGGGCTGGTCTCTGCACCTTTCTCCCGGGGCTTCGGCCGCCATTCAATGCCTATCTGGTAAGCCTTTTAGAGAGGCTGGTTTGGGTCGTGTTCCACCTGTGGTGACCAGACCTCCATGCTTTGGGGTCAAGGGCTTTTATTCTCCCTTGCGGTTTAATAACATTAGGGAATATAAATGATGTTTATGGGAACTTGGAAGGTTTCATTGTTTAGGGAATGGACATTTGGGCCTGTCCTATTTGCTTGGTGGGTTCTGAAATAGGGCGGTTATTATTTTCTGTGACATGGGTCATACATGAGTTCAGTCCCCATCGTTGTGGCTGGGTGCATGCTATAATTACTACAGATTTGTTTTTATTTCAGATTATTACTACTGAGGTCTATTCTAATGTCATTCGTTCTGGGGGATGATCGCCATCTACAGATTACTGATGTAAGTTTATTAGGTGTCATTTCTTATTCTGTTGAGTAGGGATCGTCAGACTCCACTGGCACTACTTATAGGCATATTCACATCCACCTTTTCTTGCTCAAATGATATTTGATTACTAAATACTGTGATACACCAATCGTCCAGTGTGTTTGTATATTCTTTGTAGTATGTCACCTTTAGATACACCAATCGTCCAGTGTGTTTGTATATTCTTTGTGGTGTGACACCCTTAGATACACTGATTGTCCAGTGTGTTTGTATATTCTTTGTGATGTGACACCCTTAGATACACCGATCGTCCAGTGTGTTTGTATATTCTTTGTGGTATGATACCCTTAGATACACTGATTGCCCAGTGTGTTTGTATATTCTTTGTGATGTGACACCCTTAGATACACCGATCGTCCAGTGTGTTTGTATATTCTTTGTGGTATGACACCCTTCGATACACTGATCGTCCAGTGTGTTTGAATATTCTTTGTGGTATGACACCCTTCGATACACCGATCATCCAGTGTGTTTGTATATTCTTTGTGGTATGACACCCTTCGATACACTGATTGCCAGTGTGTCTGAATATTCTTTGTGGTGTGACATCCATAGATACACCAATCATCCAGTGTGTTTGTATATTCTTTGTGGTATGACACCCTTCGATACACTGATCGTCCAGTGTGTTTGTATATTCTTTGTGGTATGACACCCTTCGATACACTGATCGTCCAGTGTGTTTGTATATTCTTTGTGGTATGACACCCTTCGATACACTGATCGTCCAGTGTGTTTGTATATTCTTTGTGGTATGACACCCTTCGATACACTGATCGTCCAGTGTGTTTGTATATTCTTTGTGGTATGACACCCTTCGATACACTGGTCGTCCAGTGTGTTTGTATATTCTTTGTGGTATGACACCCTTCGATACACTGATCGTCCAGCATGTCTATACACTTTGTGTGGAATGATACTGAGGTCAGTAATTATGATATATGTTTGCAGAAGATTACGGACGGATTTCATTTCCAGTTCCAATATCATCCCTGTGCATTTGGATACTTAAGTGCACTTTCAAGTAAGCAGAATCCTTACTCTTAATGATTCCCTCCAGCTCAGACTTTCCTGATGTCACTTTTCTGTTGCACTTCTGCCCCTTGGACATATTAACCAAACGTCCCCTATGTTACATATCTATATCTCCTTGTCCTGCCCCCCCCGTTTACACCACATGACCTTTGACCTAACATTGGCATCACACAGCATCTCATGGGAAGAGATCACAGTCAGAGGAAATGTTTGTGCGGCTTCTCACTTAGATGGCGTCATGAGTACTGAATTACAAGATGTGTGAGTGACTGTGGAGCACAGCATCTTTAACCCTTGAACTACCTTATTGGCATGCATATGTGTCATGAAATGGGCCACAGGACGCTCTTATTACATATGTTCAGTTCAGGGAAAATGGCCCCTGGCTGCTTTTCTTTATTTTTTTGTTTTTATTTTGTCCGCTCCATGGGAGACAGTATCCTTCATCCCAGGGAGAAGGAGTTTGCCAGTGCCAGATCCTTAATGAATACCAGCAAACCCTTTAATCAAGCACTCATCCTCCATTCCCCACGCAACAAAGCAGTGGCGTACCTAATTGAAGACGGGAGGCAGAGACGGCACAACCTGCACCCGCCTGACTACATAATGCTTGTTTGTGCCGACACTACAGCCTTCTCCAACCTGCCTGGGTTTTACTTAAGTCTTGCTGTAGTATTGTAACTTTAACACCTACCTTACTAATTTTGGTCTCCAGGACTCTCGTAATTTTAAAACACTGCAAAATGAATTTATGCAGCCTTTCTCTCCAGGGTATAAAACTTGAAAGATAGGTTCATTAGTTGTGTTGCTTTTGATGAATTTGCACAATTATCTTACTGCCCTTTCACTAAAGCGGAACATGCTCATTTTGTTAATCCGATTTTTAATAGTAATTTTTGTTTTAAACCAACTTTGCCTATATTTTATCGTCTACTTTATTTGTTGCAATAAACGTGTGTAACAAATTAGAATAAAGTAGAGGAAATATACACTTCCTTTCCGGCTGAGACTGATCGGCTTACTAATCATTCTAACAACAGAACCACACCTGTCAAAGAAATGTATTTAATGTGCTTTACAGTACCTCCCAGACAGGAAATGCTGAGACTAGTGAACAGTATTCAATCAGGCTCCCCTAGTGATGCAGCTCCACCCAAGCGTTTTAAGAACCAGCTTGAGGTGGTAATAGACCATATTAGCAACATGGTCGCTCTCTCATTCAAGGAATGCCACGTGTTAGATGAATGGAAGAGGGCTCAGGTGATACCCCTGAAAAAGAAACCTAACCTCCACATCTCTCAGCTTGCAAATCTTCGCCCTTTTTCTCTTCTCCCGTTCTGTATGAAAATAGTGGAAAAAGTTGCCAACACTCAGCTCATGGAGTTCTTGGAAGAGGGTCAGCGTCTTCACCTGTCTCAGGCTGGGTTTAGGGCTAGATATTCAACCGAGAGACAGCCCTTCTCTTATCGACAGAGAGGCTTAGACAATTGTAGACGAGGGACAGGCGGCAGCGTTGGTACTATTAGACCTGAGTGCGGCGTTTGACACCGTATATCATTCCACGCTGCTGACCGCCTTACAGAAATAGGAGTGGAAGGACCGGCCCATGAATGGATACAATCCTTTTTAGAAGATAGAAGCTTCCAAGTTCACTGTCCTCCGTTTAAATCTTCCCCTAGATGGTTAAGGCATGGCGTTCCTCAGGGCTCGAGTCTGAGCCCGACGCTAATTAACATATGCATGGAACCCCTAGCTAGAATTGTGGCACCGTACGGAGTGGACATCGTGACGTACGCAGATGATGCACAATTGATGATCACCCTAGCCCAAGGCCAGAATGAGGCAGCAGTAAACTTTTCCTCCTGCCTCAAGGAGGTATCTGAGTGGATGAATGACAATTGTCTACGCCTTAATGGCGATACAACCGAGTTACTGGTGATTGGAAGAGCTCCCACAATCTGGTCATCAGCCAGGTGGCCATCTGAGTTGGGGCCCACACCCTCCCCCTCAGAAACCGTGAAGAACCTCGGTGTCTTCTTGGACTCCAGCCTATCCTATGGACAGCACATTGGAAGGCTAGTGGGCAAATGCTATGGAGTCCTTAAGACCATACGTGAAGTGCTCGACTATTTACCCATTGACACCAGGAAATCTGTCATACATGCACTAGTCACCCCCACCTGGATTATGGAAACTCCCTGTTTATTGGCCTGAGTAAGAAAGGGTTACAGCAGCTGCAACGCGTTCAAAACTCAGCTACCAGATTGGTCCTGAATTTGTCCAGAAGAGCCTCAGGGAAACAGGCTCCTAAGACCCTCCATTGGCTAATCATGCAGGAACGTGTCCTATTCAAATCATTATGTATTACACATCGTGTAGCCCAGGGAAAAGGGCCAAGCTATCTTCAAAAGCTTCTTACGATCCATCGCCCAAAACGCAATTTGAGATCATCTGGGAGCATGCTGTTTCAGGTTCCTCGCATCTTCAAAGCACGAATGGGAGGTCGCTCGTTCAGATACTTAGCTTGTAAGAGATGGAATGAGCTCCCTATCGAACTCCGTATGGAACGATCGGAAGCAAGATTCCGACTTAAATTGAAAACATACCTATTCCCTTAAACCTAAGACCAGTGTTTTTACCTCTTCCTCCCCTTGTGGTAACAAGTGCTGAAGGTCTTGCTTGCTGGACGGTTTTTCTACATAGTACGGGGACACACTGTTATAGTGTAACCATGCGCTCTACAAATGGTTTTATTATTATTATTATTATTAACATGTAATATTCATTTTCCAGGGCCTTCTGCAGTTTTGTGTTTTCTTTTAATTGCACATTGATCCTTATGCAATTTAAAGCAATGGTGAAAGTGTGCTTTCCAACGACGTAATAACTCATTCACCCTTTAATTTGTTTTAGACTCCGTAGGATTCCATTAAGTCCGCTTGCGGCAGCATCTAATGAAGGAAGAAGTGTGAAGTAATCACTTCAAATGTACTCACAAACATTTTCTAGGGGGCAACAAAGTTTGGTCTGTGGTGTGACCGAGGGCCGCACTGATGCCAGCGGGGTGTAAAGCCTGGGTAGGGAAAAGAAACATGTATATCTAGTGGCTGCCTTTAAGAATGAAGGTGTTCTTAAAGTTAAGGGCCTAGTTACTTCCTTTTCCTAACTGTAATTAACCTTTAAATAAGTGTTTGCTGTATATGTACGTTTTTTTTCATGTTAGTTCTGAGTCAAGTAAACGGCAGCCCAGTGCTGTTGTTGCCCAGGGGTCCGCATGTAAAGACCTGGAGGGCCTTATGTGACCGCCGGGCCGTACTTTGAGTATCACTGATCTAGATCCTCCCGGCGACTACCCCAGCTACATGTGTATTTCCATGTTCTTCAAAAAGGGGTCGGCGTTGAGCCAGGGCCGCTGTATCTCCTTTGCTCTCGGCGGTCCCATGGGAGTAAAAGCTGCTCATTCTGCTAATCCTTCCCTAACTTTCCAGAAGTGTCAGAGCAGACAGGCTCGCTGAGTCATTCTTGGTTACTGAGTGAGTCTATTACATTTTTGCAACATTTCTTCAGCGAGTCTGTTTATTTCTAATGTCTGGTGAAACGAGGCTCTGATCAGATTCTTCCTGTTTCTCTTGCTAAGCCGTAGCGCGTCCATTGGGGGGAGTGGGAGGGGTAGAGCTGGGGCTGCCCTTCAAGATGCTCACCCTGCACAGTTCAAGAAGCTACCAAAATATATGGAAGGTTCACCTGGTAATTAAAGGATCAGTTGAGTGTCGTCCGCGTAAGAGATGATGTTGAGGTTGTGTTGGCGTGCGATGGCCGCGAGGGGGCTCATGTATACGTTGAATAGGGTGGGACTGAGTGAGGATCCTTGAGGTACGCCGCAGATGACTTCAGAGGCCTCGGACTTGAATGGAGGAAGGCGATGCGGGTTGCAAAATCTATATCCAGAGTAAGGATCTAATGAATAATGTGAATTTCAGAAATCTCGATCCCGGGATGTGATTTTCCGGTATTAGGAATCTGCCAATATAGAGTAGATTACACAAGAATAACAATGCTATCATCAGCCGAAATCAGCCTATAACCATAGCAAGACCAAAAAATTATATTATTTAAACAAAAATATATATTTTGTGAAGATTCTGCCATCCACCGGTAGTACTTCCGGGTTAAATGAGGAAGAGACAGTATTTAAGCAGCCCCCGCGTCCGGGTCACCATTCTTTTGGATGACGCAGAACACGGAGGAACAGGGAGGCCGACCCAAAACTTTCAGGTACCGTATGTTAACCAGGGAGGGTTACAAGTTTGAGTAACTGTGAGGACGCCCCCCATGTTTTTAACTAAGAAACGCTATCTATGTGACCATTATTTGGCGCATAGAGATGCAGTTGCAAGTATACCATGCCTGCAGGAGTGTCATCAGTTAAAATTGAAAACTCCCTTTTTTTAAAAGTTACTGTCATCTTGACAAATTGCGCAGAAGGCTGCGGGACATATTTTCCCCGCCTTGAACAATATGGTCTTAACAATGCCTATGAAGATATTAGACCTCTCTGTACTATGCCTTATATCTACGACAAACTAGTAGTAAAATGGAATCATGTCAATTCTATTTAAAAAGACCCCCTAAAACACACTCGCTTTCTCCAAACAGGTGATGAACCTTTGCCACCTAATATATATACACCGTTTGGAATTAAAGGCTATATAAGTGTGGTAAGTAAATGAGACCTTTTATGTCCTATAAAAAACTTAAGAAGAAAGCATAAGAAGCTCCAACGCAGAGCGATATTATACACATATATGCCCTAATTTACAGGGATCTCAAAAGTTCAGAAAAGGACCCAAGATTGCACCACATAGACTACGATTGAAAGACAAGTCCGGTGGCTCCTCCGTGGTTTCTTTACTGTGCACCTTGAATTTAAAAACAGGTACTTGTTAAAGAATATTCAAGTAAAAAATTGCAAAAGTTAATAATGTAGATTGAACCCCACAGCTTATTTAACGTTCTGTTAATTTTCCTCATTTAAGGTCGCAGTACAAATCTGCAGATACTGACAATGCATACCTACCGGATGATACATACATATCTGGTAGACTAAGAGGTCTTCTTAATGACTAAAAGAGAAACTTCTAATAATATCAGGTATTCTCCCTCAATATTATTGATACTATTTTTCCTTTTAAAAGACTTACACCTCATTATCAATAGATATCTAGAACTGGAGCTCGCTAGTATTTGCCTAGCAGGAAAGCAACAATAGGCCCCTACATAAGCACGTCTTCCTCCACTTCCATTAGATAACAGGTATAATGTGAAACAATGTTTGTCAGTGTACTTTAGTTAGAAAGGTAAACACTGTATAACTATGAATGATCATGTGTCGAAGGAGTACATATCCAAAAATGTTTTTTTAAATTCCTAGAAAAATTGTGAACCGTCAAAGTGTCCTGAAGAAGGTGTAAAAAATGTAAACGAACACCGAAACGCAGCGTCGACCTTTGTTACTTTGACCTTTTGTACTTTGACCCCCTTTTGGCTTTTTTTTTAAAAAACTTACCTCACTTCTATGAATGTTTTATTGGATTTTATTTAGATTGTAACCCTCATAGGGAGGCATTTTAATAAATTGTGTTTATATCTTTCATATTTTATCTTTGTGTGTTTACCTGTCATACCTTGTTTATTAATTTTCATGTTGTGTGGAGTTATACAAATGGACAGTGCTTGATACTCTAGTCACTACCATAGAGTATTGTGATTGTTCACCTTCAGAAATCAGTTTTTCCCTAGTATAGTCTAGCTCAAGTCAGTATTCCTGACTCTATTTAGCTTACCACAAAGCACAGGTTTTTCCTTTTTCACAGTTCAAGAAGCTGCCATGGCTTTACAAGAGAAACAGGAAGAATCAGAGAAACTGACACAGGTCAGACACACGGTACCAGAGAGTACTAACTGAGAACTTGCTTGTTTGCACAGTCTTTTTAGAATATTTTGAATGATTGAATGTGTTGCTTTTAAAATTACTCTGGATGCTTCTAAGACAATCGCATTTTAAATGTAAACTGAAGTTGAATTGAATGCTTACTCACTAGAGCAGCCTGACCTACCTCGAACAGTAGAACGGGAGCTGGGCTGGGCAGGACCAGTGAGCACAGCTGAGAGGACTCGCCATCGTGGTCAGCGTTCTAGTAGTTAAGCAAAAGCCTACTTAAGGTGCCCGCAGCACCGACGCGCAGCGGTACGCTGCGGGCGCGCCTTAGGCAAGCCCGTCTGCGTCCGGACATGGTCAAGGGCAAGGAATCATGCCAGATTCGTTCCAGAAAACGGTAAGCTCATCACATGTGATAGAGCATTATTACTCTCATTGAGATACTCGGGTAGAGCTCATTGTGAGATGACTCTAGCACCAACAAGCTTGATAGGGAAGAAGATGTCATGCCCTCTCTGCCGGACTAAGTTTAACTCATGCAAGTTTGAAGGGTCACTACAACTAGATAGGCTCACAAGGAATGAGCAATGGGAAATGGGACTTATTAACAGTAGATCCTTGCCAGCACACACCACAGAAATCATAATGCTAATAGAGAATGAAGAACTTGACATTCTCTCCGTTACTGAAAAGTAGTTGAAAGACTGGTCCGACCCTGACATAATCCAAGGACTAACCCCAGATTTCCTTATCCAAAGACAAGGTAGGATGGGAAAAACGGGAGGCAGGGTAGCAATCATTTACATAAACGACTATGAATGCATGATATCGCCCATTGCCACCACCAACAGTGAAACTGTACAATTCAGCCTAAAACATCGGCTAATAACTCGTTTTCAGGCACACTGCTCTATAGACTCCGAGGACCCTCCACTCCATTCCTAGAGGAATTTCCCAGCTTAGTATCAGACATGGTGGCCAGCAAGAGCTCCATTACATTATTGGGGGACTTCAACTTCCATCTGAATGAACCTGATAATACCACAGCATTTAGATTAATTCATGACATGGAGCCCATGCAACTGAAACGACTGATAACACAAGCACCCATGTAAAGGTTACTATACTGGATGCCATTTTTAGGTCTCGCATACGCAGTGCACATGTGCTGCATAGGAGGACCTTTAGCCGCTGCTCTGCTCTTTTTGGAAGCACATACTCGTGCTTGTGGCGGCATCCGCCTTTCCGGAGCAAGCAGGGGCGCGCCACAAGCACGAGTATGTGCTACCAAAAAGAGCTGACTGCGCGCACACGCACGCTGACATGCTAACGTGCCGCAAGTGCACGCATGCACTACTTGCATCTTCAAATGGCACTTGCTTTAACAAATCTAATCAAAGATCGCTCCTACCACAGATGCACGCATATCTACATGGAGAATATTTGAATGTGCTTTACTTAAACAAAACTTGTTCATTCAACGATGGCTCTGTGGATGCGCAAGCATCAGCCAGAGCTCGCTTTGATTACACTTTTGAATAGTTAACAAAATGCCACTTAAGGACAGCCACCGCAGATACGCATGCATACATGAATATCTAGGACAACAACAAGCACCTGTAAAGAAACTAGTTTTTGCAAGCTTGTTTTATACTCAGACTTTTGAAGATGACTGTTGGGAGTTCAGGTATTGTTGCAAGATTTGCTCCTGCTTCTGAGTAAACAACCCGAGAGGTCTCGTCCGTGGCAGAGATGCATTTTCAGAGTCTCAGAGTCCTCCAATTCAATCTCTTTATTAGTTTAAAATGAGCAATAAACAGTTAGTGTAGACTCGTACTAGGGTTCGCCTGCAACACGAGTCAGAATAGAATGATATCACATCTCCTCAGAATTACAAACATGCATAGATGGTGCCTTCAGCATGCCAATGCACAACATTGATGCCATTTTTAGGTCTCGGCTAGCGTAGGCTGAGCTTGCGCAGTCTCGCTGGCGAGATATTGTGTTTTCTAGTATTGGGACTTAAACCCGCCCCTCTTCTCCATTGGCTGGCTTCGTAAACAGCGGCCAGCCATTGGAGAAGAGGTTTGTCTGTCAATTTAAGCCCCATATTTTTCGGATTGGGGGGGCGTGTTTTTTCGGTTCTTTCTCTCTGTGACGTCTTCAGCCAATCAAAAAAACACACACCCCCAATCTGAAAAGGACGGGGCTTAGTTCCTTCGTGTTTACGCTTGTTTTTTTTATTTTACTTGATATGTTTATTCCATTGTTGGCTAGTACATCAGATGTTAAGGCTAGACACGTAACACGTAACACAGAACATTCTGCACTCCCCAAATATGTTATATTCTCCTTGTATATCGTAGAAAAGCAGTTTGACTTTTTCTGTGAATAATAAATAATATGTGGGAAGTCAAACCCAACATAGCAACTTGACAATATTTTAGTTGTCTTTTAATAATATTAATTACAAGGGCCGGCCGGATAGGTCTCCGGATATCCACTTTTGAAATGTCCACCAGCGTGCGTGTCAAGCCTCAACGAAAAATTACGTCAGGAATGTTAGTTGCGTTGCAACGTTTGCGATTGGATTAGTGATCTCGCGAGAGTTTTTTGAGTGATTCCCTGTGATATAAGCTGGTAGACCCTGTGCTCTCTCTTTCAGCCCCAAACATGGCACCGAAGGCCAAGAAGGAAGGTAAGAGCTGGTGGCCGAGTGAACAGGCCTTTGGGGGATTTGTGGAGAAAAGAGCTTGCTGAAGGGGTTATTTTGTGGAGAAACGTGATAATTGTCTGTCAACCTCAGTGCAGGGTGTTGTAGGCAACGTACAATCTTTAATTGCAGATAAGAGTTGGACCGCGTGTGTAAGGGAGTACCAGAATGTGCTGCGCTTCCTGGACAGGCACACGGAATGCTTTAACGTTCCTGCACTGTTTCGTTAGTGGATATTTCTTCCATTTGTTTAGGGAGGTAGGATGGAAGTGATTAATTATCTGGGGCGTTTGCTAGTGCGTTATACCTGGGCTGTGAGGAGTTTCTTACGAGCAGGAATGCGAATTATATTTGTAGTCTGTTGAGTGGTTTTATATAGCGCCCTTGGGGGAAGTTGTAAAGAATTAAAGTAATCCGTGTTACACTCCCCGGGAACGTGCCCGGCATAAACCCACGTCATTTTCTTTTTCTGTTTGATTTTATTTTAAGTGTAAATTGCTTTTCTGCCTGTTTTTGCATGTGTGTGTGGATATTTCATTTCGCTCTGGTGATGGAGCATATGGTCAAGGAGGATGGCTCTTGTGTGGCTGACCCCTGCCTGGGCTCAGTTCGATTCCAAGGCAGCCATTCCTGGACCTAGAGAAACTAAAGGGCTACCTCCTCAGAGGGGCTCGTGCAGTAACAGGTGTGAACATCTTAGCAGCAGTTTGGTGATCATGTATGATACTGCAAACACGCGATTTGGTGAACTACCCTATGACTGAAATTTGTATATATAGCCTGGTTTAGTAGCTCATCAGGTTTTGTGAACTTGGCTGCTTAGTCCGTTCGTCTTTACGAAATCTGTTCGACTTTTTTCATCTGTTCTGTTTGTAATTCTATTTTTGTTTGCTTAACTGAGACTGTCTTCTTCTTAGCTGTCCCTGTTAAAACTGAGGCTAAGTACAAGACAGTAGCTGCCTCCGAAGTGCCCTCGCTCTGTGTGTGTGTTGCTCGCTCTGTGTGTGTGTTGTTCGCTCTGTGTGTGTGTGTTGCTCGCTCTGTATGTGTGTGTTGCTCGCTCTGTGTGTGTGTGTGTTGCTCGCTCATTGGAAAAGCAATAGTTCGCGCATTTGCAAGAGATTAAGCTATTGGCATTGTAAATGACAATGCCATTTATTTATCTGTTTTCAAAACCAACACATAAATAAAAATGTTGTCATTTACAATGCCAATAGCTTTAACTTTTGAAAGACGAGACCGTTGCATTGTAAATGCATGTTACTTCCACTATTAGTGGGCATGAATCACTGTATATTTCCACTGCCGCTCTAATCCTTGACACAAAAACATTTTTTAATAATTAGAAAGGAAACACCAGAGCAACACTACAAAAACAGTAGGAAACGATCTTGCACAGGCAACGTTTATTTTATTATATGTATTAACCCTATTTTATAGCACTGTACCAAAGGAAACACCAGTGCAACACTAAACAAGTGTTGGCATAGCCAATAGGTCTCACTTTTGGAACCTTATAAGTATTTAGTTATGCAGTACAATATCCTTGGTGCAACAGCATCAACTTGTGCATGGCTAAACACTTCTAAGGTCCCAAAGGCGAGACCTATTGCTTATGCCAATGCTTGTTTCAAATGACCCTAAGCTCAAAGTAGGGACCCCTATACCAATCCCATGGTCGGATCATTATTTCCTCCCGTTTACATTGAAAAATCCACAGGCTCGACGCACGTCACAAAGTAGCCGGGATTAAGAATAAATGGCCAAAGTCCCTACCGGACAACGTAAGGATTGAATTAGAGGACCAAGCCTGACAGATGATGTAGAAGAGGCCAACAGGATTTGGGGTGACTGGCTCAACAAAGTTGCAGCCCAACACCCTCAGAAAACCAGACAAAGTAAACTTGATGTTAGGATTAAAGCCCCATGGGTCAATGAGCAATTAATTCAGGCAAAAAAGTCATGTAAAAGAATGGAAAGGTTGTGGAGAAAAAACTCTGATCCCGCCATCAAAAGTCAATATAAGGCAGCTATTAGACAATATCATAGGGAGATGATCCAAGCACAGGCCAAATTCTATGAAGATAAAATGAATACGGCACCCAACACACAAATAGGTATCCGTCCCCAACATAGCACAGAGCCAGCTCTGTTGGTGGTAACTGAGGAACTAAAAAAGTGTTAGACCAAAGGTGCACAGCGGCCATCCTGCTCCTGGATCTGAGCGCCACGTTTGATACGGTGGACCATTGCACATTGATCAATAGGATGAAGGAAGAAGGTATCACAGGCACAGCAATAAAGTGGCTCACTTCATTTCTGAAAGACAGATCATTCCAGTTGCTGGAAGGGAACTATCTATCCGATACCCTCCAACTACCGTGCCACAGGGCTCTGCACTGAGCACCACACTTTTTTATATTTACATGCAACAGGGATAGTACAAGAATTTGGTCTATCCTAAGTGTCGTACACGGATCGTACACAACTTGTATTATCAGTGACGAACGACCCCCACTCCCTATACAACAACCTAGGGCCTTGCATGACACGAATAGCTGAATGGATGTATAAATAGTCCCTTAAACAGAATGGGGATAAAACCGAACTTATGTTCCTGGGAAACAAAACAGTCCCCAGGAATCTTATAAGCTGGCCTACTCAGTTGGAAGAACCACCAACCCCCAAGACTGCCATCAAAAACCTGGGAATCTGGCTAGACAAACATTTAAGCATGGAGACCCAAGCAAAGAAACTTTCAGGCAAATGTGCTTCGGCTTACTCCTTATGCTTCGTAAAATTCTCCCCATCCTACCTGAACAATCTCGTAGAATTGTGATCCAAGCATTAATCGTGTCACAGCTGGACTACGGGAACTCGCTGTATCTGGGGGCACCAAAATACGTAATTAACCGGTTGTGGGTAGTGCAGAATGCCGCAACAAGAACCCTGCTACAAATCCAGAAACAGCAGACAGCCAGGGCAGCCCTGAGGACACTTCACTGGCTTCCAGTCCAGGCGAGGATCAAGTTCAAGGCACTGTATCTCGCACAGAGCCATGAATGACAGAGGACCGGACCTATTCAAAAAATTGGTTACACACTATACACCGAGTAGGACCCTAAGGTCACCAGAGGATCTTCTTATGCAACAGGGCAGAACAAAAAGAGCAAGATGGGGAGGAAGGTCCTTCAAGCACTTGGTTCCTAAAATGTGCAACACACTACCGAGGGACATGCGCATGATAACCAACGAATTAGCATTCAGGAAAAGACTCAAAATATTGCTCTATTCTATTCTATTCTATAGTTTTGGTAGAGCGCAAACATCTGCCCCAGCAATGAGGCGTCCCGGCGCTAAGAACCCAGATCCTAGCCTGGGCGGATAAACAAGGATGAAGGGAAATTACGGGAAAGGGAATAGAAGCGTTTTCACTGCTTTCCGGAATGCCGGTAGGCTTTCTATGGAGCGAATGTGTTGCAGCAAATCGTTCCACAGCTTGGCTCCAAGGAACCTGAAGGAGCGGCCGCCCATGCGGCAGAGTTTTATGCGTTGGACGCATAGAAAGTTTTGGTTAGAGGATCTTAGGTTCCGTGACGGCGCGTAGGGAGTGAGAAGTGGTCGAAGCAGAGGGGGGTATTGAGTTTGAGGATTTTGAAGGACATAATGAGGGTCTTGAATTTGATTCTAGAATCAACGGGTAGCCAGTGTAGTTTTTTGATGGTCGCTCTGGATGAGCATCTGCGGGGGAGGCCGACCAGAGTTCTAGCCGCAGAGTTTTGCACGCGTTGGAGTCGTGCTATCTCACTTTTGTTGGCGCCAAGAAGGAGTACATTGGCGTAGTCTAGACGCGAAAGGATGGTGGCTTGGATAATGAGTTGGCGAGTTTTTGCGTCGAAGAAGCCTAATATGTGGCTGAGGCTCCTCAGCAGGCCAATACAGGTGCTGGCAACTTTTTTGGTGTGGGCCTGAAAGTTGAGTGTTGCATCCATCCAAACGCCCAGATTTTTCACTAGGGTTTTGGGGGAGGGGATGGTGCCCAGGGAAGACGGCCACCAGTGCTCATTCCAGAGGCTGGTGTTTTTGCCAAGGAGTAGCACCTGTGTCTTACCGGCATTGAGTTGTAGACAATTCATTGTCATCCATTGGGCGACCGCAGAGAGTCCGTTTTTGAAGTTAGAGGATGAGTTGGAAGGACCTTCTGAGAGAGCGATGGCCAACTGTGTATCGTTGGCGTACGATACTAATGTCAAGCCCCACTCTTTGGCCACTGCCGCCAAAGGCTGGACGTAGAGATTAAAAAGGGAGGGGCTCAACGCAGAGCCCTGCGGAACTCCCTGTGCAATGGGGTGGGGTTTGGATAAGAAGGGAGGGGCAGAGACTCGAAAGGATCTGTTTTCGAGGAATGATCGGAACCAATCCAAAGCACGACCAGATACTCCAAAAGTCTCCAAACGATTAAGAAGGATGTCATGGGATACCGTATCAAAGGCCGCGCTGAGGTCCAGAAGAATAAGCGCAGCACTTTGACCGGCGTCTAAAATCGTTCGGAGGTGCTCTGTGGTGGCTAAGAGAGCAGACTCAGTACTATGGCCTGGTCTAAACCCGTTTTGCGATGGATCCAGAATGTTGTTTTTGACCATGTGCTGGGATAGAGTACTGTTGACATGCGCTTCAGCGAGTTTGGACAGCCATGGGAGCAGGGAGATTGGACGAAAATTCTCCGGTTTTGATGGGTCTAGGGTGGGTTTCTTGATGATGGGCGAAACCCACGCTTGCTTCCAGGCAGATGGTACACACGCTGAAGTGAAGGAGAGGTTCAGGATAGCGGTAAGTGCCGGTAGGAAGAAGTTGAGTGACTCTAAGAATTGAGCCGGGCGCATGGGGTCCGCAGGGGAACCAGATTTGACTTTTTTACATAGATTGATGAGGTTATCATCAGAGATTTCCGGGATGCAAGTCAAGGACCCTAAAAACTCCCGATCTCAGGCAACTTGACTTAGTCCACCGTAGTTATGTTTCTCTTAGCGCTGGGAAGCCTAAGGGCAGCTATGCACCTTACAAATACATAAACATCTTCTCTGAGCCTCTTGTCACAATGCATTTAAGAATAAACAGTCTCACTGAAGAAATGTTGCAAAAATGTAACCGACTCACTCAGTAACCAAGAATGACTCCGCGAGCCTGTCTGCCTCTGTCACTTCTGGAAAGTTAGGGAAGGATTAGCAGAACAAGCTGCTTTTACCCACAGCAGTGAATGAAAGTCTGCGCATAAAAAGCAAGTTGCATTGCTATATTGTTTAGATAAAGAAGGTTTAAAACAATATTACACTTTGCCATGATTAGAGTGTGAAGCATGATAATACAAAACGATATGCAGTTTGAAGTTACAATATGAATACTTGACACCCTTCATTTAATTCATTCTGTCCTGAGAGATCCTGACAGTCTGGGGAAGGAGGGCGTCCATGTTTTTTGTGGGGGAGGAGTGGGGGGAGGGCTCAAGTTTTGTTACACCACTGACCTGCACATAAACTTAATACACAAAGAGTTGTGAGTCAGCTCTTGTCTCTGTACCTCTCAGAGAGCCCTCAAACTTGGAAATTAATTATCTGCTAGCTGCAGGAACATGAGTTATCCACAGAGCACTGTCAGGGGAAACCATAAGCAGCAGCTAACTTAAAGAAACACTTCTAATCCCATTCAAGAATGAGAGGACTGAAAGTAGCCAATCCAATCCCAATCCAAAAGACTTTATTCGGATAGCAACATATCCATAAAAGTAACACATGTACAGGATAAAAACCACTAGAAAACTATATAGATAGCAATGTCCAATCCATAATGTAGCAAAATACAGTAAACCTAGGTAAAGCGCATATTGTGAATAGTACAATACGAAGGACTTCATAGATCGCACATAGATTTCCGTGCACCCGTAGCTACTCTCAAAAAGGTGTCAATGCGCAAGATCAATTCAACATTGTCCAATTTAAATTTGCAGTCAAGAGTGTCTGTTAAATTAATAGGTGACAATTTTTTAAAATACGGAATTAACAACCATTGTGCATATTTCAAATAGTATTTACTAAAGAATAAAAAGTGTAAAAGTGTTTGACTGCTGTGACCGTCACATGGACATGGCAGGGAGTCAAGTTTTGCGTTATTCCCATAGGGAAAACAAAGCAAATATATTACTGTCCCAGCTCTTAGACGGAATAGGAGGCCTCTCTCCCATTGGGACATCGGTAGTGCAATATGACTTGGTAGACAATGCTCAGGGTACTCAATGGATATACATTTTGCGACAGTTTGTTTATTCAATTCCCTTTCTAGTCTTTCCGTGCTATAAAGTGCTTATAATGCTGCCTTTAAAACGTTTCTCTCCATTGTTACAGCTGTGTTCGAATTGGCAAAGAGCCCCTGGATTGATCGTATATCCCGTGAAGGGTGATTGCGGGAGCCGTAACTCTGGCGATTTGCGACACAATTTTGGGATCTAAAATACTCATACCAACACCCACACTATTGATGGCCCTGCTCTCATCAACCTCGTTAGCAACCATCATTTGTACATTTCCCTTCAATTGACCAGCCCCTCCTATGAGTGTAGCCAGATTATCTAGGCGGCTCTGTAATAAGACACCACCGCCGCAGCAATATTAGCGAGAATGTCCCCATAGTTGTCAAGGCTAGGTGCTGCTTCAGTCTGTGCACGAATAGAGCAACTCAGTTTCACAGTATGTATAGCCACGGAAGAGTCAAGGGCTTCAGCTGTGCCAATACCTGATGATGGCTGTATCCAGGTAGAGAGGCGTGTTGGGCTACGGGCAGGAATGCTACCAGTAGATTGCTTCCTTTTACTACAGATTGATTTCCCAGGCCCAGACTTTCTTTTCCGTTTAACAGCAGGAATTCCCACCAATATAACAACATTGGTATCAGGTTGTGGGTCTGCTTCCTCAATTATATCTTGCCTACTTGTGCTCCCCAAACAGTTGGGGTTTGATGAATCCGGAGGCCCTCCAGCTGCGGTTGGGGCAAGTCTCCCGTATGCTCTGATAATGTTCCTCTAAAAATTGTAAGGTCAGTCCGTCCCTCAATACCCATAAACAGACGGCGCTCCATAAGCTCAATTTCACTTAAGACAATACTAACGGCCCCTTGAAGCATGCTGTCAATACTAGCAGTTATCGGAAGTGCGGGTTGTGGTGTAGTATGTTTCCCCATAATAACGGTACAGCTTTAATATGACACTCAAGGCCGCTAACTTTACCCTAATGGGAGATTTAAATCTTTATCTCGATTGCATTAACGACACAAACGCACTATACTTTAAAGACATCATGCATGTGCTGGAGCTCACTATTCTTACAAATGAGCCCACACATACAGCGGGCCATGTGCTGGATTGCATCTGCACGAATTTGAAGTCAATAAATGTCTCCACGCCCCTACTCCAAACGTGGACAGATCATAAATTCATTGCCTTTCATTTTAAAACGGAAGAAATGAAAATGTCAAAACCAGACAAAGTCAGAGATGAGAAGCCAACCCCTTGCTGGACCAAAATCATTGAGCACCCTAACCTACAAGACTGGGTCAGAGAGAATAAACCAGAGACAGTAGGAAACGCTACCATTGACAATCTTAGTTATGTTAAATGGATGAGAACCATAGGTGAGAAATTGACGTTAGGAAGAAACAACAAAAAATCCACTTCTAAACAGGGGAAAACATCAGCTCCCTGGTTCACAGAAGAACTGAAAGACACACGACGCAAAGTTTGTAGACTCGAACGCAAATGGCGTAAACAATATGACGAGGGAGATCAGGTCAACTTTAAAACTGCCAGGCAGAATTACCACGCACTTATAAAAAAAACTAAAACAACTTATTTTACCAAAAGAATAGAAACTTCACAGAATGACCAAAAAGAAATTTTCCGTATAGTCACAAGTTTCAGAAACCCAAAAATACTATCTCACGAGATACCACCATCACAAAGTTTCTGTAATGATATTGCAGAATACTTTGAACAAAAGATTGTAAACATCACCAAAAATTTCCCTGTTATTACGGAAAACAAAGAACCCTGGGATAACAGTCAGATGGAATACCTTTGACCTAATTGAGAAAGCAGACACTCTGAAAATGTTATCAAAAATTAAAACTGGATCGCCACTTGATCCGTGTCCTCCCTCACTAACCCAGGCTATTAAAGAGGACGTAAGCCCCATGATCAATGACATCATCAATGCCTCACTTCAATCTGGAGAAGTACCCAATGCGTGGAAAACAGCCATTGTAAAGCCATTACAAAAAAAGACTTTACATGATCCATCTGTACTCACCAACCTACGACCGATCTCCCAACTCCCTGCATTGTGTAAATGCACTGAAACCCTGGTCAACAGAGAGTTAACAACGTTCCTGGAAACAAATAATATTCTACACCCTAACCAGGCTGGTTTCAGAGCTAAACATTCTACAGAATCAGCACTGTTATTCACAACAGAAACCATAAGAACTGCACTAGACCAGGGGGGCAGGGCTGTCCTTGTCCTCCTTGACTTATTGGCAGCCTTCGACACGGTGTCCCATACCATATTATTACATCGCCTAGCTGAGGCAGGTATAGGGGGCACCGTGTTGAAATGGTTTACTAATTTCTTGTTAAACAGAAAACAAATCGTCAGGTTAGGACAATTCTACTCAAAGGAGAAGGAGATTGGCTCAGGGGTACCTCAGGGCTCCAGTTTGAGCCCTACCTTATTTAATTTGTACATGGCTCCCCTGATCAGTCTTATTGCGTCATTCAATGTGAATACGGTCGCATATGCCGACGACACCCAACTGGTCCTGACTTTGGACAAAGATACAGCTAAAGCAGAACGAGACCTCAAAGAGTGTCTGACGGCAACCTTCAAGTGGATGCACGAAAACCATCTGAAATGTAACTCTGCAAAGACAGAGATCCTACCATTTGGGAAAAATAATTTATTTTCCCCACTCACCTGTTGGCCACCCGAAGCGGAAGCTCCCCCTGACACTATCAATGCTATTCCAAATCTGAGCATAAAATTTGATAATCTGCTCTCTTTTAAGCAACAATCCAAAGAAATAGCAGCCGCCTGCTTTAACATCATGAAAGGACTACGCAAATTTTTTGACTATCTACCATTGCCCGCCCGCCGAACAGTAGCAGTTGCTTTAATAACATCCAAAATCGACTACTGTAATAGTCTGTATGCTGGAGTAACAAAATCTACCCTACATAAACTACAGACTATTCAAAACGCGGCAGCGAGATTGGTCCTAAGGTTGCCAAGAAGATCATCAGCATCAGCCGCCCTGAACAACCTGCACTGGATTCCTATTCAGAAGCAGATCTTATTTAAAATCATTGTGATCACAATCAGGTGTTTTCACAAACGGGGCCCAAAATACCTAAACAACAGATTTCACAGGTACCATCCCTCAAGAGAACTCAGATCAGCCACAGCCAATCTGATTACTGTCCCCAAGTTCAAACTTGCCACTAAGGGGCGGAAAATCATTGGCAGTTCTTGGGGCCAAGGCCTGGAACAAACTCCCTACAGACCTTCGTCTAATATCTTCAGAACAGACCTTTAAAAAATCTTTAAAAACTTGGATCTATGGACTCCCAGAATCAAAATGCAAAACTCTGGTCTAATCATACTCAAATTTCCCAAACGTAGTTGAAACACCATACTACCTGTCAGCAGTGAAGACAAAGCGCCAGGATGCTCCCTGGAGTGACAGAGCGCTATATAAAAACCACAAAACATCAAACATTTACGGCAACAACAGTAACATCGTGGGGTCAAAGCAGCCTTTGTCAAGGTTAATAAAGCACTCATCTGTGTTTTTTGACTGTTTTCTAATCCTATTTCAAGGGTGGTGGCCCGGCCCAGCCTCGGCCAGTCTCGGACGGGCACAGGTGGGCCGGCCCATGTCCCGGTCTTTGCCCAGGCACGGCCCGGGCATGCCAGCGTGCGTCCTGCGCTGCAGGAGTGCAGGCGCGCCTTTACGGCGCCAGGTGTGTGTGGCCCGCCCCTTTCCAGGAGGCATGTCAGGCTAGGGGACCAAGTCCTACCCCAGCGATGGGGTAGTTGTTTGGCAGGCCAAAATGGAGATACAGGGAAAGGGAGTTCAGCCCACAGGCGTTGGCAGCACTGAAGGTGAGTGCTGTAGTCTGCCTCTGCTCCACAGGAAAGCGTCCCCCGCTGCAGGAGTGCAGGCACGCCTTTACGGCGTCAGGTGTGTGTGGCCCCGCGCCTTTCCAGGAGGTGCGTTCAACTAGGGGACCGAGTCCCACCCCAGCGATGGCGGCGTTGTTTGGCTGGCCAATATGGAGGGACAGGGAAAGGGAGTTCAGTCCACAGGCGTTGGCAGCACCGAAGGTGAGTGATGCAGTCTGCCTCTGCTCCACAGGACTGAAAGTAGCAATACCGTCTCATCTCACACAGGCGGCTTCCTCACCCTCACTGTAGACATGTCGCCTGCATCATGAGTCAACAGTTACCCAAGCTCTGAAAATATTACTGGATCAAGAGGCTCCCTCCCAGGCTTGCCACAGTTGTTTTCCTTCAGTAACGGAGTGTGTGAGACAGACTGTGCTGGGCCCTGAACAAGTCTTCAAGGAAGTGTGAGTGTGACGAGGCTGGTTTATTAATTCACCACTTAACTAATCAGTCTCCTGCCCCTCCGTCCTCACTTAAGCCACAATTTGTGACACATTTGCTATTTTAAGGCTTGTAATAACATCACTTTTGTATATTTAAGTCCATACAGATACTGAAAACAGCAAACCGCAAGTTTTTAGAGGGGCAGGGTTTGCAAATTAGCAAAGGCAGTGTGCAGTAATGTCACAGAGAGGGACATTGCAAGTCTATTATGCCGCTCTTTAATGGTAATTAACCGTGATTCACGTATCATAAGCATGCACATGAGCAGCGTATACCCTCATATACATAAATAAAGAAGGCTTAAATGTATTTTGGTACAACAATGTGGGAGAGTTTTAATGAAACGTGGGGGAACATGTTAACATTAACATTTATTGGGCAGAGCAAGTTTCCAGTGGGAGAAAGCTAAAATATTGTAATGCATGATATAGAATGAATATATATAGTCCTCTCTGAAGCTGACTTGCATATCTATGTACTTTTTTTACTGCATTGCACAGATATTCTAGGCAGTAGTCTGTTCTTCTTTTCCTTTTGCATGATAGCGTGCATTACAGTTAGCTTATAGATGCCACTTCTTCAGCTATTCACTAATGGTCGAGCATTTTTATTTTAGTGCCCGTAAATATTCTCTATCTCAGTGGGACCCTGATAGTTGGCAGCCCACTAGCGATTCATTTGATATTTACTAAATAACAGGCAGTTGGGGTAAACCTGCTACTTGCTACCAAATGGGTGTTTGGACACACAACAAACTGGAACAAGCATTTGCAATGCACTTGGTCTCGCATTTACACAAGTTTGAGCTATTGGCATTCCTTTTATTTATGTTTGGTTTTCAAAACATAAATAAAATGCTTTGTCATTTACAATCCCAATAGCTTAAACTCGTGTAAATGCGCGACCTGTTGCATTGCAAATGCTTGTTATCTTCCGTCTCATGGTCTTTTTAGTAACATTAGAAAACTTAAATTTGAAGCTTTTGTGTGTGCCCTGGGCAGAATGATTCTGCCCAGGTTTCACCAGAAGCTGTCAGTTACTGAAACATTTTGCATATTGTATTTTGGTGGGGCCGACCAAGGTCCGTACCTTGCGGTGATCGTACAGCGGACCCAATAGGCCCTCCGCGCCCAGCTGCACCCTGTCGGAGTGGAATGCCGGCTCGGTGTGTGGTGCGTGGATCCATTGGTTAATGGGTTTGAGGTGGGCCGCCCAGTAGTATAGTTTTAGGTCTGGTAGCGCAATTCCTCCGCTATACCAGTCCCTGCGCAATTTGGGTTGTGCCACTCTTGCCGGGAGGGCGCCCCAAAGGAGGTTGTAGACCAGTGCTGCCACCTTCTGAAAAAATTTGGGAGGCACCGGGTATGGTGAATTCTCAAGGACATAGAGGAAGCGCGGTAGCGCCATCATCTTATAAAGGGCTGCCCGACCTAGGAGTGTCAGCGGCAAGCCCGACCAGAACTCGACATCTCGTTTGAGCCTATCCAAGGGCGGTTTCAGGTTTTTATCCATGAACTCCGACGCATCTTTAGTAACGTGTATGCCTAGGTATTTGAAGGACGATCCCGCCAATCGTAGTGGACAAGTATCGTCTAGATTCGGAGCCGGACTTCGCAAAACGTACAATTCCGACTTGGACCAGTTCAGCGTGTAGCCGGAGATCCTGCCGTATGTGTCGCAGATGCGCAAGAGGGCCGGTATGCTCTCCTCAGGTTCTGTAAGATATATTAGCATGTCATCTGCGTATAGAGACTGGCGGTCTTCCCAACCCCCGGTCCCCGGTACACCTTTGAGGAGGGGAGAGGCCCGTATGAGAGTCGCCAGGGGCTCCAACGAGATAGCAAACAGTAGTGGTGACAGTGGGCAACCCTGTCGTGTGCCCCTTCCCAGCGGGAAAGTGCGCGATATATGGCCATTTGCCACTACATGGGCCACCGGGGCCGTGTACAGCAATCTGACCCATGCCAGGAAGCGAGGTCCAAACCCCATCCGCTTCAACGTTTCGAAGAGGTACTCCCACTCCACCAGGTCAAATGCCATTTTGGCATCGAGCGCCAGTATAACCGCCGGTTCTGTGATAGTGTCAGATCGGGCCAGGACACCATGTAGCCGCCGCAGATTCTGAGCAGTGTTCCTGTGCGGCATAAACCCGGACTGATCCGGGTGTATAATCGAGGACAGATGGGGCAGGAGTCTTTGCGCCAGGAGTTTGGCCAGGATTTTCACCTCCGCGTTTAAGAGGGAAATAGGTCGATATGAGGAGCAATCCTCCGGCGGCTTGCCCGGTTTTGGGATTGTCACAATAGTCGCCACACGCTGGTCTAGCGGAAGGGAGCCCCCCTCCAGACAATCCTTGAACATTCCCAACAAGTATGTGCTAAGGGTGTCTGGCATCGCCTGATACCATTCTACCGGTATCCCGTTCGGTCCCAGAGATGGGACTGATCTGTTGGCTGCGCCGCCGCGCGGCGAGGTGGTCAGAGTCCTCATGGGGGCATAGTGTCACAGTTCGTTCTCAACAGTGTCCCCCGAATTCCATAAGCTCCGAAACAATGTCCTCGACCCCTTGTACCCATTCCTAACAAAAACCATTCAAAACAATCCCCCCTCCCTGCCCCCCTGCTTAACGGACCTTCAACTGCCCGCCACCCCAACTGAGCAGAGTGCAATACCCTTCCCAAAAACACAGTACTTGCTTGTAAGGGGGAGAGCGCCTCCCCGGGTTGGCGCTCCCCTGTAGGCTCTCGGGGTTGCCATGCCAGAGTCAACGTGCTGCTGTGAAAGACAAATTAAGGCCGGTGGTTGGCGAGTTAGTGCAGTTCAGTGGCCGTCGCCGGAGTCACTCAGTTTCGCCTCCCCCTTCAAATCCATGGGAAGGCGAGCGTTCTGCGCCCTCCACGCGCCCTGACGCCTGCGAGCCATTCCTGCTGCCTCCTCTGCCATCCGACTCCTGTCTGTTCGTCCTGCGCTGCCGTCCAACGGTGTGCCAGCCCTCCAGCCAGTCCCGGGCTGTGTCGGGGGAGTCAAAGAACCATACTTTTTTGTCTGCCACCACCCGTAGCCTGGCCGGGAATATCATTGAGTAGGGTAGCTCTTTCTCCCGTAGGGTTTTCTTAACCTCCAGGAACGTTCTCCTCTTTCTCGATACCTCCGCTGTGTAGTCCGGGAAGAAAGCGATTTTGGAGTTCTGGATCTGGATGGTCGGCGCCACTCTTGCAGCCTGCAAAATGGCGTCTCTGTCCCGGAAATTAAACAGCCTCGCCAGTATTGGTCGCGGTGGGCCTCCGGTCCTGAGCTTCCCTCCCGGAACTCGGTGGACTCTTTCGACCGAGAAGAAGTTCGATAGGCCTTTAGGCTGGAGCCGAGTCTTCACCAGATCTTCCACATACAGGTCTAGGGCCCCCGTGTCTTCCGATTCCGGAACGCCTAGAATACGGACATTATTGCGTCTCGAGCGACCTTCCTGGTCGTCCAGCTTGTCCCTAAGGAGTTTGTTGTCCGTTTGCAGGCGCTCCATCGCAATTTGCAGTTCGGACACGTCCTCAACCAATGATTTCGTGACCACTTCGACTTGCTTGACCCGTTCGTTCATCTTTTGCAGATCCGCCCTGATTAAGGTGACTTCAGTCGCCGTGGCCCCCACAGTTTCTTGTACCTGCGCCAGCGCCGCCAGGACATCGTCCAGTGTGGCTTTCTTCTCAGCCTCCGCCATTTTCCCTCCAACGGTTTTGCGCTGGTCTTGCGGTGGCGAGCGTCGGTCGTATGCAAATTTGTCCAGCTTAGCCTAGTTGTTGTGTTTTTGGGGCCTCTGTGCGACATGGCGTGGTTCTTGTTGAGGCGGCACAGTGACTTCCCCGGTCGTCTTCGCCGGGTAATGGCGGCGACGAACCTGGAGGGTCCGTCGTCTTCTGAGTCTCCTGCAGCGCTGAGTATGCCCGGAGAGGGTCAACAGGTGGTTGGAGGGTGGGCACACGAGCTCCGGTCGCCTCGGAGAGAGTTCGCGGGTCTTCGGAAGGAAGCGATCGTGGAGCCGACACTTCCGGTCTTTCGGTCCCGACTGCTGGCTGCTTCCGGCCGGGTTCGACCAGGCTGTGGCTCCGTGGTCCCATGGCCGCCTGTAGGCCCGGCTCCTCCTCCGCCTTCGGCTTGCGGCAATCTGCTGTTTCGGGCTTTCGCCGCACCGGAAAGTTCTGGAGACGGTCGCTGCACGATCTCCGGGTCCGGTTCCCCCTTTGGAGCCGGGGTGGATCAGGATATTTGTGCGGATTGATGTGGAAAGCCGCCTTTACCCGGGAGCCTCCCTAAGCTGCGGCCGCCATCGTTGGCTGCTAGCCACGCCCCCCCCCATTCTCTGTTCTTGATCACAGAGCAGTCTTTGGGACTAGTCAAATTAAAGTGGTATTCATCGTGTGCGGCCTGCTGTTTTTCTGAGTAATTACAGCCCTGTGGGTGTTGATTACCGATACCTTAGAATACTCACGAGCGGCAGGAATAAACAGCTGCAGAATCACTGCCCCCTGCTGACTCATAGCATGCAATCCTACTCTGACCCTCGTATACCACACATGTAATAATACATGGTTTCATGTTGACGTCACGGAGCAGGATTAGAGACCCTTCATGCCCACACACCACCTACTTAGCTAACATCTGCTGATCTACTGTGAAGCCACAAGGCGGCCAGGAACACCCACTGCACGTGCGCACAGAACACCCTTTTGAGTGGCTGACAGTGTAGGCAACATAACTTTCAAGCCAGTAACCCCCCCATGCATGCACTCATCCTGCAGACACTTTCCTTAAAGCGACTTCCTAGCTGGCGACCCGCATGCATGCACTCACCCTGCAAACACTTTCCTTAAAGCGACTTCCTAGCTGGTGACCCCCATGCATGCCTTCACCCTGCACACACTTTCCTCGCAATAACTTCCTAGCCAGTGACTCCCCATGCACGCACTTACCCTGCACACACTTTCCTTGCGGTGACTTCCTAGATGGTATTCACCATGCACACCAGAGGAGCGCCCGTTTACACACTTATCACACTATCAGCTTCATCCTTTTGTTGTTGTTAGCCACTGCCATGGCACTCCTCACTGTGGTAGTGCCCCCAGCCTCACCCTCTTCAATGCCCTCAATGAAGTCTGCAGTGATCCCCTCTCGTGCACAGCTCCCAGGCACACGTCAGTGCCCTTCTCCCACCAGCAATGTCCCCTCTCCCCCCTTGCAGGGCATCCCTTGCCCCCTGCAGCCCCCGTCCCGAACCCTGTGGTACCCCTCTCACCCTCGAAGTACCGCTTGTCTACTACAGTGCCATTTCACCCTTAGCGTGTAAACAAAAACAATTCCCAACAGGTATTATTTAAAGGCGGTTTCAATTGTGTATGCCACAGGCATTACTAAGAACAGAAAACAAGGAGTCAAAAGTTTTGAAGGCGAGGTGGTATTATTCACCAAGGACAAAGGGCATTCAATATGCATATACAGTTAAAGACAGCACTGTAAAGATTAGATCTTGTGACAACCCAGTGGCACTTGGTGCAAGGTGCTATATACAGTTTTAAGTGAGGTAAAAAGTGCAAGTGCTTTAAAAACAGCATGGGTGGCGCATAAATGGAAGTATATACATCAATTAAAGCTTCAATTACAACACAAGTTTCAATCACTTGGAAAAACAGTTATTTTCTGGTAAAAGCTTTAAGTGCGATATGCGTCATATGATTCAGGCTGTGTGGTCGACGGCGTTTCGATCCCCTTGGATTGGGATCCTCATCAGGACGGGGTTGTCGATGAGTACAGTGCTGTGGACAAAGGAGGAGTAGTGAGCGTGGCAATGTATAGGGGCGGGGAGGGGGGAGTGAGGGGTGAGGGGTCGGCGAGCATGCGTTCAGACTGAATCGCATCAGGTATAACGTGAACGAGGGAAGGGTGACTGGGGTGGTGGCCAGAAAGGGAGCGAGAGTGCAATTAGGGGGTGGCTAATGTGGAAGGTTGGCAAGGAGTCTAAAACCTCTTAGTGGAAAGGTGAAGCAATTGGGGTGTACACTTACAAGAAGCCAAGCAAGGATGCGTGGCTGGCGGCACACGGCAGTTGAAAAGGCCGGTTACTGGAGGAAAATTATTAACATTAGAACAGATACCGCCAGTGTATGAGGTGATTGCGAGGGAGGTATAGAAATGTCAATACCTGGTAGTGGTGCGTCCTAGGACTGCTCACGTAGTTGGGCAGCGTCTGGGTAGAGGAAGAGAGCGAGCGGTCAGTAAACTAATTGTAGCTCCGTGATCGAGCAGGCATACACTCCTGCGCCGGATCTGGGCGTGCAGTATCTGGGAGAGGTGCTTACCTGACTGAAGGAAGGCACAGAAGGCAGGAGCTCATCTGGCGTGGCTATTCGGCAGTGAATGCGGGAACAGACCGCGTCTTCCCCGTATCCTGGAATATATCCAGGCTAACGCGAGGGGGAGGCGGAGTTGGGACGCTTGCCAGGGGCGGGGTGTGTAAGGGAGGTGTCGGGAGGCGATAGGCGCGTGTGGGAGCGGGGGGCGGGAGTTGGAAAGGTAGGGGAGGGGAAAAGGCGTGGGTTTCGGTTCCTAAGGATACACAAGTAAACAGGAAATGGCAGAATCAGAACGTTATGAGGGCGGGTGGCCGCGCTGAGGGGAACACAGAAGGAAAGAATTGTCCAACCAATTGGAGGCATGTGAAATGGTCACATATCTGTAGTGACGTTTGCGAGCCACATTTCTGGCCATAGGATACAAATACAGGTATTTCAAAAGTTACCACAATACAATAACCATAATAATACTAATGCACTGTAAGATGACACTCAAGCAAGTATTTAACATGGAAACAGGGTTGGAGGTATAAAACCGGATGGTTAGCTTACAGGACGGCAATAAGGCTTGGGAGATAAATTTCACCCTTAGCAGCACCCCTCTCAAGCTTCGAAGCCATCGCTGTTGCATATTTATCTTATGCAACTAACAACCATTGACAAAGCCAATAGTCCTGACTTGTAGTAGATGTAATGTTACTTGTTGTATATGGATGGAATGACGAAGCAGCAAAATACCAGTTGGGCGACACACTATGCCGAGCATGGATTTTCAGTTTGGGTTTTTAAGCCACGCCCTTCATTACATCGACCACGTCCCTCCGGGAGCCCCCACAAGTTTTTTCATTCCACTTAACGCCCTTCCTCCTGTATAGTGACCTGCTGAACAGGGAGAACAAGTTCACTCAGGCCATCATAACCAATAAACAACAAGGGGCCCCCTGAACGAGCAAATACAGGGCAGACTGGCAGGGGAATCAAATACTATAAAGAAAAACAAAACAAAATGCCCTTTCTGATACAAAAGGCCAAACTAAGGTCCTTATATTCAATCTGCAGTGGTGAGCTCACCAAGACCAGAAGCAAATCAGACTGTGCAACACCAGATCATTATGAAACAGAATTCATTTTTTATTTTATTTCTTTTATATAAATATATATTCTTTTACAAAAAATAATAATAGTAGCATGAATAGCACAACATACACATGGCAGTACAAAAGCGGTTGTATCATTAAATCAAACACCCATTCATCCCGTCACACTTTCAAAAAAACTCAGATATCCCCATACACTCTACAGTCATTCAATACATCAAGAAGATTCAAACACACTCATACATCCTTCATTCACCAAATACATATCAAAATACAGTTGTCAGATTTTTAACGATGAGTTGGGTCCTGAAAGAGTATCCCAAACACACATAGGAGACTCGATGAACAAATTTCAGGACAGACTTGAGGCGCCAACGCGCGTTTCGGTGCTTGGCCAAATCTAGGGCCACACCTTCATCAGGGGACACAGAAGAGAGGAAAAATGGGTGAATAACCGCAAATAATCTCAGTTTATGCACCCCATCGGAGGCATAAATTCAAGCAGATCTGTAAAGTAGGTCAGAATCAGATGGCACACAAGGTCCGCTTAATCAGGCGAGGGAACCACACAAAGTAGATCGTTAGATCTAAAAAAGATATCTGTAGATAAGGTACAAAGACCCATATGTGGCGAGAAATCAAACATCCGACAAGGTGATATAGCACTCCCATCCAAAAAGAAAGTAAGTCCAAATGGATCCAATTCTGTAATACTCTAGGGCTCGCTCATTCAGAGAGCACCGGATTTGCGATATCCCAAGACCTCTGAGATGGCAGAACAATCCAAAACGTCCATCCGTCGCTGCAACAGTCAGCCTAACGTATGGCGGGAGTGGCCAAGCAGCTTGGCCACTCCCACCATACGTTACGTCATGCTACTATTATTATTTTTTGTAAAAGAATATATATTTATATAAAAGAAATAAAATAAAAAATGAATTCTGTTTCATAATGATCTGGTGTTGGACAGTCTGATTTGCTTCGGGTCTTGGTGAGCACACCACTGCAGATTGAATGTAAGGACCCTAGTCGGGCTTTTTGTATCAGAAAGGGCATTTTGTTTTGCTTTTCTTTATAACACTCAGGCCATCATACCTGCCAACTTGAAAAACCTGCATCGGCAAAAGGCAACTGGTTTCGCCTATATGAAATCTATTGGGATTGGCAATTTTCTTTTTTCTTACATATTGCATAGCAGTTGAGCTTCTGTGAAACATGGCTTAATGTAAAAAAAAAGTGCTATGATGCGCACACCATTTACTGCGTTATAGCGCATTTTTTTTACCATAAGCTATGTTGTGCAGCAGCTCTAGTGCTGTGTAATATGTAAAACAATTGACAGAGCCAATACATTTTGTAAAGGCGTAACCTGCTGGCTTTGCCAGTGCTTGTTGTCGGTGGTTGGAAGGGGGCAAGAGTGTCTTGAGCAGCCTGGTCAGGATGCGGCTGCAGCTCATTTAAAATAAGCATTTGCTTTGCAACAGGTCTCCCATAACTGAAAGTTTGAGTTATTGGTGTTTCATTATTATTTGCAACGCCAACAGCTCAAACCTTCATTATTACGAGACCTATTGCATTGCAAATGCTTGTTTTTGTTAGTTTACTTACTATTGAGGTTTGATCCGATACGTAACTTCCGTTTAAAACAGAAGCAAACACTGCCTAACTTCAATCCCGTTACGCTAATTGTTTTTTTTTTAAATAGTGCGCAGTAACATGCGCGCGCTAACTTACGTTATACGCATGCGCCAAAAGTATCCCACTATGATAAACAGGAAGTGATGTGCACACACCACTCTTCTGTTGGTCTGTCTGTCTCTGGTGATCTTCCTGCTGGCGCGCACTCACGCCACGGGGAAGAAGGTAGCTGTATCATTGTCGGCTGCTTCTCGGTTTTTCCGTTCACATGTATACTCTGGTGTTCCTCGTGCACCTCTTCCCCTCCCACCTTTCTTGACTGTCGGGTTGGCTGCAGTTCTCAGCCTGCCATGGTAACACTTGTGGCCAATTAACAGCATCAATGTGAGAGACTGACTAGGAGCGGGGTCTGCCTTCCTGGGTGCAGTGCGCAAACAAAAGGCTCTGGGCTGATGCCGGGGCTGGTAGGGACAGCATTTAGATGGCAACAAGTGTTTACCAGAGCGGGCAGAGTTACTTTAGGCATCTCCCTTAAGCGCTTCCGTGCGGCGGCCATTTTCGCCGTGCACAGCTTTTTTTGAAAAGCTGTTAATCATGACGAGCTGGGCTCGTCATCAGCGCACGAGCAGTGTGCGCCATGACGAGCCCAGCTCGTCATCAGCGCGGAAGGGGTTAAAGTAAAACAAGGAATCGTCTGAAAATGTGCAACTCACATCTAAATACTATAAAAATCTCTGTGTGCCTTGTTCGTCATAGTATAAGACCGCAAAAAATGAAAGGAAATCTCAGACTCGCTGGAAAGCACTACTACGCCTCGTCAGAGGTAGTAAGCGCTATATAAATAAAATATATAGACTTGCCTTGAGTGACGGGGCGGGGAGGGTGGAGGGGCTTGGATTATGGCATCGCCTAGGTTACGCACCTGAATCCCATTTTTAAATACCTGATGTTTCTGAATAAAGAGTTGAACGCGCCACGTGAAGAGGCTGCCATGAAATAAGCAGGCGCTAGTGTCTCCTAACTTTGCAAACAGACTAAGAGGTTTTGCCAAAGCGGCTGAGAAGCAGGGCTGTGCGTAATGACCTCTTGAGATGCTTACAGAAGACAGCTGGCCACCTTAGAAGGGAGTTCAGAGCCAACCTCTCGCCAGCCTTTCTGCCATTCGCACTAGTCCATGGATTGCTGTAGCATTTATATGTCTGTAGGGTATGTTTGGGAAAAATTGGTGGGCTTTAAAATATGTCTCTTACATAATACCAAAAGTTAGGATGCACTGAATTTAAGTTTATATAGCGCTTTCTACCCCTGACGAGGCGCTAATATTTCACACAGATTTTACCAATATTTTTCTGAAGTTAAATGTTGATCAAATCTTTTGATTTTTGCTTCATTATTATCTTACTCAAATCATACGCATTGCTCAAGGGTTAGTCTCAGTAGATAAAAGGGTTCTCGCGCGCTCTACTTGTTATCACAGCGCGTTTAATGTTAATTAGCATCTGTCGTGTGTAAAAATGCAGAAATAATTTCTTTTAGGTTTTTGGCAATGGCATTTTCTTTGTCTATGGTTCTGGTTACCATTATGTGCACCCCCTGCCTTCCATGCAGTTACAAATTATATACTGTACACTCCTGAAACATATCTTAAAATATTGAGATTAAAAGGAAGAGAATCGAAGTAACAACTTACAGTATCAGAGTGTCCAGTGGCTTGAGACACTTGCATGGGACTTCACTTCTCTAATAGAGTTATGGCTACAGCCAATGGAGCGGGTGGAGGAGTGGGCGTGTTCCCCCTTAGGGAGAGAGATGCAAAAGCTGATGTAAAAGAAGTACAGTCATCAAAGAGAGTGCCCTTTCCTTTGTTTTGCACGCTGCAGCCTGATCCTTGAAGCTTTTTTTGCCCCTCCCGGTTCCCATTGAGCCCTTCGGCAACTTGGCACAAACACGACCTCTTCGAATGCTTAACCCTCCTTCGAAGCATCTGCTGCCCTGCCTGACCTCCTCCCTCCGTTCCCAGGGTTCTCCAAGTCCCCACACCACCATGAAGTACTGGCACTCGTGGACACCCGCAGGGCTATAAAAGTCTTACCGCCTCAACAGGTCCCGACAGAGATTGTTGTGTTTCGATTTAGATGCCCGTACATAGGTTTCCCGAATCATGCCCTTATATAGGCACAACTCTTACTTCCCTTATTTAGGCATAAAATCCCAGTCCTTATTTAGGGTCAGCAATACTAAGCAAATAGAGGCATGGTCACCTACATTCGTCCATCCCACGTCACAACGACTTCTTAGAAACCAGACTCTTAAGCCATTGAGATTTCCCTGCTTGGATTACTGATTTCTCCAATACCTCATTTATTATGCAAGCACAACTATTCGTTAGGGGTTCATTCATGATGTTCCTCTGCCCGACTTTACGTCACTGCTAGCATTCCTAAGCACCTTTCAGGTATAAATATACCTACACTTACCCTGGCAAACCACGGATCGGCTACACAGCTCAATACGGCTCTCCACGGCAAGTTCGGAAGGAATTTGAGTCCCCACCTGACGCACTGACCAGACGCTGTCATCCTGCTCGCAGAGAATCCAGCTTTCAGTGTTTCTGACTCCCTTCGTGGGGTGTTAGAGGTTGAGACCCGGAAAGAGATTCCAACCTCTCTCATTCTAAGGTATGGAGCATACTGGAACCTAGAGGGACTCTTGGCAATACAAAACTATAGCTAGCTATACTATATAAAACAGCACCTACTTCTTACCTCGTACTACACTTAGGTTAGGTACAATGGGGTAGAACTATTTAGAAGCACCAGACAAGCATTTTAGCCTGTGTTATTTATGTATGTTTATAAGAATATATGTTATAGCTAAAAAACCATGCTATTGCAGTATTATTTCTTCTTACTGCTCACGCTGTACGTATTATATTTAGCATTCCGTCTTACGATTGTGACAGATCATATCTCTTGCACGAGAAATAAGACGGTTCAATAAATTCTTTTATTGAAACGCCCGCCTATCGATTTCTGTGTAACTCTGAAGAAACGAAGCTTGCACGATTTACTGAGTGAAATTGTTATCTATTGTTTCCACGATTTTGAGAACTATTTAGATTAGATGTCAGAAAGTAATCCCTTCTCTTCATTTAAGAAGTTTCTAGCGATCTCTGAGTTAGCTGGCACTACAAGTAATTAAGTTTAATGTACACGATAGAGGCATACTAACCTCAGTCCTATGCCAAAACTATAGTGTATATTATTCCAATGCGTGGATCCTATGAGGGAAATATGAACTAAACTACAAGGGGCTGTCATCTCTGTTAAGTAGATGCTATTTAAGTTATTAAAACCTGTTGCCACCTATTTAAGCTCCTACTCTGTGCTTTTAATACTCGAGGTGTCTGCATGTCACATTGCCTCTCCAAATGCATCAGCTTTGTTTAGGGGTGTGTTATCTCAGTTTCCCTCAGTCACCCTCCCACCATACTGCCATCCTTAACCCTTTCCTCACTTGTGTTTCCCTGAGCACCAGCCAGCACAGGATAAGCACATTCACTTAAAACATACTGCGCCTCGCATTCAGAGTCACCCTACAGGGGCCCTCCCTTCCAGCCCTCAGAAAAACCACACGCCACGCATAGCTTATCTCCCTCATCGGGGCATAAATCTTCACAGGCAGCCCATTTGCTTTGCTCTCACGTAGTCTCTCCCGTTGTTCGTGTGTTATTTAAAATGCAGAGAGTACGTTTTTATTTTTAATTTATCCGGGAGGATTCCTACAGCCCTTTTCATTTAAACCGACCTGCTCCATTTACCTTTTAAACTTAACTCTTCCCCCCTCCCCCCTTTGCCCCTAATACCCTTCCACTGCCCCCAGCCAATTAAAACAAGCATTTCCAATGCAATAGGTCTCGCATTTGTGAGAATGTGAGCCATTTGGCATTGTAAATGACAATGCCTTTTATTTACATATTGGTTTTGAAAACATAAATGAAAGGCATTGTCTTTTACAATGCCTATAGCTTAAACCTGTGCAAATGTGAGACCTATTGCATTGCAAATGCTTGTTAATATTTACAATTTCACGACTGCGGGCATACTTAAAGATATACGTCGACTAAGCGGTAAACAAAACTTAAAGATCTAGAACAATGATTTGAGACTACCCAAGGCATGGCCATACTGCGAGAGATTGGTACCGTAATCTCTGCGTACCAGGAGTTGCTGAACAAGAACTTAAATACGTCGCTAAACGTGGCGTGGCTCGATCTTATGGAGAAGGGGGTAGACCGGGAAGAACATTAGCTCATAAAATTTGCACAGGGCTTACCACACATACCGTGATTAAAATTGTAGATCGTCTAGATAATACACACTATGACACGGCGGGTATTTTACAAGCCTGCATGGACACTTACAGAAACCAATATACTACGCGTAACATAGCTTCATCCCCGCACATATTACGATACCTTGATGATGTGGCCATAGCCTGGCTTTCAGATTCCCAACGGGAATACCTTTCACAAGCAGTTACAGTAGAAGAGATAACGGCCGTGATAAAAACACTACCTAATGGCAAAGCTCCGGGCCCAGATGGCTTCACCAACGGATTGTACAAGGCATATGTTGATTTAATAGCCCCACATATGGTTGAGATGTATGGCGATGCCCATGAGAAACAGATACTGCCCCCTACCTTAAGAGAAGCTATGATCATTGCTCTGTTAAAGCCGGATAAGGACCCATACCATTGCGATTCCTACAGGCCATTATCACTGCTTAGCACTGACACTAACATTTTAGCTAAATTGATTGCTACCAGACTCCAGCCCCTGATGCCTAACATCGTCTTCCCAGACCAATCTGGATTCCCAAATGCAAAATCCCCATGCTTTTTCCATAGATTTCTATATAAACTGCTGAATGGACTTGCCTCAAGTTCGGCAGGAAGCTAGACCATGGTCCGCTAATTGTGCTTTTTATGATTTGGTATAAATCTGTTCAGTAGTTTTTGTGAAATTATGGTTGTAGAATAATTGTATATCTGGACTGTTGGGAGCAGCAATTTAAAAATGAAGTTTTCTGATTGGCCCAACAAACTTTTCCTTGGGCTATCTCGCTCCCAAGGGAGTCAGACTCCTGCAAGAGCAAGCACTATGATTGGTTACCAGAAACATGAGAAAAATGTTGCTGGCAGCCATTGCAGGAGTGAGGAACTTAGTAACCTGCCCTGAAGTAAAAAAAAATACTATAACGGGGCAGGACAATAAGAAAAGAAATTGTAAAAAAAAATACCACAATCCCTCGAGACTTGTGGGAACAGGAAGAAGAAAACACAAAATGGTAGTTGGCGTCACAGGGATAAGCTCCTGATTTTGCCTCAAGGTGGTGACGCAGTGAAAAGGATTTAGAGTGGACGGCGGGAGCATGGAACTGGGCAAGGTGAGGGTGATGAGAGGTGGATTGGGGGTTGACCGAAAAGGAAGAAGGTTAATACTCTGGACTGGTGAAAGCAGCATGGAGGAGCATATTTCAACATATTGCAGGCTGGCCTCCGACATCCGTGTAGTGGCAACTACAAAGGAAATGGTGAAGCCAAAAGGCCGTCTGACAACCCAAAGAAATAAAAATGGATAAATACACTGCTGCCTGAAAGCAAGAGCTGCACAAGGCATAGCTGCCAGAAGCCCTGCCTGAAAGGAAGATCTGCACAAGGCACAACTGTCATAAACCCCCCTACCCCCCCCAGAAGGAAGATCTGCACAAGATGCTGCTGACAGAAGTCCAGCCTGGGAGGAAGCTCCGCACAAGGCGCAGCTGACAGAAGCCCTACCTGGAAGGAAGATCTGGACAAGGCAAAGCTGACAGAAGCCCTGCCTGGATGGAAGATCCGCACAAGGCGCAGCTGACAGAAGCCCTGCCTGGAAGGAAGATCTGCAGAGGGCACAGCTGACAGAAGTCCCACCTGGATGGAAGATCCGCACAAGGTGCAGCTGACAGAAGTTCTGCCTAAGGAAGATCTGCACAAGGCACCGCTGACAGAAGCCGCAGCCTGAAAGGAAGATCAGCACAAGGCGCAGCTGAAGGAGTTCCTGCCTGGAAGGAAGATCTGCACAGGGCACAGCTGACAGAAGCCCTGCCTGGATGGAAGATCTGCACAAGGCACAGATGACAGAAGCCCTGCCTGGAAGGAAGATCTGCACAGGGCACAGCTGACAGAAGTCCCACCTGGATGGAAGATCCGAACAAGGCGCAGCTGACAGAAGTTCTGCCTAGAAAGGAAGATCTGCACAAGGCACCGCTGACAGAAGCCGCAGCCTGAAAGGAAGATCTGCACAAGGCACAGCTGAAGGAGTTCCTGCCTGGAAGGAAGATCTTGCCAAGGCGCTGCTGACAGAAGTCGCTGCCTGGCGGTGACCTCAAAGCAGTGAGAGACCCACAAATGAAATGAATGAATGAAATGAAAAAGGCTCTTCTATAGCGCATGGCTACTCGGAAGCATCCCAGCGCTTAGGAAAGGACCAGAAGGGGATTAAAGCACAGAAAGCCAGCGGCTCTAGGTCCTAGGAAAAAGCCAGGTTTTTACACTTTTCCGAAATGCAAGCAGGTTGGGCTCTTGGCGGAAAGATGGAGGGAGGTCATTCCACAACCTTGCTGCATTAAGTGAGAAGAGGCGGCCACCGGACCGGGACCTATTGATTCTAGGGGTCTCTGCAAGATTCTGGTCATTAGAGCGGAGGTTTCTGCGAGCTCTATATGGTCTAACCATATTCTCTAAGATGGGAGGACCCTTTCCGTGGATGCTTTTGTGTGCCATGCAGAGTGTTTTAAAATTAATCCGTTCCTTCACTGGAAGCCAGTGAAGTACGTTCAGCGCAGGTTTAGCTGAGGAACGGTAGCTGGTGCCTGTAAGCAGCCTTGCCGCCGAATTCTGAACAGTCCGATGCTGCTGGATTACTGAGACTGGATCTCCTAGATAGATAGCGTTGCCGTAATCTATTGTAGAGAAAATTAATGACTGGAATAAGATTTTTTTAGATGTTTCTGGCAATTGAGGTAGAATCTTGCGGATAGTCTTTAGTAGGCCGAAGCAGGAGGCCGCTGTTCTCCTTGCCTGGGGTCTAAACAACAGTTCTGCATCAAGCCAAAAACCCAAACTCTTAATCTCTGATTTTGGAGTAGGGCCATGACCCATACAGTGAGGCCAGGATAGAGAATTATCAAATGTGGCCCCCTCTGCCCAGTAACATCAGCTCTGTCTTTCCACCATTCAGTTTAAGATGGGACTGATCCATCCAACTTGCGACCGCTTCTAAATAGTTACACAAGTTCGTGGAAGGGCAGTCTGCCTGATTCAAGGAAACCACCAGCTGGGTGTCGTCAGTGTAGTTTACCAATTGAATCCCAAAAGGGGCCACTATCTCCGCCAGAGGCGCCATGTACACGTTAAACAGCATGGGGCTGAGGGAGGAGCCCTGCGGCACCCCACACTGCAACGGTACTGGATGGGAACAACTGTTCTCCTCAAACACCTTGAAGAACCTATCTCTGAGGAAGGATTCAAGCCACCTTAGGGCCTTGCCCGTGACTCCAATGTTGTTAAGGCGAGATAGGAGGATATGGTGATTAACCGTATCAAAGGCGGCACTGAGGTCCAGGAGGATAATGGCCGCACTGCCACCTGCGTCCAAAATCCTCCTGGATTCCTCGACCACCTTCAACAAAGCTGTTTCGGTTCCCTGCCCTCTTCTGAACCCCATTTGAGAAGGATGAAGCAAATTGTGCGATTCCAAGAAAGAGGCAAGTTGCTGGTTGATGAACTTTTCAGTCAATTTACTGAGACCCGGGAGCTGGGAGATGGGACGATAGTTGGAAAAATCGCCTGGGTCAAGGGAAGGTTTTTTTTATCAAGGCCTTAACCATAGCCACTTTCCACTCTCTCGGGACCGTACCTGACTCTATAGAAGAATTCACCAAGTTGACAATAGATTTACTGATGACTGGAAGGACTAATTTTAGGATGTTCATTGGGGCAGGATCAAGTAGCAAACCACTCTTTATAGCATTCAGAAGAGGGGGCAGAAGTTCTTCCTCAAGAGGAGAGAATGAGGAAAGCTGAGGAAGGGTGGTTTGAGTTAGAAAAAAGGACAGGGAGGGGGGTTCAACAGAGGATGCAGGGGGGCGCAGAGTGAGAATGTTTTGAATTTTAGTGGCAAAACAATTAGCCAGATCTTCACAGTGGGTGCCTGGTTCATCCGAACTAGGCGGCGGATCCGGGACATTTAGCAGCGACTTAACAATTCTGAACATCTCTCTCTGGGCATTGGCGGCGGTCTCAATTTTGTTTGCGTAGAAAGTTGATTTAGCAGTAGTTAGAGTGAATTTATAATTCTTTATTGCAGCTCTATACTTATTTTTCTTCACCGGATCAAAGTCTCTCCGCCATTGCCTCTTCTCCCGTTTACACTCTTGTTTAAGAGCCCTGAGGTCCGAATTAAACCAAGGTTGGTTGAGGGAGCCTTTCTTTTTAACTGTTTTTTTTTTTGGAAGCACACTATCTAAAGACTGTTCTATCCATTGATTGAACTCCCTGTTTGCTGTATCTATATCCCCGTTTTCAAATGGTTCAGTCTTCCTCAAAATTTTTGACCATTCGTGGAGCTCCAATTTGGGCCAACGTCTGGCTAAAGCTCTATGGGAGGAAGTAGTCGGGCTGGGGCAGAGCACTTTCCAAGTAAAAGGAATTACCAAATGGTCTGACCACGGGATTGAATAGGGGTCGTTTGTAATTAAGCCTGGGATGTTCGAGAAAATGGGATCAAAGAGATTCCCTTTAGAGTGGGTAGAAAGTTGAATTTTCTGAATCAAATCATAGTTCCCTAGATCTTTCGTCAAATTTAAAGCAGTAGAATCTGATAAGCTATTAAAATGAAGATTCATGTCCCCCAGCACCATGAAATTGGAAACATTACTGGCCAGATCCATTGCTGTTTCGGATAGTCTTTCATGAAACCGACCCAAAGGGCCAGGAGGGCGATATATCAGAAGTCCTGAGAAGGAGGTTTCTGGGGTTAGCGAGATGGAAAAACATACACTTTCACAGTCTGGGATCGATGTATCTGACACCCGACAGCCTATATTATCCTTGTAAAGAATGGCGACCCCTCCTCCGACTTTGGATACTCTATCCTTATGTTGGATTAAATATCCAGGTGGTAAGGCATGGACAATATCGGGAGCAGAGTTTGGACCTAGCCATGTTTCAGTGACAAATAGGATGTCTATAGCCATACTGCACAATAAAAGGGAGATTTCAGTGGCATGCTTCGGCAAAGAGCGGCAGTTTACTAATGCCATTTTCAGTTCGGTCTCGAGCTTATTTCTAGTTTCAACTGCCTCTGTCACTTTAAAAGTGCAATACTGGCAAGCACCAAATCTAAGGAGTGCCGGAGCACTAGAGCGCTCGTAAGATGGCGCACGAAAAACGGCACTTTCTTCCCCCAAGATGGCGGCTAGGCAGCAGCTACACCGGCCAGGGACCCGCTCAAATAGCGGTGAGTTTCAAGTATTATCGTGCGAGTCAGCGATGTAGGGGCAGGACTGAGCACGGGTTGTCACTAATGAAAATCAGGCATCAATAACTAAAATTACAACCAAGATACAAAAAATCGGGAATTGAGCTTTAAAAAACACCAAAGTGTAATGCTAAACTGCAGCAGAGCGCGCAAATAGCCAGAAGCACTTTAAGCACCTAGGGGTACCTAATCCAGCAAACTACAAGATCCTTCAAGCCCAGCTAGCCACACTGGACACAATGTACACCAAAGGCCTTATTTAGATTTCAGCGGATGGTTTATTCCATCACAAATGTGACAGGTATCCTGCCCGCCCCATTAAAAATGCATTACATCCTGTGGCAATTATAATAAGGCAGACAGGATATCTGTCACGTTTTGATTAGGCCTTGGAGTAGTTCGCAGAGTTATACTCAGCTGAACTCCACGAAGTGACAGGGAAACCCCGCTGCACTCTGGGGACTTCCGCAAGTGGCAGAGTTTCTAAGTTGCCCCACTCTTACTGATTTTTTGCTCCAGGATTTTGTCCCGCACTGTAAAATCAGCACGAACGGCACTACGCGTCGTGCCAGAGGGCGCTGCTGCTTTCTGCCGCTCGAATTGACATTCTAATCGAGTGGCAACTTCATCAACGAGAATGGCAGATTTCTACACTCGAGTGGTCGCGACCTGCCACGACCTCCCGCAATGAGAAATCTCACCAGGAGGAGGTCTAGCGCGTTATATTTTCTCACAAGCGCTCGTCACCTTACCTTTGGTGAACCGCTTGAGAAAAAAACTCTGTTCTGCATCACTTTGTGGAGTTTTATGGAACGGATTGGGCAAAACTTTGCGAGGTCTGCCGGCAGAGCGGAATTTGTCACCCACCCCTAGTTTTGAGGCAATAATCCATTGGACATACACCTAACTAGGCCCTATGTCTGCAATAAGTGTTCTAGAAGAAGTGAGATCCATGGCCTTGTAACTATCAGTTAATTATCTGACTTCTGATGAACCCCACAGAGTGAGTGCACAGCCAGAGGGCAGTAGGGGGGCTGAAGGACAGGAAATTAGGTAAACTTGAATATGAGAAATATGGAAAGGTAGAAATGTCGCATCACCTGTGGATAACTGACACCTCTTCCCGCTTTGCCAAATGCCCATCCAGTCACAAAGTGGCATCCAGGGCCCCAAACGGACAACATAAGGGCAAATGCCATGTAATGGTGGAAAAGGGAGAAAAAGAGTAATATGCACACATCTGATGCAGGGTTATGTCAGGTAAATTAGTGGTTGTGATGGATTCTCTATAAGTACTAAATGACTGATATCGTTGAATATTAAATTATATGAATCAATGTTTATTTGCCTTATCTGCGCTTATAATGTTTAGGATGGGCCTTACAGTAAACCCCTCGCTTTGTTTTACACAAAACCCCCTGAAGGAGCTGCATCTTACAGAACTTTATCTACTTTAGAAAAAAAAAATAACTTGCTTTTTAAAGTTGTCTTTCAGGGCCAGAACCGGGTGCTATAAGCTGCACTAGTTTCAGGGAGATGGACAGATGTTATGGCGATAGCAAACGCCCCTCAAACCACAATAATGTTCCAATCTTCCAGGTTAGACGAAACCATAAATGCTTGAACCAAGGGAGCTGTTGAAAGTTTCAAAGGTGACTTATGAACAGCGAGGTAAAGGCAGGAGTTGGTATTTGAGATGACCTTAAGTCAATAGGAAAGAAATGAGAAGTGTGTGAATGGAGTTACTTTCGTTGTATACTTCGTAAAGAGTTACTGGAAATGTTGCAGCCCCGCCTGAGCCATCTCTTTTTCTAAACTCTATTGTTGTTTAAATGAAATCTTGGGGGGAGGAGCCAAGCACGGGACCAAGATGGCCGCGTGATCGCGTAGTTCCGTAGGACCCGCTCCTCCTTTCGTCGATCCTGCTCTTTATCCTGACACCTGAGAACGAATTTCGAAAAGGGAAGGAAAGAACTGCTCCCTTGCATAATTTCGGATCGAAACGGCGAATTCTACCCCCCTGGTCATGATCTGAAGATTTGGACCTTAATGTCGTCAGAGCCACGGGCTGCGGTGAGGGGGATAAACAGCAGGTCTGGGAGCACACCGCTCACCTATCAAGCAAGGTTCGCCCCTGGCATTCTGGGTAATGCAGTCTCTGGTAGTTTGCCTCGTAGAAGTGTTGTCGAGTGTTTCGCCAAAGTTGGCGCAGATGGTGCTGATCTCTAGACACCAGTGTTTCAGGTTCATTAACCTTCGTCAGTAGAGATTACAGACTAGTTTTAGGGGTTTGCTGAATAGGTTGCCAAAATCGTCTCAGGTCTGGTACCGCTCACTGGCGCGCAGGGCATCAACCACGAGCTTGTCAGCTCCATGACTCATGGGAGTCCATTTGAAGAAACAGCAGGTCTGGGAGCACACCGCTCACCTATCAAGCAAGGTTCGCCCCTGGCATTCTGGGTAAATCAGTCTCTGGTAGTTTGCCTCGTAGAAGTGTTGTCGAGTGCTTCGCCAAAGTTTGCGGTGAGGGGGATGCCTGTGCGCTAATGCAACAACAGCGGCTGTGACGAGCGGAAGTTCCAGCATGGCACGGAAGTCGGCACCAACAGTTGTTTCTTGCCGAGGGGTTGTGGTGAGCTGGGAAGACCTACTCAGTGTGACTATTGCTGAGTAAGGCCTATTGGCGTGGGAGAGGTGTGAAGTGTTGCTCGAGGTGCGAAGTCTCGTGACACCCGGAAGGAAGCGGAGGCCATTTATTGCAACCTTCATGGCGTCAAAAGCGGAGACTGAAAAGGCCCCCTCTAGAACCGGGAGAGGGCTGAAAAACGTCCAAACGAATAAGCTGGACAGGTATACACAGCCCAAAGGCTCTCCGGTGGAACAGAGACACTCCCCTTCGCTCGGAAGCGATTCCCAGGTGAGGGGACAGAACCCACACTGAAAGGCGTCATGGCGGCCATAAATAAGGTTGAATCCTCGATGGTGGCAAAAATGGACTCTTTGGATAACAAGTTGGAAACTGTGAAGCTTGAGTTCAATTTGCTACGGGCAGACCATGCCAAAACAAGTGAAAAAGTCAAGTCGCTCGATATAAAGACGTCTAGCCTGGTGGATGATGTGGCGGAGATGCAAAGGGAAGTTCGGGCCTTACAGGCGGCGCGAGAGGAGACCCGTCGCAGGCTGGATGACTATGAAGGGCGCAATTGGCAACAACGCCCGTATTCTTGGAATACCGGAAAAGGCGGAAAGTCGTACACCTGACTTTTTTGTGGAGGACATTGTCTTGAATCACCTCAAACCTAAGGGCCTCAGTAACGTTTTTACTGTTGAACGGGAACATAGAGTGCCAGGAGGCCCGCCGAGGCCGGGCGCCCCCTTCGCCGATGATTGCAAGGGTGCTGAACTTCCGTGATCGAGATGTGATTTTACAGGCGTCACGGGCGGCTGACCCGCTTCGCTATGAGAATACTACCCTTTCTTTTTTCCCCGACTTCACCCAAGCCGTGCAGAGACTACAACAGAACTTTCTCCCGGTTAAGAGGAGGCTTAGGGACAAAGGTTTGAGATATTCTATGCTTTTTCCAGCAAAGCTGCGGGTTGAAAAGGACGGGCTGGCCTGGTTCTATGATAAACCTGAGGTGGCGTCGGACTGGTTGGACACTGTAATGGTGGACAGAGAAGAAGAGCGGCGCCAGGAGACAGAAGTTGAGCGACAGGAGCAGGAATAAAAGACCTTAGTAACAGGGACTGATCAGATCATTTGACATTGGGAGGGTGGGTATTGTTAAGTATACTTGGAAAGAAATGCCAACATTGAATATCTCTCGGTGGGAATCATCTGGGAGGAGGGGTGAGCAGCTAGGCGGCGGGCACCTCCTCTTCTTACTTTTATCTGTCTCTGTTGGGTGGGGCGACAGTTACACTGTGAGTTGGGTTTGGGCATAGTCCTTATGCAGGGGTGCAGGGTGGAGGGGAGGGATGTCCGGGAGGGTTGTTTTCTAGGCATGTTAAGTTTCAGTTTTGTTTTGACTCGCATTGGGGATTGATTCTGCATTACGATGTGGTGGTGTGGGGTAAATGTCTTGCATTGACCGGGAGTCGGGGATACGAGTGCTGAGCTGGAATGTCAATGGGTTAGGGGACTAGATGAAGAGGGGTATGGTTAGCCAGCTGTTTAGGTGCCACTTCCAGGATGTTGGGCTGTTGCAGGAGACGCACTTGGTGGGTAATTGTTGCATGGCCCTGCATAGAGGGGGCTATAAACTGGTCGCTCACGTGGGTTTTACAACAGGCTCTAGGGGGGTTGGCATTTTGGTGAAGAATTCCTTTCCTCTTGAGATTCAGGCCACATGGTCCGATCAGAGGGGCAGATATGTAGGGGTCTCTGGGAAAGTCGGGGGCAAGGCGGTCACCTTACTTTCCATATATGTGCCCCCGGGCCTCCAATCTGATACCTTCAAGGATTTGACTGCTGTATTTCTGACCTTGCCGCTTGGCCTCCTTGTTTTGGGAGGGGATTTCAACTCAGTGGTAGATGGTAGTATGGATCACTCTCCCCCAAGGGTCCTCCCTAAGCTGCAGAAATGGCTGCATGATTTTATGGAATCGTTGGGTCTAGTAGATTGTTGGAGAGTACGCAATAAGCTCTGAAAAACTTCACGCATGTCTCTGCGGCACACAACACTATGTCCAGGTTGGATTACATACTGCTGCCTGCTGCCATGGCGGACACTGCTAGGGAGGCTCGGCACTTGGGAAGGGGCGTCTCTGATCACTCCTCCGTCTGGTTGCGGGTTGAAGTGGGGCAGCCTGCCGTCGGCAGAGTCGCACCCATTAATGCTTGGCACTTAAAAGAACCGGTAATTAGGAAAGAGATACATAAGGTCTCGGAGCAGTATTTCCAAAATAATGCTGGCACTGTTGACTTGGCGCAATATTTATGGGAGGCCTATAAGGTGGTGCTTCGGGGGGAGGTCCTGTCTTTAATCGCAGGGAAAAAGAAACAGCGCCTAGCCGATGTTAATAGAGTAAAAGCTGAAGTTATAGCTCTGGAGAAGCGAGTGGCTGAGGCAGCGTCAGTGGAGGATCTGCACCAGTTGAGACTTAAGCAGGATGAATATAACGGCATTTCTAGGGAATGTGCGGTTACGCAGCATAATGATGTTCAGAGCAGGGTATATGAACATGGAGACAGGGCTGGTAAGCTTATTGCTTGGTTGGAGCGCGGTGAGCGTGCCTCTCGGTTGGTGCCGGAGTTGGAGGGTGTTGGACCTGATAGCATTACTGATCCTCAGGATATTGCAGACTCTTTTTCTTCATACTATCAGGGTGTTTACTCTTCCACCAACGAATTTACAGAAGCTGAGCATGCGGACATGATTAGGGATATCGTTATGCCCCGATTATCTGATGAGCATCGGCAGTATATTGACTCTCCCATTACAAATGATGAGATCATGCAGGCAATCAAGAGCATAAACTCTGGGAAGGCGACAGGTCCTAACGGGGTGCCGATTGAGTTGCATAAGCTGAATGCCCAGAAAAGCGCCCTGCAAATTCGAGCAATGTTCCTGGAGAGTAAGAAGATAGGGCAACTTCCATACGACCAGAGGATAGCGAATGTCGTGGTAATACACAAAGTGGGTAAGCCCCGGATATCTCCCTCCTCCTATAGGCCCATTTCACTCCTTAATGCTGAACCTAAAATTCTGGCCAAGGTGCTAGCTATTACACTTGTTAAGGTAATCACTACGCTGGTGCACCCGGATCAGTCGGGCTTCATGCCGCATCGAAACACCGCTTTAAATCTTAGGAGACTTCACGGAGTCCTGGGTCGGTCCCGTGATATGCTGCAGCCGGCTGTGTTGGTGTCCCTAGATGCCACCATGGCTTTTGATCGGGTAGAGTGGGCTTACTTGTTGTCGGTATTGGCGAAGTTGGGCTTCAGCCCTGAGTTCATTGGGTGGGTTCGATGGTTGTATGCGGCCCCTTTGGCCAGAGTGGTCGTTAACAATTGCAAATCGGTGGATTTTGAACTGGAAAGGGGCAGGAGACAGGGGTGCCCGCTGTCCCCTCTCCTCTTTGCGTTAGCTTTGGAACCTTTAGTGGCTTGGGTCAGGTGGGACCGATCGATTCGTGGACTGCGGTGGTCGCCGGAATGGGAGGATAAAATCTCGCTTTATGCAGACAATATCCTCCTGTATCTTACCACGCCTAGAGCTTCTTTGATCGTCTTTCTGGATATATTGGCGGCGTTCGGTAAATATTTGGGATTTGCCATTAATTGGGCAAAATCTGTGATGTTGGTGTTGTCAGGCGATCCACCAGTGATTCCACAAACCTGTCCCTTACAGATTGAAATGGTAGGATTCAAATACCTCAGTATTTATATTGCATTGGACCCTAAGAGGCGCTATACTGAGAACTTGTTTCCACCACTAGTTCGGCTCCGCAGGGATGTGGAAAGATGGAAGATGCTACCATTGTCGCTTCTGGGTAGAGCAGTCTTATTCAAAATGATGGCCTTGCCGCGTTTTCTTTATGTGCTTCAAAATGCTATGGACCCAGTGCCCAGTAAACATTTCCGAGAGATAGAGGCCCTTCAGAGATTGCTTCTTTGGGACGGTAGGCCCCTTATAGCGTTTACTAAGCTCACTCTCTCATGGTATGTTGGAGGAATTGGGCTCCCAGATCTGAAGAAATATTATTGGGCTTCACATCTGGCGGCCATCAATCAGATGGTCTACGGCATACCCAGTGATGCGGGGTATGCTACGGATCGCAGCCAGCCGCCGGATGGAGACATCCTTAGGGCTCTGTATGCTAAGTCCGGGAAGTTCGCACTTGCCGGGCCTACGGCGCACGCGGGGCGGGTCTGGCATTCTGCCACTAGGAGCCTGGTTTGGGAAGGGAAGTTGACTTTGGCTACCCCCCTTTTTAGCTCAGCGAAACTAGGGAGTTTGTGGACCACTAAAGGGTTCGATAAGTGGGAACTAATGGGGATCAGCCAGATTAAGGATATTTGGGGGCTCGGAGGTGTACAGACCTTCGAGGCCCTCCGACTACAATACCAGCTTCATCAAAACAAATATTTCCGTTACATGCAGGTTAGGCATGCCCTCCTTGCCCATATATCTCAGGATGAAGATCTCCCGGAGGCCTCCCCTCTGGAGGACCGAGTGTTAGACGGCCACATCCCCGAGAAAAAAATCTCCTTGATTTATAGGAAATTGATCAACAAAATGGACGATCCGTTGGGTAGTGTTAGAGAAGCGGGGGGAGCAGATGGGCTAGAAATGGATGATGAAGACTGGATTGAAGCGGTGTCTTCCCCCAGAGTGGTGGCGATTCAGATGAGGCTCAGATTGGTACAGTTGAAGATTCTTCTCAGGTCATATGTCACTGTCTGGTACGCATGGGATGGGTATCGAGTGGTGATTGTAAGAGAGGCTGTGGTGAGGTGGCTACATTTATGCACATCCTGTAGCACTGTGAGAATGTCCAGAGGTATTGGCGAGCCATACATACTGTCATGGAGGAAGTATTGGGGTGTGAGATGCAACCGGAAGCCCGGAGATGCCTTTTAAACATCTGGGAGCTCACAGATTTGAATCAATATTTGAAACAATGGGTCTCGTTAGCATATATGATTGCGAAGCGTAATATTGCACAACTTTGGGGAGCCAGTCTGTCGCCTCAGCGTACCAAATGGACCCAGGATCTGGACTGGTGTATGTTTCGAGAGCGTGCAGTTTATATTGCTAGGGGTTGCCCCGAAAAGTGAGGTAAGGTCTGGGGGGCCTGGAATGCTTACCGTGATGGTATTTGTACTCCCCCGGCCAGACGACGAGACTTGGACACTCATTATTCCCCTTGATCCCAAGAACTTATTTTATTTTGTAATTCTATCCTGAATGTGAGACGACCCAGACTTTGTAGTGAAATGTATGATCATGTACTCCCAATGCGATTTTCTTTTGTTTGTTAATAATAAAAAGATATATTAAAAAAAAAATTAAATCTTGACTGTATGCATCTATCTTAAGCAAAACCTTAAGCACTTGGGTGCTCCGTGAGCGCCCTTACTTTGCTAAGTTACTCTGTGAACACTGTTAAATCACCTCATTTTCAGACATTAATAAGATGTCACCTGATCACCAGAACTTTTAGTTAAATATCTGTGTATGATGAAATATTCCCTACTACGTTACAAAGGGAAGGGGGCGATTTACTAAGATTTTGCGTCGTGTTTGCGTCACAAAAGTGGCACAAAACAGTGCAAAATCTTTTTTTCCTAATTTTCTTTCCAGCAAATAACGTAAAAGTAATGTGAAGCATCGCATGGCACTGCTTCACGTTACTTTGCACCATGTGGTCCTGCCAATGGTGGGGTTTGGGGGTTCCCATGCAACCACCCATTGTTTCTCATGCTAAACCCAATTTATCAAATACAGTAGATTTGGTTTAGCGGGAGAAAACGGCAACCTTTTAAACTAGGCGCTTGGAAGGAGAGATGCTTTCATTTCTCCTTCCTTTTCTGACTTTGCATGCGTAGTGCACTGTGCAACATGCATGCAAAATTAGAAAAGGTTTCCCTCATGTCTAGGCATAGTATTTTGTACAAGAAGGGTGTCCTTCCTGTACAAAACCTATGCTGGACTCACACACACAAACACCCTAGCGCTCTGGTGCTAAGGTGTGTGCATGGCACAGGGCTGCTGTAATCGGTGCCAGCGCAAGGGAAAGGGAAGGAGAGAGCCATATCTTTGAAAATATGGGGCTCTCCTGCTCCCTCCCTGTCATGCAGCGCAGCTACGCGTGGGGAGGCCTGTGCGCTGCATTGCGTGGAGATTTGGTAAATCTCCCCAGAAATGTCTTTTACAACAAGTTACATATTATACGTTCTCATTCCATTATGTTTCAATTTAGTAATTTTAAATATCTTTACATCCAACAGAAAACAAGCCTTGAATGTGTGAATTGACCATCAATAATGAAGCGAATGCTGTAAATCTTCAATAATAGCAGAAATATTGAGCTACAGTATTCAGGAAAACATCAGCGCAGTCGGCGGCAGAGGAACCTGCGCACACACTGACAGATCTCGGATGAAGCATCAAGGGCATTTCAGTGATTGTAAGAGACTGAGCTGTGCACCTCCACGCCAAAAGACGAATAAATGACCTTAGGAAAATTAAGGCAACAACAATAACAACCTGCCTCCTGTATAAACAAGTGTTAAATACTAACTTTGATCATGGGATCGGTATGATATGATTACCGCAGTGCTCTATTTTCTAAAATAAAGACAAGCCATCATTCCGTGCTCTAGGTGAATTGTAAACTCTTTCTGGCCAAACCACAGTAACAATACAACAGACTGTCCAAATTTGCACCGGCCAGAAAGAAGATACATCTTTACCTGCAAGCGTGCATAGCCATAATCCAATCTAAAGGCACAATCGCCAACAAAGACACATTCTATGTATTAGGAGTGTGGAAAATATTTGGTGGCTATTGTATTTCATTGTTAAAACAGAAATAAAACGTGCAAAATACTGCACACATATAAAGTGTGTGAGAAAAACACAAGTGCTTTAACAGCCATGTTGGCCCATCAGGAAATAAAGTCATGGGATGTAGACAAATATATACCCGACCCACAGAGACTAACCAAGAAAGAAGAATCATACACATGCAGCAAGAGCTTTAGTTTGTCATCACTACTCAAGCTTCATCAGCACACGAACACAGGACAAAAACCAGTCAAGTGCAATGAATGTGTAAAGTGCTTTAGTCAGTTATCACACCTTCAAAGACATAATCAAACACACACAGGGGAAAAGTCATTTAAATGCAGTGAATGTGTGAAGAGCTTTAGTCGAATATCAAAGCTACAAAGTCATCAGCGAACACACACGGGGGAAAAACCCTATCATTGTAGTGAATGTGACCGCAGTTTTAGTTACTCTTCAGCATTAAGGATTCATCAGCGAACGCACACAAGAGGCAAACCATTCAAGTGCAATGAATGTGTCAATAGCTTTAGTCGGTTATCAAACCTCAAAACACATCAGCAAACACACACAAGGGAAAAGCCATTCAAGTGCAGTAAATGTGGGAAGAGCTTTAGTCGATTATCAAACCTACGAAGACATCAACAAACACACACAAGGGAAAAGCCATTCAAGTGCAGTGAATGTGCAAAGTGTTTTACTTTCTCGTCACACCTACAAAGCCATCTGTGGAACCACATAGGAGAAAAAAGATTCAAGTGCAGTGAATGTGCAAAGTGCTTCAGTAAGTCATCACACCTACAAAATCATCTGCGAACACACACAGGAGAAAAGCCATTTAAATGCAGTGAATGTGGGAAGAGCTTTAGTCGATTAGATCACCTACAAAGACATCAGCGAACACACTCTGAGGAAAAACCATACCAGTGCAGTGATTGTGGGACGAGCTGTAATCGATTAGAAAATCTACAAACACATCAGCGAATACACACAGGGGAAAAACCATACCATTGCAATGAATGTGAAAGCATTTTTACTCGTTACTCAACATTAAGGATTCATCAGCGAACACACACAGGGGAAAAGCCATTCAAGTGCAGTGACTGTGCAAAGTGCTTTAGTCACTTATCAACTCTCCAAACACATCAGCGAACACACACAGGGGAAAAACCCTATCATTGTAGTGAATGTGACAGTAGTTTTCACGGCTCTTCAGCATTAAGGTATCATCAGCGAACTCACACAGGAGAAAAACCATTCAAGTGCAATGCATGTCTAAAGAGCTTTAGTCGATTATCAGTGCTACAAAGCCATCAGCGAACACACACAGGGCAAAAACCATTCAAGTGCAGTGAATGTGCAAAGTGCTTTAGTCAGTTATCAGACCTAAAAAGTCATCAGCGAACACACACAGGGGAAAAACCATTCAAGTGCAGTGAATGTGGGAAGAGCTTTAGTCAATTATCAGTGCTAAAAGGTCATCAGCGAACACACACAGGGGAGAAACCATTCAACTGCAGTGAATGTGGGAAGAGCTTTAGTCACTTATCAAACCTCCAAACACATCAGCGAACACACACAGGGGAAAAACCCTATCGTTGTAGTGAATGTGACAGTAGTTTTCGCGGCGCTTTAGCATTAAGGATTCATCAGCGAACTCACACAGGAGAAAAACCATTCAAGTGCAATGAATGTGTCAAGAGCTTTAGTCAATTATCAGTGCTACAAAGACATCAGCGAGCACACACAGGAGAAAAACGATTCAACTGCAATGAATGTGGGAAGAGCTTTAGTCACTTATCAAACCTCCAAACACATCAGCGAACACACACAGGGGAGAAGCCCTATCATTGTAGTGAATGTGACAGTAGTTTTCATGGCTCTTCAGCACTAAGGTATCATCAGCGAACTCACACAGGAAAAAAAACATTAAAGTGCAGTGAATGTCTGAAGAGCTTTAGCCGATTCTCACATCTACAAAGTCATCAGCGAGCACACACAGGGGAAAAACCATTCAAGTGCAATGAATGTCTAAAGAGCTTTAGTCTGTTATCACATCTACAACGTCATCAGCGAACACACACAGGGGAAAAACCCTATCATTGTAGTGAATGTGACAGTAGTTTTAGCAGCTCTTCAGCATTAAGGTATCATCAGCGAACTCACACAGGAGAAAAACCATTCAAGTGCAATGAATGTTTAAAGAGCTTTAGTCAATTATCAGTGCTACAAAGTCATCAGAGAACACACACAGGGGAAAAACCATTCAACTGCAGTGAATGTGGGAAGAGCTTTAGTTACTTATCAAGCCTCCAAACACATCAGCGAACACACACAGGGGAAAAACCCTATCCTTGTAGTGAATGTGACAGTAGTTTTCGCAGCTCTTCAGCATTAAGGATTCATCAGCGAACTCACACAGGAGAAAAACCATTCAAGTGCAATGAATGTGTCAAGAGCTTTAGTCAATTATCAGGGCTACAAAGACATCAGAGAACACACACAGGGGAAAAACCATTCAACTGCAGTGAATGTGGGAAGAGCTTTAGTCACTTATCAAGCCTCCAAACACATCAGCGAACACACACAGGGGAAAAACCCTATCATTGTAGTGAATGTGACAGTAGTTTTCGCGGCTCTTCGGCATTAAGGATTCATCAGCAAACTCACACAGGAGAAAAACCATTCAAGTGCAATGAATGTGTCAAGAGCTTTAGTCAGTTATCAGGACTACAAAGACATCAGCGAACACACACAGGAGAAAAACCATTCAAGTGCAATGAATGTGGGAAGAGCTTTAGTCACTTATCAAGCCTCCAAACACATCAGCGAACACACACAGGGGAAAAACCCTATCATTGTAGTGAATGTGACAGTAGTTTTCGCAGCTCTTCGGCATTAAGGATTCATCAGCAAACTCACACAGGAGAAAAACCATACAAGTGCAATGAATGTGTCAAGAGCTTTAGTCAGTTATCAGGACTACAAAGACATCAGCGAACACACACAGGAGAAAAACCATTCAAGTGCTTTGAATGTACAAAGTGCTTTAGTCAGTTATCACACCTTCAAAGTCATCAGCAAACACACATGGGGGAAAAACTATTCAACAGCAGTGAATGTGGGAAGAACTTTAGTCATTTATCAAACCTCCTAACACATCAGCGAACACAGAGACTCCGGAAAGAACTTAAGAACATCAAAAATAATATTGACCTATCTGAGGACATAGACAAGAGCAGAACAGTGCAGTTATTGTGAGAGGAATGAATTACGGAAAAAGATTTTAATTCAAATTATGTGGGACATTGAAATGCCAGATGATAGAACACGGACTAGCAGTAAAGAAGGAAAACAGATAACAGTATTTGCAGAATTATAAAAGTGTTTGTTTTCAGTGATTGTTCACTTCCGTACACATAGCAAAGCGACATGATGTACCAGGATACACAGTGGGAGGCAAGTACAATGTGGACTAAAAGAAAAGAAAAATTGTTGATTTTTATTTGGTGAAGAAGAGATACAAAGAAAACCATTCAATCACACCTGATCACACTATCTGTAAAAGCAACACTGAACAATACTGGGACTAACAACGATATTTTCAGCTAACATATCGGATTAATGATAAAACCTATATAACCAAACACACCCAGAGTTGACATGTTGTCAGGGCTCTGGAGATGAGAAACTTCATTGGTAAAATGTAGGTATTACTATTAACAAATGCCACTGCAGTATATGTCATGAACTAAAGCGAAGCACAAGTGTTCAAGAAATAACCTATTTTTAGATATAAAAGAGCATATACCTTGTTTTTGAGTATCGTTTACTGCATCTTTAACACTCTGGTATCGGTTGATGGATCAGCTCGTGCCACGGGCCTTATAACTGAAGGAATCAAAATATTATTACATTACCATAAAACTATGGGGCTATTCTTACCAATTAGCCCCTTCCCAATTACCAATTATCAATAATCAATCAGATGGCAGTGGAGAACACCAATTCATCTTCAAAGAAGAAGCTCCTTTTTTTAAATCAGTGATACAATGGTCACGCTATATAGATGATATTATTTTTATATGGGACAGTGATCAAAATTCCTTATCAGAATTTACACAATGGCTCAATCTATGCGATGAGAATCTAGTGTTTACTGCACACCACAGCAATGTAGAAATTGAATTTCTAGATATCAAACTGAAACATGAAAACTATGCACTCTATGTTGATCTCTATACTAAGCCCACAGCGCGAAATACAATATTACATCACAGTAGCTTCCACCCTCTGAAACAAAAAAATGCAATCCCATTTGGACAATTCCTACGACTTCGTCGTAATTGCACTAAAATCAGCGATTACGACACTCGTAGTGAAGATATGAAAACCAAATTTAAAAACCGAGGCTACCCACATCGAGTCATTCGGGATGCATATAAGAGAGCACGTTTCTTTGATCGCCAATATCTGCTATCAAAGGAAACTGAACCTGCGAAAAATAATCTGATTTCTGTCACAAGACATTCTGTCCTCAATGACCAAATTAGGCAAATTATCAGTTCTCACTGGTATCTGCTCTACATAAACAGGACACAATCAGATAAAATACAAAAACCCATGTTCGCGTATAGAAAGAACAAGAACATCAGGGATATTGTAGTACGGTCGAGGATGCCCCCCCCTAAACCAATACTACAACGTGGCATTTTTGACTCTCGCCCCATACATGGAAACTTTAAATGTGGCGGATGCAAGTCATGTGCCCAATGCATAGTGGACAATTCAATATCTTACAATGGCATTACTGTGGCAAGCCATGGTATAAACAATTGTAAAACCAAGAACTTGATATATCTCCTGTTATGTCCATGCGAGAAAGCCTACGTTGGGGAAACTTCCAGATCCCTGAACACTCGCCTAACAGAACATAGATCTGCAATACGCACAAAAAAAAATTCAGCGCCACTGGTATCACATTTTGTAGAACACAATCACTCTCCAGAAGATGCTAAGTGGTTTATACTGGAAAAAATCATACCAACGGCAGGGCTCTGCTGTGACAAAGTGCGCAAAAAGCGGGAAGTCTATCATATATTCATGTTCAATACTGTATCTAATGGTCTTAACTCAGAAATACAGTGGTCTGATGCTATCATGTAGTGGGCCTACCTAGCCAACACTGAAATCAATGGCTTCAAAATTGAATGGTCTTCTACATGGGATTAGATCTAGTATGGATAAATACTCTATACCGCTACCAGAGATGGTCTTGATTGTGAATATCTGTATAACTATTCGATCCATGTTTACACTAAAATGCTGAACTGACTTTGTAAATACTCAATTCTAGAATTAACGATTGTAAAGAAATGAACACTGTATATAATATCATTACATGTTGTAAATAGCACTTGTATGTTGTAAAAATTATCTGTATAGTGCCTGTGTATACTGCTGTTGACTACGATTATTTAGTTACTGGCATTGACAATTTTATCCTACCTTCATTCAGAATGATATTATTCTGTATACAGATTGCACTGCGATAATTCGTCTATTTAGTTTATCCGAGTATCTATCCCCCCATTACATCTCGGATTCCTGTACATAGTACACATCTTAGGAGGAGACAATTATTATACCTGGACGTATAATTCCTTTTGTCTAAAACTTTATTCTTAAATTCCCTTTATCTACTTCTTATTGAAAATCAGAAGTCAACATTCTACTGATATGCACAGCAAGGTGCTTAGTACTTTACATCATGTTTATAGCCCCTTTTTCTCTTTTTCATTTTTTACCTTACTCTTTTCTTTCAGTTTTCAACTATCGTGCCCTACGTCATTATTCTACTAGTCCTGTGTTTATCTTTTGGTCTCCTTGGTTTCCGACGTACTAACCCGGCGCCAACCTAAATGACCCATAGTCCTATTTCTATGACTATTTTTGCCGATCGCGGCTCTTTCAACTTGGAAATAAAAGGCGCGCCAGAATTTGAAATCGGTTACACACGTCTTCCCTTGGTGAGAGATACTCTGCCCACCACGCCTACGAGAGTCATAGCCAGCCGCATATATCCGAAGCAACGGTAAGCCTTTCTATCTGGATACCCATCAGACTTCGTTTGAAAATATAGGGACACCGCAGTTTCTTTTCCTCCGTTTTTCTAACTTCATTCTTGTGTCTGTCACATCATTTTCAGACCAAAAGACCCATTTACCGTTTAAAGATCTCTGCCTCTCGGAAGTACGACCCACGAGCCCCCTAGGTAATTTATGGTTACCGTTTTCTACGTTGCTTGTTTGTTTAACAAGAGGGCTTCTGTTTGTTCAACATTTATTCAATGCATAATCTGCAGACTCCGATGATAAGAGCCCCTTATAGTTCTTTATTTTAACATCACTTTCCATGATTCTATGACAAGCGCCTTTTGTAACCATTAATATCTCTCTTTTGCAATAATATCTCCCCTATGTAAAAACGGCTTGGTTATATATTTTTTTCAGGAACCCATTCACACATGTATTAATGTGTTTTTGCATCCTTGCTACACAGCCGACCCTGCCCTTTGCGATTACCTTTTTTGAACACTTATCAAAGTGAATACGCTATAAAACGGGACCACAACAAAGCCTGTCATTCAGGTATATGTAGAATTCGTCTCATGTTTTCTCATTTAGCATCTTTATGCATCTGTGTGAAACCCCTATTTTTATATCAAACTATCTGTCATGTTTCAGCTTGAATTTTATAAAAGAAGAAGAATAATCTTCAAGGATATTCTATCAACTTAATTAATCATGTAAAGTCGTGCGGACGGAACAATATCTCTATAAGGTACATTTTCCTGGATGCTAGTTGATGTGACTACAAAAGAAAGACACTGTGGATATTTACTTATACCAGTCTTCTATTTCTTCCCCTTCTCTTTTTTTATATATATTAGACATTTATCTTATACTCAAGCCCAAAAGGACGTGTAGGTTTTCCTGTAATCCAATTTGGGTAAGCTCTATTTGACTCAGACTTGTAATCTGTATAGGATATCTGTCTATGCCAGTGGACATATCGCCTGCCTTTGTTCGGTTTCGTGTTTATACAATTTAAAATATACTATGAAGTCTACATCAGGTAACTATACAGGTAATTTGGATTGAACATGAATAGTTACACTATTATTGGAGTATCTAGAAGTGAAATGTAAATATAGATGTGTATGTGTGATTTTCAGGCAACCTAATAATATATAAGCACGTATGCCGTCCTTTGACAATCTGAATGTGAAAAGTAAATATAGATGTGTATTTAGAACATATAGGCAGTTTAGGACTAATGTGAGTACTTATGTTATCTTATAATAATTTTATGTAAATATAGATGCGTACTTTGGATGTCATGAACATACAGCAACAAGGTACTGGATGTTATGGGGTTTGCATATAGGTCTGTGTCTCTCATTTGTCTCTTACCATGATCTACACTATATAACCTGACTGTAGACAAAAAAAAATACTGTCTTGTTTATATTTGTTTATGAAATATTATCTGTTTTTATGTCACTTAAGTAAAATATGTATAACTATCTCACTCTCACTCACACTGTCTTTTTAACATTTCAGTGCAATAAAAGGCCACCTGAAGAAGGCTAGCCAGCCGAAACGCGCGTTGTGACCTACCTTGCCATATTGCATATATTACTAGTCTTATTATATGTTTGTCTGTAATGGTTTTTAATGTTTATGCACTATTAGTAATTTAATGTAAAAGACAAATTTGTATACAATGAATTCTTTCGAAAAATCAAAAAAATGAAAATAGAAATTCTTAGGATAAAATACATACATACAAAAGAAGGTTTATAACTTGGTGAGTGGTGAGTTTATCTGTCAGTATATGTTGATAAATATATTATTTGTAGTTTATTACATTTATGTTGTCACTTGACTATAGACCTTTACCAAACAGTGGAGAAGGATCAATCATTTATTCTTCAAAAGAGCTCTGGCCAGAGGAGCCTCTCTCTCATCCTCACCCCTCTGGGTGCGCGGAGAAGACTGCCAGCATACAGTTGATACAATTCATTTATACAGTTTGAGTCACTAGCAAGATCACCTTTCATGGAAGAACAAGTTGTCAGCATATGATACAGTAAGTCCATGTAGGGCACAATTGATTACAGCTAGCAGGGCCTGCACTATTCCTGAGACAGGTCAGAAAAGGGAACTCCATTAGCTATCTCGGGACCTGGGAGTACGAGAACAGAGTCTGCAAGAATGTGTGTCTCAGCAAGCCAAAGCCAGGTGGCCTTGGATTCTCAAGTTAAAGGAAAGACAGTTCACTTTTAAGCTGCTCTCAGTAATTCAAACTCCAAGAGGGAGGGGGACTATGCCATGAGTGAAGTTACAGAACAAGTGTCTGCATCAGAGGTTTTCCTGCCATTAACAAGCCTCTATCAATATACAGAAATGTTCATATTGGGAACCTAACAAAAGGAAAGCAATGTAGCATAACAGGTCCCTTACTGAGGGGACAAGAGTATCAAAAGAGTTTCCACATTACAGGAACAATTCTGTACACCTAAAGCTTGCACATTTCAAAGATAGCTCAGTGGGTTGCAGCACATGAAAAACAAGCGGGAACTTCATATTGGTTAGACACATTGAGCCAATACAAAATATATATATATCAGAAAAAGAAATGAATGAGTACATATTGCTAACACATATATTGGATATATTACGCCAATACCATATATAGGATTTTATATCCCATCAGACCGCCCTTTTGGCGTGATGTAGCCAATATTCAAAAACTAATCCTAGAACACTCTCTTATTTGAAAGTGCCACTAAAACTAAGAACCTGACATTCCATTATCTGCAGAGGGGGAGACCACCACTACCTTGCACTATACCATCCTTCATTTAATTGATCATGTTTCTGAAAGCCAGAGAGATGGCATAAGAAAAATTCAAATTGAGGCCTAAGGCCTAGGTCAATTTATACTAGTGGATTACATATATGAAATGATATGTTCTGCATTACTATATACAGATATTCAGATACATTTTCTAATAATGAAATTTTCACATTATATAGGTCTAGTGAATTCTACTGACTGCACATATTATTACACAAATTTACTGACTTGCTCAAGGGAAACATTCCTGCTCAAGGGAAAGAACTAGTGTACTCAGTGTTGGTGAACCATTGGAATCCTACACTTCATTTTCTTATCTAGCAAGAAAAGTTCATGCTTCCTTCATTACATTTGGGCTGGTATTGAGCTGCATGATATCTTTTTACTGTCTTTTCGGGATATACCTCTAATGCAATACACTGTACTTCTTGACATCTTTGTGTCCTTCACTAGTCAGAGTGAAAAGCATTTCATGGGCCCTTCAACTAATAGATACTTCATCTGTGCCAGTCTTTGTGTGAGATTAAATAAATCATATACATACTCAAGTGAAATAGTGGCGTTTCTTATCAAAAATCCCAGGGAAATGGAGATACTCTTCATCATAGGATGGACTTGATGCTACTTCCATTAAACAGCCAAATATATGAACACACCCATCAAAATAATTGAAATTACAATAATAAAAGCAACGAAGGCCACCTTCACTCTGGTGGACCATCGGAAAAGAACTGTGTAGAATAAACAGACCGCCGGGGAGCAAGTGGTTTCTCATCCTCCAGGGCAAATCGAGCAAAGGGAAACATACTTTCTAAAAGTCCAGATATAAACTCGGCCGCTCTCTAAAAGTACACGAAGACCACCAGAGGGTTCTTCTTTCTTCCTGAGGGATCTTCTCCCTGTGTCTGTTAGAGCCTCAAAGGCAGGCTCTTTCCTTTGATCAAAAAGAGAAATCAACTCCAATTCCAACACAACCTCAGCCCTTAACTCAGTCTTTCTTTCTGAACAGAGCTATTTTACAAAGTGTTCCCAGCTCTCAACAGGTTCAGTCCAGTGTCTCGCTCAGTACCCCAGTTTCTAAAATCTAACGCTCCTCGATTCAGGTCTTTGCCTATTTCTTTCCAACAGTTGCTGGGGTACCTCGGGCCTGAGGTCGTATTTCGAATGACCAGGCCGTTCCTGATCGGGGAACAGGTTTTCAGCAAGAACATTTGGGGCATTTGATTCCTCCAATGCCCGAGGATCAGCTGCTTCCTCAGACTGTGCTGCTGATTTCACAGAAAGTGGCCCTTCACTTGGTTGCCCTTTATCCTGAACATCCGAAAAAGGCACAGAACTCACAGGGACCTCGTTTTCTTCACTCAAAATTCCATAGTGATTTTTAACATCAAAAGGTAGTGGCAGCGGGAGGCACTTCACGTGCGAAGCATGGATCCAATGCTTCCGCCCGTGCACCTTCACCGCCGTTCTCGTGGCCAAGAGGACCTGGAATGGCTCGTCTACCTTGGCTGCAGACAGTTTCTTCGGTCATAGTTTCGTACCAAAACCCACTCTCCTGGTTCCAGACGATGTCCGATGCCCTCCGGCGGTGTCCGCTGTGTGTCCGATACCTGTTGATGAATAGAACGAAGATTTTTAGTCAAGGCATACAAGTAGTCTGTCATCAGAGGGTAATCAATGTCCCTAAAGGACCGGGGTCTAGGGATTCCCCACATATTTGCAGGACGACCAAAAATCACCTCTTAAGGTGATAGCCCAGTTCTAGTATGAGGGGTAGTTCTCATGGACAATAATGCCAGGGGGAGTGCATCGGGCCAACTCAGACCAGTGCTTTCACAGATCTTGGCCATCTTGAGTTTCAGAATTTTAACAAGGTGACTGCAATCAGGTGGCCTGTAATCTTCAAGGAGTGGCCATGCGCCATGGGATTACTCTAGAATGCATTATTATTTTCATAGGATACAAAGGCCAAGACAGTGCTTCCTGCCTTTTCAATTGGGTATTTTCCATTATCTTCTGTCGTCTAGGGGTAGACAGCTATACAGGAATTCTATCTATGTCTATGTCCTCACATACAATGGCATTGTATAATGGGGTAAACATCTCTTGAAATACTACATCTATGTGCTCCTACAATTCTTATCTAAAACATATAAAAAAAGAAACATATGGAAACAGCTTTCCAGAGGCACACAAATACCTCCCTTTAATAATGGTGTATTAGGTGCATAATGCAATACCGACTAATGATGGTATTACCACTATTTAAATCTCATCTGATCCCACCAACATTCAAGACAGTATGAACAAAAGGTAAAAACCAACTAACATGGGCATTTGTAATTATGCCATGTTCCAGAAATAAGCGCAAGGTTTTTTATGTTTTGTCTATTATAGTTCAAGTGGACATAAAGAAAAGGTCTCGAAAACCCATCTAGTCATACAAAAGGGAATTATAATATGGGGGGGGGTCCATAATACATCACTATAGCCTGTGAATACATACTTGAACAATATACTAAGGGCTGCAAGAAAATATAAAACTGCTTTGTCCTATTCCAAGTTATGCAACATTAGCTTCTAATAAGGAGTGTGTTTTTCATTTACACAGACTAGCTAATAAAGAACTAGCCATGTCACCTAGGAAACTACCCCCCCCCCCCCCCGAACTCATTCCCCTAAAGATCAAAATAAAACATGAGAAAAGGGGAGAGCAACATTACATATTACCTAGCCTTAATTTGTAAGAGGGCTAGCAAGGGGGGGCCGTGGGGCTAACGGGGAGCTAACCTCCTCTTCCTTCCCCCAGTTTGACAGGAGGAAATCTAAAACAGGTTTCAATTCTGTCAACACTATAAATCCCTATGTGTAGCAACTAAGTTAAAGCAAAATTTAAAGGAGACACATAGCACTTTTGAGAGGGCTAGAAATCCTTTTAGCAAATGTAAAAACATTTATTGCCTCAGCCTATAAGCATTAATGCTTCATATTTATGGCAAAGGCTATCTATTAATCAAAATGCAGAAATACAATAAGAAGCAGTGTGTATTATATTTGTTTCATAATACAGACGTCAGCTATTTGTATTACACCCTGATGCATGTATTCACTGAAACCTAAGGCAGACTAAAATCGTTTTAAATGCACAATTTGTTGTTGCAAATTAATGAATTCTTGCCTAATTTCGACTTTGCTACTTGGGGCCCTGAAAAAGAAATATCCTACACCTTGCCTACATATTAACTATCCTCAGAATGTTTCCTACTAACTGCAAAGATTGGACATCAGATATATCTTGTGTAAATCCTTAGAAAAAATTACTTTTACACCTGTCCGAGTGAAATTTTGATACAAATATCCTCATCATGTAATCCTACACCACCCAAATTAAATAATAAGGCTAGGAGGTCATAATATGGCTTTTAAGCTTCCTAAATATTAAAAAACGAAACTTCAAAAAGTACTATTCAATTCTAATAATTCATAATTAATAATTTATCTTTTAATAAAACCAATCGTTTTTTAATAATTCCATTTATTAAAGCAAGCGGCATCTCTCACCTATCATATTTTAGATGCCTTTATTCATAAGCGTAAGCCTAGTAGCCTAACTTGAAAACATGGCAACTTTCTTTGCCACTATTTACAAGAATGAGCTTATAAAATGACAACTGTTTAAGAAAAGGGAATCATGTTAAATATTTTCAATTATCCAAAATATTGAACCTCATTGGTGAAATCCCTTAACAACATTTCTAAAATGCAGAGCTTTTCACTCGTGCTGAACTGAGGAAATCTTGGCTGGGTAAACATTCCTGTTCTACTTGTGGCCTAAAAACAACAACAACAACAGCTGTTTTGCTCATCTCGCAGTGAATGCTCTTCTCAGTGTTGCAATATGCTTGTGGTAGCAGCCTTTAAAACAGATATTTCGAGTTTTAAAATGTCTGTGTAATACAGCAAAATCCAATGTATTCAAATGCTGTGTTTACCCATTACTTGTCTAATACAGTATATCTAAAGAGAGTTTTTTATAATGATTTATTTTATTATAGAACAGGCAAATTTCGTTTATTTTTTTATTTTTAAGGCCTATTATCCCTATTTAAGGAATATGACCAAGAAAACCTGGTTTTCCTTCAAGGTATCATACACTACCTAGGAAGCAGAACAGAATTTAACTAGTGCGTGGTTAAGTCACCTTTTAGCTAGAGCCTCAAAACACAATTCTTCCTGTTATGTCCAATTCAGGAAATATTTTAATCAAAGACTGCGTGTTCATAAGGAAGTGACAGTCATGGCTTAACTGTAGGTGGCACATTTTAGTTTTACATACCATTTTCGGTTTTCTCCAATACCAATTTGACATACACTACTGATGTGTTTGTCAGTTATGATCACAGTATGATAAAAGACCATATCTGTGGAATGTAATCATTTCAAGCAAGTTCCCCTCAAGTGCTGCGCAGAGACAGACGTCGTCACGGCATCTCATTACATCACAGGAGAACTTGTACTAAAAAATAGGATTGTCAATACAACACAAAGACAAAATCATATAAAAAATAAAATTACATATGCCAAGCCATCAGTATACCAAGCACAGAGAGCATAGACAAATTACAATAACATATATAAACGAGCAGTGATGCACAATCACTGAACCTACAGCTCAGAGTGCAACAATTTGTCAGACTTAAAATTAAGAACTAATTTCCTTGCAATTCCAACCCCCATCTGACAGTAGGTCATCTTTATGATGACCAGCTGTCAGCTGAACTTACTATGTCGCATCTGACACACAGCACCAAAATGCTTAGCATGAGAACACACAAACATTTCTTTTGAGAGTGGTTATGCCAAAAATACATCCATTTCAACACATCGCTGACAGTCACTTTTTCTTCTCACAACCATGACATTTTATTTTGTTTGCCAATTCAACTCACGTGTCTTGTCAATCCATGAATGACCTATGGGCAGAAACAGAAAAAGACATTTTTCCCATAACAAAATAACAAGTATAACTATTAATCAGAAAAAACATGTTCCAACACAAAAATACATTTCCATTACTTAACTGTTATCATCTTGTTAATCAGCTTGCGACACTAGGCCACCTTAATAAGGGCCATCTTAATTTCAGCTTTCTAAAAGCATAATTGCTTCACTGACACTCCATGTTAGCCTTTTGGGCCACAATTTCCACTATGAATATTAATTCTGAATTTGAAAGTCGTTTTCAGCTAGGCTTGTAGCCCATCAAATTTAATGCAAGATCATCATTTTACTTTTTGTCTAGGACCTATATATCAATTTAAAAAATATAAATGCAGCTCCATGGAACAATTTATTTTTCAACCATTGATTGCACACAGTCCGCTTGGCAGACTCCTTGAGTTTCATTTTTCAGCTACCCTGTTCTATCAGAGAAGCTAAAGATAGCCCCTCAGGGTGGCTTGTTCCTGGACTGCTAGCCAACTGTTCTCCTGTCCCCACCTTACAGACCTTAAGGCTAAAATCTGCCGGGCACAGCCCTGCTCTGAAGCTGTCAAAGACAAAAAGTCTTGCTAATACTTTCTAAACTGCAATAATTCGCCCTATTCAAAATGAATTTTTTATATACAATTTCTTTCCAGGGAGGTCAGAATTGTATTACTATTCTCAGATTAGTAAACCGCTTACTGTAAATAATTTACAGCACCTAAAAAAAATATATAACATAGTTGCATAGAACAGATATATGTTATTACTCCACACAATGGTACTTATTTTATCAACCTCTAATAGCTGAAAGTCTCAGCAGGCCCAGTTTGAATCAGAACCTGCAACCATGATATTAATCTGGACCCAGCTCATTTGTTCACTGAACTACCAAGAACACGAGCCTGCATGGGAACAATTCACAAATTCGAAATACCCATAATTTTCTCATTCTAAACTTTTAACCTGTCCCTAATTACTTTTCATTAGTATTTTTGTACATTAAGGGTGTCATCAAATCACAGAGTTTGCTTTTTGGTCTAGTTACACCCCTCTCAATTTCTTTTTTTTTTTTTCTGACGCATTTTGACGGCGATTTTTCGACACATTTGGACGGCGATTTTGCGACACATCTTGACAGCGATGAGACCAACTTAAACTCACTCCTTAACAATTTCACTTCTCAGAAGTCTTTCACATATTCACAGTCATTCAATCACACGCTTTTTCCAGTACCAGCAACATTCAAAACATAACTTACTGAAACAAGGCATTTTCAAATAAACACAATTCTTTGTATCAACACTTGACACAATCTTCACTCATCCGGACGTGTCCTCTCTAGCATTCACTCTGTCACACACACTCTCACTTGTTTATACCCAAAGTGCTGTAAAGCGCCGCTGGCCACAAGTTTTCAAAATGTTTTTTCAAATTCCAAGACCATGCTTTCAAATACAGACAGAGCCCGTCGACTCTTGTCCAGGGAATCGACTCTACCAAAGAAAAAAGAAAAAAATCCTGGGACAACCCTCTAACGGCCGCTAAGAACCATTTCTAGATTAGTTCTTTTCTATTGTCCCACCGAAAGGATCCCTGAACCCATCCTCTGGTTTCCTCGCAGGTTTGTTCCGGTTGGGCCAGTTATCTGAGCTTTTGGCACCAGACTCTGAGCTTACCCGGGCATCCCCGGAGTATCCAAAATAGGGCTCACCCGTGTGAACAAACATGTGTTCACCAAGGCATCAGGATCCTCTAAACAATTCGAATTCAAATCGAGTCTGCGAGGCGTCCGCCCGTGCAGCCACTATGCCACAACGTCGGATCCCCAATTCCCACCCAAGTTTCGTGATCCGACTTCCCCGGTCACCTTCAAAGAACAGATAACAGTTACCAAAAAGCACCGCTCAACAGTGCTATTCCAAAAGACACCAACAATACAATTCACTCACCCGGTGCACTTAGGTGATTGCATATTCTCCACTGCCAGCTCCTGACAAAGTGCTCTGAAGACCAACACGGTCAGCTCCTGGATTACACCTTATAGGATTCCGGCGAAGGGTCATTTTAGCAGCTGGGGAGGCCTCTGGGCACAAGAGTGGAATTTTACCAAAAACTGGCTCTGCAAATAGGATCCTTATTTATCCACCCCTTTTACACCAGAACTCCCCCCTATCCCTCTTCTCCCGCTTATGGGAGGGGGTGACCCTAAAAGTGGAATCCCGGACGAGCCCCCAACTGAAGGAATCAAAATATTATTACATTACCATAAAGCTATGGGGCTATTCTTACCAATTAGCCCCTTCCCAATTACCAATTATCAATAATCAATCAGATGGCAGTGGAGAAGGATCAATCATTTATTCTTCAAAAGAGCTCTGGCCAGAGGAGCCTCTCTCTCATCCTCTCCCCTCTGGGTGCGCTGAGAAGACTGCCAGCATACAGTTGATACAATGCATTTATACAGTTTGAGTCACTAGCAAGATCACCTTTCATGGAAGAACAAGTTGTCAGCATATGATACAGTAAGTCCATGTAGGGCACAATTGATTACAGCTAGCAGGGCCTGCACTATTCCTGAGACAGGTCAGAAAGGGAACTCCATTAGCTATCTCGGGACCTGGGAGTACGAGAACAGAGTCTGCAAGAATGTGTGTCTCAGCAAGCCAAAGCCAGATGACCTTGGATTCTCAAGTTAAAGGAAAGACAGTTCACTTTTAAGCTGCTCTCAGTAATTCAAACTCCAAGAGGGAGGGGGACTATGCCATGAGTGAAGTTACAGAACAAGTGTCTGCATCAGAGGTTTTCCTGCCATTAACAAGCCTCTATCAATATACAGAAATGTTCATATTGGGAACCTAACAAAAGGAAAGCAATGTAGCATAACAGGTCCCTTACTGAGGGGACAAGAGTATCAAAAGAGTTTCCACATTACAGGCACAATTCTGTACACGTAAAGCTTGCACATTTCAAAGATAGCTCAGTGGGTTGCAGCACATGAAAAACAAGCGGGAACTTCATATTGGTTAGACACATTGAGCCAATACTAAATATATATATCAGAGAAAGAAATGAATAAGTACATATTGCTAACACATATATTGGATATATTACGCCAATACCATCTATATAGGATTTTATATCCCATCATAACTAAGTGTGACCCGTGGCTCCTCTCCGACATGGCTCCCCCTATTCATTTTGTGACTTGCCAAACTCTACTTTTTACCAGAATTGAGCCATTGTAAGCAGTAGACTCTGTTTGAAGAATATGGTGAAATAGCGAAATCCCACATCAAAAGTATACATGTGCCAGGACAATCAGTAGCACTCCCAGCAACTCGTCTTCCACACTTGATTGTCCCTTGTTCTCTGTTGCAAATGGAATTAAGCAGGCAGCAGGACACGTCTTCTTGTAGTTAGATGTATTTATTAAGTTACTAGATAAGATAAGACACAGAGCAGAGAAACCCCACAGCTGACCAGACCAACTGCCAGGGCTGGAATCCTCAACACCACAAATAGAACACAGATAGGTAACATGGGAGATAGAGAAGGTAGGAACACTAAGAAAGGACTACAGACACCAGGTAGTCATATTTATGTAAGTATAAATATACAACACATCTCCTTCCCTTACAAACAAAAGACAAAATGAAAGACTAAAACACACAGTAAGAGTTAAAGCATGGAGAAAGACACATATAACACTAAGGAGATCAAAGATCTCATTAACTTCCAGAACAGGGAGAAAGAGAATCAGGATCAAGAAATAAGATGAAGATCACTTTGACCACGTTCCCCCTTTCAAATGACAAAAACAAAGAGCCAGTCCACTCTCTACACTCCATCATTGTGGCCACCAAAAACGGAAATAGAGAGTTCACTTTCTCCAAGCATATTTGTCCGTCGCAGCTTTGAGCTAACGTTGAATAAAGGACAGTTCTGGAAGAATGCTCCCGAAGAAAAAATAAATTTGGATCTAGACTTCTTACAGTCCAAAAACTAGTTCTGAACCAGGTGTCTTTTGGGTCTTTTCCTCGGGTTAAGAGCCTCTGGTTGTATTAGGCTTCCTAAATTTCTTTAAATTTCATTTTTCCTGTGGACAACTTGCCTCAGCACTAAGGGCTAAAAGTCTGGTACAAAATCGCAGAACATTTATGCCGGTTCAAAGAACCACCTCATCACAACATTGTCGCAGTACTGAAGCTCTAGTCCTTCACGAACCTCAGTCGTGAACCCCGCCGGTTCTGGGAATCTCTTCGTCCTCTCCCGGTACAGGTTGTCGGAGTTTTGTCCTCCACCGCTCCTGGGACGTCATCTGTCCACTCCCGGCACTCCTCCTTCGGTCCTAAATCTGGAACTTTTGTCCCCTTCCAGTCCAGAGACAATCTTCTGTCCCCACCCAACTCTTGGTTCAGCGGGTCCTGGAATTCACTTAGTCACCTACCAGTCCAGAGACATTCTTCTGTCCCCACCAATTCCTTGGTTCAGCAGGTCCTGGAATTTATTTTCCCTCTTCCAGTCCAGAGACATTCTTCTGTCCCCACCAATGCCTTGCTTCAGCAGGTTCTGGAATGTATTATCTCCTCTACCAGTCCAGAGACATTTTTCTGTCCCCACCCATTCTTTAGGTAAGTGGGTCCTGGAATTCACGTTTTCATCTCTCCTTTGTTCTTAGAACCTTTGTCCCACTAAACCACAGGAGTCTCCATCTAGATATGCTGTGTCACTGGGGCGTTTGCCCACTTCCACATGAGACCACTTCCGGGACCATTGTCCCCTCCTGGTTCTGGGACCTTGTCCCCCTCCGGTCCTGAAACTTACTTGTCCTCTCCCAGTTAGATTCTTGTATCCTACTTAGTCCCCCGCTGGTTCTAACGGTCCTTGTATTGACCTCCCATTGAGTCCTGACACATCCTTGTTGTTGTTCTGCAGTAGCTTTGGCTACTAACTGGACTAAACAGTCTCACTTTTACATTTCTCCTCCTTTGACATTAAGTTTGATTATTTTATTTTCCTTCTGCCTCATATGTCTAGAGGCTCCTCACCGTTAAACACTGTACTTGCCAATTGCTACATTCCGCCATATCACATTGCATTTCTTTAAATAATTTTTTTATGAAATTCCAAAAGTATTTACTGTAGCAGTTCATGTTGTGACGATCGAATTCTACATTTAATAGAATTGAACAAACATAAAATATTTCTAAATCCACAAGCTGGCAGTGTTGTCAAGGATTTCACTGAGTAACTGTTCTTCCCTTTCACAAATACGCCTCGAAAACAAAAAAAATCTTGTCAGCCTCGTGCTTTCAAATTCAAGGACATGTCATGTTGTAAGTTCTAAACCTCCGTCACTTCACAATTTAGCAATATGACATTCCCGTAAGAAGTTACTCAGCCTGCAACTGTCCAAAAAGACACAGGCTGGTAGCGCATCCCATAAATTCCATTGGCACTACTCTTACCTCAAAATTGCCATCCGCTTGTAATCTGAAACAATAACTTAGAACACCGAGCACAGTGCATTGGAGCAAATGGAATTCCTCTGGGGCACCGAATCCACTGGATTATCTTCTTGAGGTCGCTCGGTGCGAAGTTCCTTCACGTTTTGTTGAACAGCAAGACTTCTGACAAAAGTTAAGCTTTAATCTTAATGTAAGCGTACTGCCACAAATAATGATGTACGGCACGTTTCCACTTGTAGGATTTCCAGCACACATCTTTCAAAATTAAACAAACGCAGCACACTTTTTCATTTCTCTCACCGTGGGAATATCGGTCGGACTGCGCGTGAATGACCTCTCCTCAGCTCTACTCGCCGTACTTGGGTAGCTTTGTATTGTTCCGATCACATCAAACATGGGTCAGCCTGCATGTCTTCGACAGCGTAGCATTGTTCCGGTAACCTTGGTAATCTAAATACAAAAATGGTCGCTCACCTTACGTGCCATTGCGCAGTGACGCGCTGAGAGTCCATCCCGGTTCAAAGTTTGATGACTCTTGATACCGCAATGAAGATTCTACTTCTCCACCACACCCCACGGAGATTCTACGAAGTCAAAAGAATGAAGATGACTGCCTAGGAGAAGGATCTCTCTGCATGCACAAAATAAGGCAGTTGACAGTTCAAACAAAGTAAGATCGCTCGCCAGAAATTATGTTCACAACAGTATTCCCCCTGAAAATCACTTGTTTTTTTTTTCCTTTTCAGCAAACTGTATTCTCCTTGTAAATCACTCACAGTTGCTTTAACTGATTTTCACTCGTTAAGAAGAAGGGGTCCCAGTAAGGAAGACGTATAAATAGAGACAATTTAAATAAAGTAAATGAAAATAAATGCATCTATTATGTTTTATTCACATTATAGGGAAAGGTAATCAAAACCAAATATACAATTTACAGTTGTATCAGTGCCCCTGAGGGTAAGGTGGACGTGCAGTCGTGAGGGTAGTGTAGGGAGGGATAGTGACAATAAAAGCACGTATTATTCAGACATTCATATGAGTTCCATGTCGAATAGACAGCAGAAAGATCATAAATCAACACAAAAGTTCACAATACACATGCCCCAAGGTCCATACTATGCAAGAATTATGGGTAGGAGGAGGCTGTGTTATAAGGTAAGAAAGTCGACGTTTCGACCCAGGGAAGGCAGGAATCAGTGAAATCCTTGCAGGTGGGTCTTCATCAGGACGGGGGTGGGGTAGTGGGGCAGACAACCTAAATTTAAATGAATATATTAGGTCAGTGTAGTACTATCAGAACTGAGTGATTCGTAATTTACATAAGGGTATACATGTTATCTAAACAAACCTGAATATATCAGTGTTGATGGGTGGTAATCATTTAACGAGGTCGATATTAGCATACAATCCTAAGTAAGAAATTAAACAAGTGTCCATTAGAACTATAATTGGATTTTGAGTGTGCTCATGTCAAGAGCCAGGGGAGAGAAAGATCTCTTGACTTACTTGAAAAGTAAAGTCCAATATCCCAAATGGGTAAGGCGAAACGATCCGGGTGCTGGACAGGGAGGGACCACTCTACGCATCTGAATAAAGGAGGACATTCTTCAGATTGGAAAATGGCCATGGTGGACATGCTAAAGATCGAATTTAAGGGATGACAATAAGGCTTACCGATTTTCGTAAAGTTAATCTTGTTTCCCGGTGCAGGAAAGGATAAGTCAGGATCCGTATCCTGGTAAAGTGGAAACACGGGGAGGCCGTCATTATTAGAGTCTTATCGGGTTGAAAGTACATAAGTCAATGTTAATATCGGGAGCCGTGCGGGAAGGAAGGCTTACCGGTCTGTTGCGGCTCAATCGAAGTGAAGCGTCTCTCTCGGCTGCCTCGAGGAGAACGCCGAACTTCCTGGTGTGACGGTTGTCATAGCACCAGGGGGTCACGTGGTCATGGTTAGTGAAAAAAGACTCAGAGAGTCGGTTGTAGTCATGGTAACCCGTATGGAAGTGAATATACAACGGAATCATTAAACCGAAGTCCATTTCACTTAGGTAATAGCCATTGGGTGAAACCAAAAGCAATTAATTATTAAATATTTCAGTCTGTCAAGGATGGGTGAAAAGTCAATCGAGCACGACCCAATTGGAGTCCCTGGTTCATCTTATGGGCATATCAGGGTTGTTTGGCTATTAAAAGGAGGTGTGGGTAGTCAGGGAACGGGTCGGTAAGGCATAATCCAAGAATGATACATGTGTGGGTAAGATCGCATCCTCACATGGAGGGATAAACTCAGTAATCAATTAAGCATTGATATGCTAAGCGTGGTCATAAACATTTACACTGCGAACCTGTCACAGGACGGTTAAAGCAGTATCGATGGTGCAAGAATAATCAGGGGAATGGTCAGTAAGGCGTACTTCAAAATTAGTGCATGCGTGGGTGGGTAGGCATCGTAGCAATTAAGTATAGATACGCTGAGCGTGATCATGAACAATTGCTCTGCGAACCTATCACAAGATGGTTAAGGCAGTATCGATAGTACAGAAGTTGTAAAACCATAGGAGTGAGTTCTAATCAAGAATTATTGTTCAAGTTCAATCACAACGGAGTACAAGCAATCAGAAAAGCAATATGTTCTCAATAATGGTATATGAAACAGCTGTATATTGGCCATCTATATCAGGGTCAAAAGCCGTTCGTATATACACAAGATACTGACAGAGTAAAACTGCGTACCTATCACATGATGGTAAAAGCAGTATCAGTCCGCAAGAAGTTATGTAGATATCAGGGGTACCATAAACAGGTTGAAGTACAGAGTTAAGGGTTAGCAAGATTTAGGGTAAAGTAGCAAGCTGAGAGAAAGAACTATCATGTTCATTTAGACCAGATTGGATAGAGTTGAAAAAGAACATCCATTTGAGTTCTCTGATGTTCAATATAGTTGAAACGTCACCACCCCTGGGGCCCAAAGTGGCTTTCTCAATCACAACCCATTTCAGGCTCTCCGGAGGGTGTGCAGCTGATCTGAAATGGTCTACAAGAGGAGCCCCTGACACTTCGCACCTTATTCTGCTCATATGTTGTAAAATACGCTGTTTAATCTTCTGTTGGGTTTGACCGATATAAATGAGGTTACACGGACAGATAATGGCATATATCACCATTGATGTGTTACAGTTCGTTAGAGCTTTCAGCTGGATCTTGTTCTGGTTGTGATGAAACTCCTTGGTCTGTAAAGTACTGCTGCAAGCTTTGCATTGGCCGCATTTAAAGTGGCCTACTACTGGTTGAAGATTCCAGAGTGTCCTTACAGTAGGTTCCACCTTGGTAGGAAGGAGTGAACGCACAACATAATCTCTGACACTTTTAGATTTTCTGAAGGCATGGAGTGGTTTCTCAGGGTGTTCGATGTCATCTGCGATCAGTTGCCAATGGTGATTGACAATTTTCTTAATTTGATTACTCTTAGTGGAGAAGGTGGTAACGCATACAATGCGATCTAGTGAGTTGGTGGTGGAGTCTTTTACTTTCAAAAGTTCTTCCCGAGGGTAGAACCAGGCTCTTTTACGGGCCTTAGTAACCAGTCTCTTGGGATAACCACGTGCTTTCAGGCGGTCCGATAGGTCTTCTGATTGTTGAAAATAATGCTCCTTAGTGGAAGAATTTCTACGGATTCGCAGAAACTGCCCAAAAGGCAGATTGTCTCTTAGTGCACGGGGGTGGTGGCTGCTGTATTGAAGTAGGGAGTTCCTTTCGGCTGGTTTCCTGTAAAGGGTGGTTAGGAGTTGACCTTGGTGGTGATAGATAGTAATATCAAGGAAGTCAATATTTTGGTTATCGGATTGGACAGTGAATTGTAGATGCGGGGATTGCTGGTTCAGCCAGTCATGGAATTCAGTGAATGTGGTCAGATCGCCATTCCAGATTATCAAGATGTCATCTATATAACGAACCCACACATTTAGATGGTGTTGAAAGGGATTCTGAATATTCAGTACATTGTTGTCCTCAAAGGCTGCCATGTATAGAATGGCTACATCAGGGGCAAAAGGAGCCCCCATTGCCACCCCTTTAGTTTGTAGGAAGAATTCATTCTTAAAAGTGAAGAAGTTTTTAGTCATAGCGATTCGGAGAAGAGCTGTAATGAATTCCGTTGGGACCCGCATGGGTGCCGGTTGTGTGTCTAAATATCTGGTAATGACTGCTAGTGCCTCTTCTTGCGGAATGCAGGTATATAAGGATACCACGTCGCAGGTTGCCAGCAGTTGTGTCAATGGATCAAATGGTAAATTTTCAACCAGATTGATAGTTTGTAGAGTGTCCCTCAGATATGTTTGTGTGGACTCTGCCAGAGGTTTTAGGAAAAAGTCAATATATCGTCCGAGTGGTTCTAGTATAGAGCCACATCCCGAGACAATCGGACGTCCAGGTGGATCGGTCATGTCCTTATGGATCTTAGGCAGTGTGTAGATCGTTGCCAGGCGAGGATGTTGTTGATTGAGGAATTCAAACTCGGTTTTAGAAAGAAAGCCTTGATCGAGTCCTAGTTGGGTAATTTCCAAGATCTCACGTGCTATTGCATGTGATGGGTCAGACCGTAGTTTTTGATAACTGATTCCATCTGTTAATTGTCGTTGGATTTCAGACTCATATTTCTTGATGTCTTGAATTACAATCGCTCCACCCTTATCAGCGGGTTTGATCACGACCTCCATGTTGTTAGCCAATGATTGAAGGGCGGTTTTTTCAATTTTGCTGGTGTTATACTTGGTGTAGGTATGATTAAGAAGAGTGGAGTTCACGTCTCTCCATACAACTGCCTCATATGCTAAGATTTTATTAGTCATTGTACAGGATGGAGGCACAAAGGTGGATGGAATCCTCAGGCCGGTATGTGAAGGATTTCTATATGGTCCAGCATTTCTGAAGAAATATTTAAGTCTCACTTTTCTGAAGAATTTGAACAATTCAGTGCGAACTGTAAAGGGGTCTGGTCTGCTGGTGGGGACATACGATAGCCCTTTGCTCAGAGCACGTAGTTCATATTCATTCAGTGTGTATTGCGAGATATTGACGATGGGATTAGTGGCAGGTGTATCCCTTACCAACGGTAGGTCTTGTTCCGTGTTGTTCACTCTCCGTGTTGTTCTTGTTGGAAGTGGACCTGTTTCGGGGCTTGGCCACGGCCGGTATCCCAGTTGGTGTTGTTCTGGTTCTGTCCTCGTGATTGGCCTCTGTTTGAGTAATTCCCTCTTCCTCTCGGGGGGCGCCATAATGCGGGTCTTGGTCCTAAAAAAGGTACGTATTGCGGTGATTGGTAGCCGTAATCCGAGTAGTTGTATTGGCGGCTTGGGCCGGCGAATTCCTGTTCGCCTTCGGAGCTATAGGAGGAGTCGGAGAAGGTAGTGTAGTTTCTTCTGCCCCGAAAGCTTCCTCTGCCCCTGTTGGTGAATCTGCCCTGTTGATCTTGTTTGTAGTAGTCTTCTTGAAGGTATGGATACGTTTTCTTCTTATCATACAGTCTAATGTCTCTGGCAAGTTTTTCTAATTTACGAATTTGAGTGGTGAGATCAAAGTCTTTCAGGGTGGCTTCCAAGTTGTTCAGGGTTTCTTTAGCACCAGCTAGGTTGGCATCCGCAGCAATCTCCGCTCTGAGTGACTTAATTTCACTGGTCAGCAGTTGGATTTGTTGGGCAGCTGTCTCTATCCCAAGCACCATCCAGTGGCGAGAGCAGTTGTTGGATATGTGACTGAACCCTTCCCTGAATTTGGGGACCTCCACAAAGATAGCCGGTTCGATCTTTATCTGTAGGCCTATGGGAATTATGTTCTCTTTCAGATATTTCGTGAGTAGATGTCCGTGCCAGCGGGTGCGGATCAATTTCTTTTCCAAGCGTTCAAGGCATTGAATTTTATCCTTCAGACTGAAGTCTATGGTGGGTGGGTCACTTGTTAGGAAATTATGGACAGGGTCCTCGAGGAGCTTATCGATATAATTCTCAGACTAGGACAATAGTTCCCGTTCGACCATGATGTGAATACCCTAAGATATAGAATTAAATTCTATGAGAGAAACCTCGCAGACAGCGTCTGCACGAAGTATGGTATCGGAAAAGAAGGGTTTACCCAATAAAGTCACTGGGACCTGGGTATCTAGCGTTAAGAAGAAGGGGTCCCAGTAAGGAAGACGTATAAATAGAGACAATTTAAATAAAGTAAATGAAAATAAATGCATCTATAATGTTTTATTCACATTATAGGGAAAGGTAATCAAAACCAAATATACAATTTACAGTTGTATCAGTGCCCCTGAGGGTAAGGTGGACGTGCAGTCGTGAGGGTAGTGTAGGGAGGGATAGTGACAATAAAAGCACGTATTATTCAGACATTCATATGAGTTCCATGTCGAATAGACAGCAGAAAGATCATAAATCAACACAAAAGTTCACAATACACATGCCCCAAGGTCCATACTATGCAAGAATTATGGGTAGGAGGAGGCTGTGTTATAAGGTAAGAAAGTCGACGTTTCGACCCAGGGAAGGCAGGAATCAGTGAAATCCTTGCAGGTGGGTCTTCATCAGGACGGGGGTGGGGTAGTGGGGCAGACAACCTAAATTTAAATGAATATATTAGGTCAGTGTAGTACTATCAGAACTGAGTGATTCGTAATTTACATAAGGGTATACATGTTATCTAAACAAACCTGAATATATCAGTGTTGATGGGTGGTAATCATTTAACGAGGTCGATATTAGCATACAATCCTAAGTAAGAAATTAAACAAGTGTCCATTAGAACTATAATTGGATTTTGAGTGTGCTCATATCAAGAGCTAGGGGAGAGAAAGATCTCTTGACTTACTTGAAAAGTAAAGTCCAATATCCCAAATGGGTAAGGCGAAACGATCCGGGTGCTGGACAGGGAGGGACCACTCTATGCATCTGAATAAAGGAGGACATTCTTCAGATTGGAAAATGGCCATGGTGGACATGCTAAAGATCGAATTTAAGGGATGACAATAAGGCTTACCGATTTTCGTAAAGTTAATCTTGTTTCCCCGGTGCAGGAAAGGATAAGTCAGGATCCGTATCCTGGTAAAGTGGAAACACGGGGAGGCCGTCATTATTAGAGTCTTATCGGGTTGAAAGTACATAAGTCAATGTTAATATCGGGAGCCGTGCGGGAAGGAAGGCTTACCGGTCTGTTGCGGCTCAATCGAAGTGAAGCGTCTCTCTCGGCTGCCTCGAGGAGAACGCCGAACTTCCTGGTGTGACGGTTTTCATAGCACCAGGGGGTCACGTGGTCATGGTTAGTGAAAAAAGACTCAGAGAGTCTTGATTTTCAAGCGTTTCACAGAATTTACTTGCGGCTTGTTTTGTTGATTTTCTCTTATAACTTGCGGTTAATTTCTTCAAACCTTCTTTCTTACGCCTGTTTCAACTTTTCCTCTTGCTTCTTGCCGCAATTGGATGGGTTCTTTTTTTGGTGAGGTACTGCTCTGGTTTTCCTGGTCTTCTCTTTTGGTCTGTCTCTGGTCTGGTTAGCTTCAAACGTCACCAAAATGTTGTAAATGGAATTAAGCAGGCAGCAGGACACGTCTTCTTGTAGTTAGATGTATTTATTAAGTTACTAGATAAGATAAGACACAGAGCAGAGAAACCCCACAGCTGACCAGACCAACTGCCAGGGCTGGAATCCTCAACACCACAAATAGAACACAGATAGGTAACATGGGAGATAGAGAAGGTAGGAACACTAAGAAAGGACTACAGACACCAGGTAGTCATATTTATCTAAGTATAAATATACAACATTCTCAAATGTTTTAAAGGATTTGTCGTATGAATGCCAGAAGTGGCAGAGTGTGTGGGAGATAGAGAGGGTGAGAGATAAAGAGAGCGAGAGAGACAAAGAAAAGGACGAGAAAAAGAGAGCTATGGAAGGAGGGGGAACGGCACATTATTTGTACTCACCTAAAAATAGAAGAAGCTGCCAAATACATGTCAATGTGTGACATCACCAGAGAAATGGGCTGAACACCTGTGAATTTACATGTTTATTTTTAATACCCATAGACCCATGTCATGCCAATAAACAGAGCACAAGTAAGGAAAATAGTGAAGGAGGCTATTATCATATGCAAATCACAGTGACGTCACATGTAGTGACATCACAAGAAGTGATGTCAGGCCCTTATAATAATTTTCACGTGAAAGGTTGACAGCCTGTTAAAAAACACAAAACAAGAAACATAAAATAATGTAAAAGTAAGTTTTTGGTTTCAGTTTTTATGCATCATGTGTTTTTCCCACTATCAGTTTGTAACTAAACTCGGAAATGACTGAAAGTGTAAATATTTTTAAACAGATATGTGGAACTTGGAAATTCAATTTTTAAACAGTTTTCAGCGAATAAATAAAATGTGCTTTTAATTTGCGTTTGTTTCCTGACGTTATTCTTTATCCAGCCCATAAGCCCCAAAGTGTTTCACATTTACAGTGTATTAATCAAAAGAAGGGCTAATTTTGTCAAGTTCTCTGTTACTCTCTTGCGCAACTCATACAAACAAACACCCAGAGGCCTGTGGCTGCAGTGCTGGGGCACAAAGTTACAATTATCAGTCGTAGGCTAAGGAGCTAGATGAAACTGAGTCAAGTTTCTAGATAATAGTGGGGGGGACCCCTTCAAACTGTGGCTACCCCCGACTTGTGCCGTGCTGATAAAGCAATAGTGAATTTGAGTAATTTATTATTCATTGAAATGAGAGAAAGAGAAAGAGAGAGCGAGGTGCAGGATATATTAAAGAAAATGAAAAAAAAAGACACAAGACTTTACCCTTTTCTGTGTACAAGCGGTGCTGTACGTTCTGAACAGGTTGTCACCCCCTTTGTATGTAAATGAGCTTCTGTGACCAGACACACCAGGCTCCCACCTCTTCTAGCGCGGATGATAATGTGAGCACTGTAAGGTAATCATAAACTAGGGCTATATTGAGAAATAATCGGCTTCCAGGTCTCACAGCTGTGGATATGTAGTTCTTTTATTAGTTTTTTGTAATTTACTTTAGTTTGCAACAAATCTCAAGGTTACCTTTTCTCAGTATATCGCTTTCTATCGCTCTTTGCGCTCCATCAGTTAAACGTGAGGTTTGATGTAGGATTTGTTGTCAGTGTCCCTAGACCATGTCCCAATGCCTTTGTCCTCGATTTGTTGGCATGTGTTTTGTCCACACACTGGTCTAGGATGGGCCCTCTCAAGGTTGAAAGCGCGGTAATAGGAATAATAAATCAGACATATTTGAAATTGTATGTAAACAAATGTGTGCCTTTCAGTTATCAGGCACCACCAGACTCACATGTACACATGTAATTGAGCACTAGACTAAAGTGACTCTTCCCTATATGTAAGGGGGGAGAAGGTGTGACGTCCTGTGTCATGATATTCTGGAATGTGGGGATGGTTGCTAGGCCTTGAGCTGGAATAAAGACATTTGTCCGTTGGTCTTAGCTTGATGATGGATGGGGTCTCTGCATCTGTGATACTTAAGTAAACCTTTCTTGACCCCCACCGTATGATCTACTCTGCTTTCTGGAGGGTCACACTTCCACAGACGTCCATGTTAAATCTAGCTTCGCACAACCCACTGAGCATTCCTGCAGGTGTGGTACTTGATAGCAAAGGTTTATTGTCAGCGTTATTTACAGCAGATAATAAAACAATCACAATTCTTGTTGATTTAAAACGACTTAAGCACCGTTCATACACATACTACACTTTGTGCATAATCCATGATCTGACGTAAAATGCTAGTGCAAATGGATGACGTACATCACTTTTAAAACCAATCAATTAGATAGAGCGGTCATTAGATCTTACAAAGCGTACCAGCTAACAAGCACGCACATAGGTGCAGATACCGGTGTCTCCGTCTGCTTGTTGCCCACTCAGAGCAAGTAAACCTGCTAGCAAGCCTGAAAGCTGTCTTATAAACAACAGAAACAAAAGAAGAGCACAAGCCTGCTGCGCAGACGTTACCTAATGTGTTAAAAAAACGAGGATTGACCAAATAATTACAGTTTTGCTGACAGCCGGGTGGAAATTAAACCCTCAGATATGGGCCAATAGACGGCCAACACCTAAGCGAGCATTTTCTAAAGTGCAGGTTCAAGTAGAAATGTACAACAATACCTCTGGATGCTCTGTCCAGTCCATAAGCTTCTCCAGTGCCTTTCATGCTGGAGTCGAGCTACGCTTCAGTTTATGAGGGCAAACATGTCAAAGGACGAGCACAGCCCCCAGAGATAAACGGAAAATTTCAAATCCATCACTACCGTTGGTTTATGGTTTGAACCCACTTCCTTCGCTGCTGTCTATAGCAGGTCTGCATATACAAAGCAACTGCCTGGTAAATCTCCATACGATCAGTTCTATAACATAAGAAAAGTACTGCACTGCAGCATCTCAGATTACGTGTTAGAAAAAATGGACGTAGGGAGTACCTTCGGATTTTAAGCAGCATATCACACAGCAGCATAACACGCATAAATGACTCAGGGCCCTGTTTTGTACGGGGACATGTGTCAGATCCGCCTCCAGGGGCTTTAACCATGATTTAGTAAAGGCCCGCACCTGAAGAGTTCCTAATCTGAACACGAGATATAAAACCATTTTCTCAGCAGGGAACAGCAAGTCCAAGAAGTGCTCCAGGCGCGGTTCACATTTTACTTTCTGGTAATTAGTCTCAAGGATGCCTTTCCTTGCTTCTTGCGTGCTCCACATGAATGCCCAATATTTCTTTTTAACCAGTTCTAGTGTTGCCTTATTCATCAGTTCCAGATGATTCTATTGCTCTACTCAACTAGTGTATGTTAGAATGTTCTCAGCGTGCTTGAACCGGGGAAAACCTTTGTAATCCTGCATCGGCGCAGTTCCTGCGGAACCATACTATATGATGCAAAGGATAGATTTGACCACACTCGCATCCATTATCTTACGGGGTGAGATCCTCCGGTGAACCCCAGCTCAGCTCTTAATACTGTCATTGGGGTACCGGGACCCAGGTTTAGTACATGTTACAAGAAGATGTTTCCCAGTTTAAGAAGAGCCTGGACTTTCGTAAAATCCCACAGTTCAGCACTATAAGGGCAGGCCACCCTTGCATTTGTCTTGAATGCGTCAGTGCTAGTTTTATTGGTCTCTTGCTGCTAGAGTTAGCAAAATGTAGAATAGTGGCGTCCAGTTTGTTTCCACCTTCGCCACATGAGCTTTCCAATATAAATGGTCATCCATTCGTATGCCGAGGTAGTCATGTTTTAAGTCGCTCAGTTGGTTTACCATTAATCCTGAATGTCAACAAAACCTTTGATTTAGGAATAATTATCATATATTTTTCTCTTTATTGATTATTAACTTCTGTCCCTTACAGAATAGCTCTAAGCCTTCCAAAAGTTGATGCATTGATTTTTCAGTACGCGCTAATATTACTGCATCATCTGCAACCAGCCGGATCGGAATATTCTCCTTCTCCAGTATCGGAACATCAAGATGAAGATTCCCGAGAGAATCAGTTCCACTGATGTGAATGTTGAATAAAGCTGGGGCAAGTACGCAACCCTGCCCAACGCCAATGTTTATTTCAAACTTCTCTGTGCATTCTTCTTTTATACCAAATCTTACTCTGGAATGATTGCCGCTGCAGATCCTTTCGGATTTTCAAATAGTTGCTTGGGAACCTCCTTCCTCCAGAAGACTCCGTAGTACGGAGCAGCGACAGAATAGAATCCTGTTTTTAGGTCTCCAAAGACCAAGAAGAGCGGGGAGTTTCCAGGGACACAAACTTCATACAGATCATGTACAACCTCAGAGCCTGTTCGATACTACATTGGCCTTTTCAGGATCCAGCCTGAGGGTTAAAGGCAATATTGTTCTCCTATGTCCAGGTCTTGAGTCGTGACTATAAGAGTTTCTCAAAGATTTTCCTGATGTTGCCTAATTGGGAAATTAGCCGATAGTTGGAGGGGTCATCTCTCCCCCCCCTTTCTTGTGAATCACCACAGTTATGGAAGACTTCCATGATTCTGGAACCACACCAAGAGTCATCATGGTGTTAAATAACGCTGTTAAGGACCCTGAAGCACTGAACGTCCAAACTGGCCATCCCTCCGCTCCTCTGAATCCATGCAATAACGCTTAGTGAAGGTGTGGAGGAGGGAAGCCCATGTCACTGCACAGTAAATCTCAGCCACAGAAACACCCCTGACAAGTGCTGATGCGGAGGACTCTGCTCTCGGGGACTGATGCAGTGAGATAAGGTCCTCTTCTGGGCAGAGGTGCCCTTCTTGAAGCCTCTACAGTCCGCACCTAGGGTCAATATAAAAATAGACTTTCTCTTGGGGCTCTTACTGATATGATCACGCCCTTACTTGCCCGCATTGCTGCTCTGCTGTTTGTGCTGCTGCCTGGGCCCTTGTTGGGATATTGTGGCACCACCACTGGACTCAGTATTATTTCTTCTCTGCTCCCAAACGCGGACGACGGACTACCTGGACTCCATCTCCCAGAGGTCAGTGCGGTCTCACGTGAGAAGCAGCCCCAGCCAGCCACCGGGTCCATAAAACTCTCGGGGGGATCCTTGCCCGTCGAGCCCGGAGGAGGTTGGGCTGGGCCACACTCTAACAAGTGGCCCTACATCATCCCACCTCTATAACGACCTTCAGGTACAGATTTTAATTATAGCTTTCTGCGCCATTGATTCTTGTGAAGCGGGATTGGTACTTAACGTCGTGGTGGAGTGACTATCTGATGCATTTATAACGAGGGCAGAATCATTACTATGCCATGAGATAGAACTAACAGAAAGGCGGCTGTCTCTAGACCCCCTATCTCATTCAAGGCGAACCTCATTAGGATTACATAATCCAGCAGGTATCTCCCAAAACTCAACCCAATCCTGCTCATCACCTTATAACTTGGGGACAGTACCAGTGGTCTCGGATGTGTTGGCCCTTCTACATGATGAGCCGCCAGCACTACAAATGGATATCTCTAACGGGCCACGCATTACCTCTAGAACCTGGACTTCCAAATCTTCTATTGGGGGCACAAAGGCTAAGCCGAAGGCAAAGGCATCCATGAACAGTAAGAAGGGTATGGGTCCATCAAAACAAAAACTTCAAAAGGAATCCGAGTGTGACTCCCAGACCAATACAGCGGTAAAGAGTTGCTCTGTAGGTACTCAGACCATGGATGTTTCATTGTCTACGCAATTCTGCCCCAAGGAGGACGGCACAGCCATTAATGCCATTAATATGACAGTATTGGACACTGCCCTTGGTCGGATCAGGAATCTATAGACAAAAATGTTGCTTCATTGGACGGCCTTTTAAAGCTTCTGGAAGGTACATTGACTGATTTGTCTGGGTGCCTGGAGTCGTGTTCCATGTCTGTGAACTCTTTGGTGCCCAGTGAGGGGCAGAGCTCCGGCAATGCCCAAAACCATCAACTTTCACTATCAGCCTCGGCCACATCAGAGAAACTACTGGCAATGACCCTGGCGATCGAGGAACTGTTGAGCAAAATACAGGGTGTAGGCACAAATAACATACCGCCCAGTTGCTTAAATGGTGGAAATATAGCCAACCCTCATATGGCGGACATCTCACAACCAGCCGTACAATCTGGGAGGGGTGTTGGACATAGAATCATCTTAATTTAGATTATAATAAAGCGCCATTTGATAGAGCACACATTATTAATCAAAGACTGCCCAACCCCGAGATCACATATACGGTAAGGGACAGGGTAAATGAAGAATGCCTGACCTTAAATCTACCTCCAGAAGCCACACCGTATACAATAATATTGGCAAATGTACCACAATCCACGTCCAAATCAATTGAATCCTGGGAGACTTTACATAATAAGTCTCTTTGCTGGCTCGGGTCTAAAATTGGCTTAACTGATGCCCTATTTAGGGAATTTAAAATGGCAAGGAGAGTGGGATGGGTGGGTAAATGTGATAAGAGGCTCCCGGGTGATTGCATAGTCCTCACTTTTAGAACACCAAGTTTAACACAAGAAATTTTGCGCCTACTGGGTTCCCTCTATGTGACCAATCATGGAATAAATGTACTCCAGAGGCGTTACTTTTATCCACCCACTAACTACGCGCAGGACAGGAGATGCAACCCCCAGCCCATTTCATGAATAACATGCACCACACTCAATTTAGCATACCGTTGACTAATAGATTTGAAGCCCTTTCTTCCCTGGAATATAACGATTGACTCAGTAACAGTAATAGCAATAAGGTGCAATGTCAATCAATAGGAACAATCTCGCAATGTACAGCTTTACTTGTAAATACTGAACAACCCGACATTAGGGCAAGAAATGCTGCTAATCATTGTAACAACTGTAATACTCAGAGTGAAATAACTCAGTCGAAGGCCAGCATTTCTTATAGTTAAACCCCAAATCGCTCTGGTGGCCCCAACGTAGTCCCTGCCCCCACTGATTGTATATCACAGTCTGGGCCTAGACTGAAAGCAATAGAGATCCTTTTCTGGAATGTGGCAAGCTTTAAAGCTAAACTGTCTAATCCTGCCTTGCTGGAATTCATCCATAATTTTGACATTATATGTATTTAAGAAACTTGGTCTGATAACATCTTACATATTAATGGTTTTAAGACATTTTCCAGTTCAGCAGTGCCATCAAGTAAGGGAAGGAATAAGGGCGGCCTTTGCATCTATGTGTCTTACAGGTTAAATGCCCACAAGATAGACCTCTTGAAGTCTAAAACCTATTATCAGGTGTTAATAATCAATCTAAATAACAAGTTTTATTTAGTCATGTCAAATTTTTATAATAATATACCAGCTGCGGACACCCGACAAATTGTAATGCATTTGCAGAGACATCTGGACAAGACCCAAACAAGTTCTGGTAAAGACTATTGTATCTTTGTAACGATGTTACCTGTAACTATGATCTGATGCTCATGTAAAGCGCTCTAATACCTCCGGGTCTAGCCAGCGCTATATAAAACTTTTAAAATAAAATAAAATATAATCTGGGGCGGAGACTTTAATTGTGGACCCTGCCCACATACAATGGGAGATTTTGTGGTATAGACCCAGATGATGCAAATGCTGCGTCCCATTTCTTGCACACTGCTTCTGGAGATTCCTTTAATTTGCTAAAATATTCTATGCACTTGGGATTTGCAAACAGTGTGTGTTCATCCCCAATTCCTTTTAATAGTACCTTTAATGGACGTGGCTTATTTTCAGCCATAGACCATATATTGGCATCAAACAGATATGTGGACAGAATACACAATTTTAAAGTATATCCTGTTGCTTTTAGCGATCATTATCCGATTAGCGTCCTTTTAAAACTCCCAGCCAAAGCATTAACAAGTACAACACTGGCATCACACCTGGCAGGGGATGTTGCTATTAATAAACAAAATGGTTACACAGTCAAATGGGCGGGTGTAAATCAATCTGAACTTTGTAAGCACCTCTTAACCATTTGCAAAGATTATTTTATAGCCTGTCTTGATGAAAACACTAACAAAACAGATATTCTTAGTTCTTTTGGGAAAATAATTCAGACTATACAAAATGGACTACGGGCAAAAAGTAAGAAATGGGCTGACAAGAGAAGCGGTTGTTTTGGTGCCAAATGTTCCCACACCCATGCGGCCTTGATAACCTCCTTACATAAACCCATAAAAGATCGAGCAGATATAAAAAGGGCAAGATTAGCCTATAAGACGTCTCTTAAGGAACGCAAGGCGAACATAAAGTACGAATTATGGCAAGATCTAAAACGAACATCAGCCTTGAAAGGAACAAAAGGTTTCTGGAAGACAGTGAATGCCCCTTTCCTTGCCTCGGGTAACCTGCCTAGTATCGAAATAGAGGAGGATAAATGGGTGTCCCATTTTTCTGGCCTTTATAATAATCACGTGGATCCCCAAAACGAGGTGACCATACGTTTAATCCCTCCAAACCATCTTCCTATTGAAATCGACTTTGATGCCCAGGATGTGATCTTGGCCATCAACGAAAGTATGGAGGGCAAAGCCCCAGGCCCCAATTGCATACCAGTGGAATTATTTAAATCAGATCCACTGCTATGGGGACCCCTGTTAGCCCTGATCTTAATAGCTTGTTTCGCCCTGGGATTTACAGCCACTTGGACGGAATCAATACTGGTCCCTATTTATAAGAAGGGCAATCGTGACAATCCGTCCTGCTATAGACCAATTTCATTACTAGATTCTTTTGCAAAGGTGGCTGGGCGTGTTGTTTTAAACCGCCTCCGGTTATGCGCAGAGGAAAACTGAATAGTTTCTGAATTACAGAATTACTGAATTACAGTATTCCTTCCGCTAAGGTGTGGGAACCATCGAACAATGCTTACATCTGAACTTACTGGTTGGAAAGTATTTAAAGGCTAAAAGGGGGAATTTATTTTTATGTTTTGTTGATTTGAGTTCAGCCTTTGACTGTGTTAACCATCAGAAGCTATGGAGCATTTTAGACACCATGGGGGTTGATCAACCCATTCTTAACTTTTTAAAACAGTCTTATTTAGATGCTAGGGCCCGGGTGCACTATGGAAGGGACGGTGAACTCAGTAAGACCCTATCGATAAAGAAGGGGGTGAGGCAGGGGTGCGTGTCGGCACCCCTCCTGTTCACTCTTTATATTAATAGCTTGAGAGCAAAATTAGGTAATGATTGTCAGGACTTGCCATGCATAAACGGACGGCCAATAGGAGCTTTATTAAATGCAGATGATGCCGTCCTATTGGCTCGTACCCCCATTCGCCTACAAAATGTAATTACCAGCTTTTATGCCTATATACTAGATCTTGACCTTCGTGTCAATATAAATAAAACATTTACAATGAAATGCTGTAAGCCCAGTACTAAGTGCCTGTGAATTCTTTATTGAAGACAGGAAACTCGAATTCACGGCTCATTTTTCCTACTTAGGCATTGTATTTGAAAAAAGGGATCTATGGGCTAAAGCTATTGAATCCAGGAAGTTATTATTTTATAAAGCCACTGGTTTTGCCAGGAAATTAGGGAGGCGCCCAGTTGCAGATTTAATAACAATCTATAAAGAAAAAATGCATTCCTGTTGCCATGTATGGAGCAGGCATCTGGGGTCTTGCCAATGCCGAGTGCCTGCAAATAGTTGAAAATAGGTTCCTGAGATATCTTTTAGCTGTACCCAGTAGTACAGCCACATTCGTATGAAACGTTGAGCTGGGGTTGCCTTATCTCCTAGACTTGATTAAACTGCAGCCCATCTTGTTGTGGCATAAAGTTTGGACTGGCACTTCTACTGGCTTGAACAGGGACCTGATAATGATTTTATGTCCCTTGATGGTGCTGATCGAATTTCCTAGTTGGCCTATGTCAAATATTTTTTAGAAAGTCTAGGCCATCCTGAATATTTCTCTAACCCTGACAGCTTGAACAATGTTACTAGAATTAATTTAAAATCACTATGTCTGGATTATTTGGAGTCCATTAATCTATCTAGCAACATTGTAAAACCGTCAGTGAGAACACACCAACTCCTCTTGACTCAACCAGGAATACAGCCATACTTATTGAACACTGCAGGAGCCTATGATAGATTGTTATTGACCCGCCTACGCCTTGGCAGCTTTCACACTAGGGTTACCTTCCCAAACACGAATGACTGGTCCCGCACCCTATGTTTATGCCTGTGTGATAACATCTCTGCTCAGTCGACAATTATATTATGTTTTTTGCAAGTTTTATGCTATGCCCAGGAAAAAATGGATTTTACCAATTTGGCTTGAGACAATGCAGCCCACCCTTCTAAAGTTGCAATATTTGAATGACAGATCTGTGACTGATCACATTGTTAAATCCTTCAAAGTGGTGGTTAGACAACGGCTGACAATGGATTGTCCCACTCCTTCTTAAAATATCGTTTGAATTTTTATTTTGTATATATACATGAAATGCAAGTTTTTTATTATGTATTGTGCGTTTATGGTTTAACATCTTCTTAAATCGAATAAAGCGCATTCTGATCTGCTCTCGCCTCCTTTGGAGGTAGAAGGTGGGAAGGGTGACAGATTGCCTCAGATGGAAAGAGGTCACCACTTGGGAAGGAGAGGCAATGTAGTTCTGAGGAATAATTCCTCCGGGAAGAAGCATGTGAAGGGCAGCCGCACACTCAGTGCCTGTAACTCACTTGTGCCGCAACAAAGTGATGCCATAAAGAGAACAAAGGTATGCCCAAACTGATAGACCAGGAACCTGGGTGAACAGCAGATAACAAGTAGCAATGCTTCCCTGTAGACTGATTACTGAAAAATACCAACTTGATGACTGTGTGGATGCCGCCGCTCTCCACGAGTAGTCCATTAACCAGAAATGTACAGATTTAACATTTTCTGACATGACTTCGACAATTTTGAAAATACATTTGAAAAACAACGATAGAACAATCCCACTTGATTCAATCTATTCACAGAATTTAGCAAATGAAGTCAGCTATAATAGTGAAATAAAGTGCTCAAGATGTGAACAGCTGCTCATGTGACTAAAGAAGTGAAGGGTGCATCGAGACAAAGTGAAAACGTATGAATCGACTCCTCGAGTGACTTCCCGGCACTATAGACACTCCATTTCATTCTATGGTTTGTAAACTGTCTTAGTTCATAATAAGTCTACAGTGAAGCATTGTTGTTGTTGTATATCATCAAAATAATAGACACAAAAATCAGTGAACAGGATCAGTAACCATAGCTGGTAATTGCGGAGGGGTTCAGAAATTTGAAAACAAGTCCATTTATGCAGAGTTGTGTCTGTCTTGAGACCACCAGATTCCTTGTTGTGTTAAGTATGTTAGGAAGAAGCATCCCTATTTGGACCTCAGCGCCAACCTCTGCCAACTATATATCCCCATTTCTAACAGTGGAGTACCGCAATGCCACACCCAAACTTCCCGTGGCCTCTTTGTAAGCCAGAGAGCTAAACGCCGGACCATAGTCGGAATGTAGTGTGCCAATTGAGTATATCCCAATGAAGACTCATAAATCCTTTAGTACAGTTTGAGCATCATCTGAGCGCTGTGGACAAACCCACAGGAATCTGGACCATTAGTTCCTTGCCACCAAGATGTACCTGTAAGCCCCATCTGATTGTGAGGCACCACAGGGCTTGCCTGAAATCAAAAGAGATGTCTGTGCTGGACGTGCCAAGGTGGAGCCTTCATATGCTGCCAGATGTTGCATTTTAGTACAAAATCCTTAGTCTGTTTTGATAGACCTGGCCACCAATAGCGGTGCTTCAGTAATAAAACTGTAGCAGTAATCCCTGAACGAGCAAACCCAGACCCTAATGTGCAGCTTTTATCAGTACTAATCTGCGATCAATGTTTGGTATTACTCTATCCGCCACATCTGGAATCTGAGGGTACAGAATGTTATTATTGCAGAAACTGTAGCAGTATGAACTGTTGCCTTGGCGGCTTCATCTTCCATTAAATTCCCTCAATGTGAACTCCAACATGTTGATGACTCAATGCATGAATAACATAAGCCGGTGGCAGACCTTCTTTCAGCTTTGTCACCTATTCCCAAAGCATATAGTGCTTTACTGTTCAAACTTTAGAATCTCTAAATCCATTCTGGCCCCCATAGTGTAAATATACATTTGGAGACCAGACACAGTCGGCCCGATTCACAGAACTAACTTAAGACAAAATCCTAAACTTACTACCATTTTCGTATTCACAGAAGGCACTTACTCATTTTGGTATTCACAGAAGGCACTTACTCATTTCGGTATTCACAGAAGTTAGGAGTCCAAAGTTTAGGACTCCTAAATGCCTTCTGTGAATACCGGAAGTCTAAAAGTTAGGATTTTTCTCAGTTTAGGAGTCGTAAAGTTAGGACTCCCAACTTTAGGACTCCTAAATGCCTTCTCTGAATACCGAAAATCTTAAAGTTAGGATTGTTCTCAGTTTAGGAGTAGTAAAGTTAGGACTCTTAACTTTAGGACTCCTAAATGCCTTCTGTGAATACCGAAAGTCTTAAAGTTAGGATTTTTCTCAGTTTAGGAGTCCTTTACTACTCCTAAACTGAGAAGAATCCTAACTTTAAGACTTTCGGTATTCACAGAAGGCATTTAGGAGTCCTAAAGTTAGGACTCCTAACTTCTGTGAATACCGAAATGAGTAAGTTCCTTCTGTGAATGCCAAAATGAGTAAGTGCCTTCTGTGAATACCAAAATTGTAGTAAGTTTAGGATTTTGTCTTAAGTTAGTTCTGTGAATCTGGCCCAGTAAAATGAATCGCACACAATAAGTGTGGGTAATTGACAATCCATGTTTTTGTTGTGCCAGTATCAGGGTTTTGAGTTCCGCCAGCTGTGCTGAGTGTATTTTCCCCAGACGTAAATGTAAATGTATGTAAATGTATAGGCATTTATATAGCGCACTACTTACCCGTAGGGTCCCAAGGCGCTTCGACCGCTGTGAAACCCTTCCTGGCTTCCCTGAGAGATGGTCCCTTAATGGGTATCTCCAGGGTGAGACCAGGCATCCCCGGCGGTCTGGTGGGGCCGTTAGTGAAGATGAGGCAAGCTAATGCCCAGAGTTGCCGAGTGTGATCGCTGATCAGAGTGGGCACCGAGGCGAGAGAATTATCGAGTCCGCTGACCCTGGTCCAGAAACCTGCCGCGCCGGGAATCGAACCCTGGTCCCGGGCCGTCCTCTGCTCTCGGGTCTGCCGCCTCTAACCAGTGAGCCACACTACTTCACTACAGACTGAACTTTACTTTATGTATTTGCCATTTAACAATTGCACATGCCACAGAATATTGCTGTTTAATTCCTACGGCAGGCTGGGTAGAATCATAGGTATAAATGATGCATTCATATCGATCTAGAGGCAAAATTTCATTCGGCAGAGGATATTATTATTCGTACTGCAACAATGCTTGAGTTTGTAATGTAGAGTTAAATCTGTAATCTGCATCGGCTGCAGTGAGAGAGTTAGCCCATTGAATCCATCTTGGATGTAAAGCTTAGCGTTTGGAATTATCGCTTTCATAATCACGATAAGGTCAGTACCGGAGTCACGACAATTATGTGTTTCCCGTGTTAGCGCTCTTTCTCCCACTGCAGCAGTCTGTACTGCTGTGAGTATTTTTTCAGTGGATGCAGAACGTAGAAACACCTGTTGGCAAGACCTTTTGGCTATCCTTTGGCTGAGGAATTTACAAATTACGAACTGTGGCAAGAATTTTCTATGGTTACCCGTGGTTGAAAAGAAATAAGAACTGTTTTGCCCTGAAGAAATCATGAAAATGGAATTATAAAGAGAAGAAAAGAAACTCAATACCACTAAAGAGAGTTTGTTATTGATATGTACACTGATTTATGCTAGCTTTGCTCATGTTTGAAACTATGATTGTGCTTTAGGGTAGACCTTGTCTATCTGTTTCTACAACTGCTGGCAGTGGTTGTATTCCTGCCTTTGAGCATTTGCTTGCCTGAAATATTGAGAGATATTGTACACTACCTTGCACATGTATCCCCTACTGCCAATTTTGTTTGAATTCTTCTTACAGCATTTGTGTACAAATGTGATTTGTATGCAATAAGGACTGTATCATTTAATTGAAAGTGATGTACGTGTACCCGGTTAGTTCCAGCGACTATGCAGATCACCAGGTTAGTTGTGTTAACACGCTTGTGTAAATATTTAGGAGCGATCATGTCAGCTTGTGCGGAACGTAAAATATCTGTATGTTACTGTGTCCAATGATGTATGGAAAAATCATCGAGTAGAGGTGATATAGAATGACCCGATCAGGTGTATTCTCTTCTAATCTAATGATATGTGTATCATCGAGTAGAAGTGATATCGAATGGCCCGATCAGGTGTATTCTCTTCTAATCTAATGATCTGTGTATCATTGGGTAGAGGTGATATCGAATGGCCCGATGAGGTGTATTCTCTTCTAATCTAATGATCTGTGTATCATCGAGTAGAGGTGATATAGAATAACTCAATCAGGCTGGCCAAGTGGGCTACATAAATATGGAAAAGATTGGGCTCAAAACCAGTCCCTGGGGCTCCTGTGGTGATCGTCTTATGGGTGTATCCGTAGTTAGCTAATGCTACGCTAGGGTCAGATCTTTCAAAAAGGATAAAAACCAAGCAAGCACTTTTTTCCTCAAGGCTCACCCTTTCCAGTCTCTATAACGCTAGACCCTGGCTAGGTGACTGCGCCGCAGTCCCGGAGTCTTCTGGTTCAATCTTGTTGTGGAAATCTTGTCTTATCTGACCCGTAAATCTTATTTACATTTACTTTATTTGTTTTTTTGTTGCCTCAATTTTTTACCTGGTGGTTTTTTATTGACTTAATGGCTTGGGGGTTCTTCCTGTTGTTCAGTTTTCCCTATTGCTTGAATTTGTATTTTCCACTGATTCTCCCACCAGTTTTCCCACTTCCCATCCTCCTGCCTTTCGACTCCCTGCCGGCCCCTCCCACCTCCCAGGAGGAAGCAGCTACTGACCTCCATGGCCTTGTTTGCTATTCCCCGTGGCCGCTGTTCATCTGTCCTTGCTCCCCTGGTTAGATGACCGTTCCTATAGGTTTTTACTTGGTAGTTTTTAGTGGCTTGGGGGTCCTTCCTGTTTTTCAGAAGTTTTCCTATTGTTTGTATTGGTATTTGCTGCCGATTCTCCCACCAGATTTACCACTTCCTGTCCTCCTGCCCTCCTGCCTCCTTGCAGGCCCCTCTCACCTCCTATGACTACTTATGGAGCCCACTCTGCGACCCTTGTAAGCAGCCCTTGACCTCTGTGGTCTTGTTCACTGCTCCACCGCTGATGCAGTTCATCTGCCCTGGCTCCCATGGTTAGGTGACCGCGATGCAGTCCCTGAGCCCCCTGGTTTGATCCCACTGTGGGGACCTTTCCTGGCCTGTAAATCGTATTTACATTTACTTTATTTATTTTTGTTGTTGCTTCAGATTTTTACTTGGTGGCGTTTTAGTGTCTTGGGGGTTCTGAAGATGCGCCAAAGGCAAGCAGTCTGCACACCTTCACCCCACTAAGCTACACCGCTGTAGACCTCTGAGCCAACTCACCGATACCAACTGCTGCTGCACTTCCCCATGTACCACCAGAGGACCGGCCACCTGCTGACACTGCTGCTTCACCTTCAGCACAGAGACAACCAACGACACCAGAGATACAGCAAATGTGACCATGTCCACCACGTCGTCTTAGACCACCGCTACTAAACTCCAGTGCATCCTATTCAACACACGTTCACTCGGCAAACATAACACGAAGATCTGGGAAACAATCTCATCCCTCACCCTAGATGTCATCCTTATCATCAAGACCTTGCTGAACCCCGCCTCCGCTCCAGACATCGCCATCGCCATCCCTGAAGGCTACGAAATAACCCACCAGAACTGAACCAACAAACAAGGAGGTGGAATTGCCATCATCTACAAGACGCCATCCACTGCACGACTTTTCCAGACGGCCCGATACCGACTATGGAACACCTCAACTCCCAACTTCCCAGGAACTGAAAAAGCGCCATCAGAGGCACACTTGCCTACAGACCAGGAACACGCCCCATCTTCTGCAACACCATACCAAAAATAATCACCCCAATCGCTATCAACTCTGAGCACTACATCTTCCTAGGGGGCCTCAACTTCCATCTCGATGACCCTAGCAATACCAACTGCACTGACCTCCTGAAGAGCATGAGTAACATCGGCCGGCCACAAGCAGCTAGTCACAGACCCTAATCAAATCGCAGGACACACGATCAAACCCATTTTCACCTCCAGCGACAGAGTCAAGTACATCGACTCCACACTACTCTCATGGTCTGACTACTAAAGCGCCTACTTCACCATTGCAGGACCCAGAAACCCCCACTCTGAGCCCCCCAGATGAAAGCGCAGAGAGTGGAAAGAAATATCAGAAGACTGGTGGGACAACGCTATCTGCTCACACCTCCCAGACTCTACACCCTCCAAGAACAAGCAGCAAAAAACTTCTCCCAGTGGATCACTGAATGCCCTGACATTATTGTTCGTTCCAAGACAGCCAAGTCCAAAGAGTGGAAAATTAGATTCTGACATGAACATTACCGGCGCCATCTTGTCTAACTTAGGCCTCTGCGAGCGCGTAAGCGGCAGCCATTTTAAGATACCACGACCATTCCGTGCATTGCTGATCACCTACGTGTCACCCTGACCTCGCAATCATCCCCCGCGCGCTGACAACCCCCAAGCACACATGCTGGAGTCATAAAGCATCCTCAGCGCGACCCAGCCCCGGAGCCACTTCCCGTGCCAAACCCCCATGCCCTTTCATCCCCCACGCACGAACAGGCCCCATCGATAACCTGCTCCCCTGCACCTGGCTGTTCGATCCTGGCCCAGGCAATAACCAACCCCTGCGGATACAGTTTATTGCCCCCGTACAGTAAGATCTTGCTCCCCATCAAAGGGGACGGAATTAAACAATGCCACGACCCCCTTAGATCTGACCTATTACGCATATTTCAGATCCTGCCGGAATGCCCAGCTGCGCGATAGCAATCACCTGCTGAGACTAGGGTGGGGGACATTTGCTGTTGGGTATGTGTGGGAACTAGCCGGAAGCGGGGATTCCGGGATGTAGTAAACCAATGCCAGGAATGTGTTACCCTGCAATAAAGAGGTGAGATCATTTATAAAAGGCAATGCCACAGAGATGCAGGTGGAGCACCTCGAGAAGACATTTCGTTTGTCCGAACTGACGTGTTCTCCTCTGGAGAAATACACCTGTTTCTTGCTTTCCAGTTCCCAGCGCCTGCCTCTTTATTTGATTAGCTAATAACCAAGTGAATTTGAGGCGACTAACGCCAAGCAGTGTTTGGTGATTTCTAGAGAAAAGCTGCTTTTTCACAAAAGGACCAACCAAAAGAGCCAGCTGATTACCGAGGAACTGCAATCGACCAAGTGCTACTGCTGGCAACTAGAAAGGAAGTGGCAAATCAGCAAAAAGACGGAAGACCGCACAGTTCTTCAAGACAGCACTCAACTAGTACCACCGCCTCTTGAAAGAAACCAAGAAGAACAACATAGTAGACCGCATCAATGGCAGCACAAACCACAGAAAGGAACTCTTCACCATCGTAAAGGAGTTCTCCAATTCCACTGCCACCAAGAACAACATTAATTTCCCAGGAACTGTGCGACAACTCTGCTAACTTCTTCCACTACCAGATCTCAGCCATCTATGAAAACGTTGAACGCCAACACTCCGCCGCCAACAGTATCAACTAGCTCACACCGATGAACAGTAACGCCCGAACACCTGCTCACCCACTGAGACCCACTCACCATGCAAGATGTTAGATTCCAGCCAGCCCAAGCACATCGGGAACGTAGCATGCACCAGTCCCCTTTACCTGCCCACTGGACACCCACAGGACAAGCTCTATGGGTGCACCAATGGACCTGAAAAGAGGGTGGTAATGTTGAGGAGACACCAAGTCTTCCACCCTTAGAGGTAACAGGACACAGCTCCCTCCTGTCTTTACGCTTCTGCACCTATGTACAATGGGGGGAAAACAAAACCTTTCATATACACTGTTTACAATAGTGAATCCCAACCCCCAATGACCATGCCTTACCAAACATACAGAACCCTTCTTACCAGTGGAGAGTGCAGGCTCTGCCTCGTAAAGATGTGGAGTAATACAACAGCAAAAACGTGGTACTCCGGTATCTGCGCTAATAACTTATAGCAGAATTAGGGAAGGAGCCTTTATGAATATGTCCACGTACCAAAAATAAGGCAAGGGGAAAAAGGTCGTCTGATGGCCTTTAGCCAACACCTAAAAAAAAACCTTTATCAAAATAAGGTAGACCGAAGGGACAGGGAGCAGGGAAACCCTCCGTATCGCTACACAAACAGCGCTTTCGGCAACGAAGCCACCGCGGAGTGACCCAAAACGTCACTTCCGCACATAACGAGGAAAAGCGTAGTCCAGCAAAGATGCGCTGGAAACAACAGCAAGCCTCGGAAAATCAGCGTTGTTTGTTATGTAACGCTAGAGTGAACGGGAGCCCCCGAACACCCAGGGAAAAAATGAATAATTAAACTGGGTCAAAAAAGGAACGAGGGAGGGGGGAAAGGACACCAAGAACCCGCTAACTAGCTAGACAAGGGAAAAAAGACGGGGAGGGAACCAAACGAATCGGGAATAATTACAAACCCTTCTCACGAGCCCGTGAGAAAGGGCAAGGCAGCGACAAAGGCGTCGGGCAGCGGGAAAGGCTCTGCTCTGCAATACTCAGCAACCAACAACCAGGAAGGGAATCCAAACACTGGCAATATCGAGCAATGAGCCAAAGGTAGGACTAACATTTATCCTCTTTTCCACTGTCATGTGATGTTAAGGCATGGTCATTAAAATAGGACTAGCTCGATTCCTAACACAAGAAGCTATCTCCATCATGAACTCCGTGCACTTGGGAGCACCCACAAGCACCAGCCCCCACCACATTATAAACCTCGGAAGCAAGACAATCGGCAACGAGCTCAGGAAAGACCTGAACATCTTCATCAACTCGGTCTCCTCTCCTGAGGACTGGAAACACGCTGAAGTAAAACCCCTCTGGAACAAAACATCCACCAAACTAGCCCGACTGAAGAACTACTGTTCCAGCTCTCTTATGCCATCTCCAGCAAAGGTCCTCGAGAAAGTGATCAACCAGCAACTCACCCAACACCTGGAATGCCACATCCTCCTGGACTGCTCCCAATCCAGTTCCTGAGACAACTACAGCACCGAATAAGCCCTAATCATAGCCACCGATAATATCGGGGCCCTCCTGGACCACAGAGAAACAGCAGCCCTCTCTTTCTGAACCTTACAGCAACGTTTGACACTGTCTACAATCACATCCTGATCAACAGACTTCACTGCATCGGGATCCAAAGAAACACCCTCAAGTGGATCACCTCAAACCTCACCGATAGGACCCAGAGGATCCACCTCTCCATTCACCTTGGAGCCCAAGAAGATCATCTGCAGCATGCCCCGAAGATCGACCCTCAGCCCCACCTTCTTCAACACCTACATGACCCCCTGGCTGACACAGTGAGATTGCACAGACTCAATATCGTCTCCTACGCCAATGACACACCCAGCTCATCCTCTCCTTGTCCAAAGATCCATCCATCACCAGGGCCAACTTCAACAGATGAATGATGAATGGCGCTGACTGGATGAAGGATATCTGCCTCAAACTCAACACGGACAAGATAGAAGTCCTCGTCTTCGGCAACAGTGCCTTGCCATGGAACGATGCATGGTGGCCCATGAAACTATGTCTGCTCCCTGCCCCAAGAGACCATGCCCCCAACCTTGGCATCATCCTGGACAGCAAGCTACCTATGAAGAAACAAGTCAAGGCAGTCTCAGCCGCCTGCTTTCACGCAATTTGCATGCTTCACCAGTTCTTCCGGTGGCTCCCAGTCAACACCAGACAGATGGTCACGAAGGCACTCCTCACCATCAGACTGGATTATGGAAACACACTCTACGTACAATCACTGCACGCCTCCTGAAGAGAATCCAGACAATAAATCAATCAGCGGCAAGAATCATCCTCGATCTACCCAGAAGCCTCACCTCCTCGGTACCCCTTGGACAGGCCTCACTTCCTCTGCATCCCAAAACACAGGACAGGTCTCACCTCATCCGCACCCCCCTGTACAGGTTTCACCTCCTCTGCACCCTCCCTCGACATGCCACACCTCTTCTGCACCACCTGGACAGGGCACACCTCTTCTGCATACCCCTTGGATAGGCCTCACCTCCCCTTCCTGAACACAGGCCTCACCTCTTACGCATCCACGTGAAAAGTACTTACCTCCTCTGCACCCCACCAAGCAGAGGACAGGCCTCAACTGCTCTGAATCCGCTGGACAGGCCTCACCTAATCTGCACCCCCAGGATAGGCCTTACCTACTCCGCAGCACTGAGGACCGGCCTCACCTCCTCTGCACCCCTTGTACAGACACTACCTCCCCTGCACCCCCTGAACTAGCCTCACCGCCTCTGGCCCCTTCCCCCCGGAGAGGCCTCACCTTCTCTGCACCCCCCACCCCTCTTCAAATCACAGGACAGTCTCACCCCCTCTGCATCTCTTGGACAGGCCTCCTCTCCTCTGAACCCCCTGGACGGGCCTCACCTCCTCTGCATCCCTTGGACAGGCCTCTCCTCCTCTGCACCCCCTGGACGGGCCTCACCTCCTCTGCATCCCTTGGACAGGCCTCTCCTCCTCTGCACCCCCTGGATGGGCCTCACCTCCTCTGCAACCCCTGGATAGGCCTCACCTCCCCTGCACCCCCTGGACAGGCATCTCCTCCGCACCCCTCAGGACAGGCCTCACCTCCTCTGCACCCCCTGGACAGGTCTCACCTCCTCTGCACCCGGTAGACCTGCTTCACCTCCTCTGCACCCCCTGGACTGGCTTCACCTCCACTGCAGCCCCTGGACGAGCTTCACCTCCTCTGACCCAACCCCCCTAAACTCCCGGAGAGGCATCAACTTCTCTTCTTCCCTTCCACCCCACAGCAAAATACTGGACAGACCTCACCTCCTCTAAACCCCCCAGCACAGGATATGCCTTACTTCCTCTGCACTCCCTGGACAGGCCTCACCTTCTCTGCACCCCCCTGGACAGGCCTCACCTTCTCTGCACCCCCCTGGTCAGGCCTCACCTTTTCTGCACCCCCTAGACATGGCTCACCTTTTCGGCACCCCCTGGACAGGCCTCACCTCCTCTGCACCCCTCCTCGACAAACCTCACCTCCTCGGCACCCCCCTGGACAGTACTCACTTCTGCACCCTCCAGCACAGGACAGGCCTGATTTTCTCTCAACCCCCCCTGGACAGGCCTCACCTTCTCTGCACCACCCCTGGACAGGCCTACCCTCTGCACCCCCCTGGACAGGACAGGCCCTCATCTCCTCTGCACCACTCTGGACAGGCCTCACCTCCTTTGCATCCCCTGGACATGTAGAACATAGAAACCTTCTCGGCGGTCCCACTGATACTTGGTCCTTTTAAACCAACAAAGAAGAAATTGGCACAGAAGCTGAAATATAAAAAGAACATCTTTATTAACCCCAAATGACGGCGACTATGTCACACAGAAGCCTTAGCAACTGAATGAGGCAGTCTAAGGAGTACAGAAAACTGGGGCCCTGTATATGCTTAGGGTTACATAGTCAGCATAAGACCAAGGGGCAGTCCTAGCTCATGTACGCATGCAAAATGCCTGATGTGGGCATGCAAGATCTGCTTGCTCAACAAAGTGGGAGGAGAGTTACTTCTCCATTCAGCAACAAAAATAGCCTGACAGTTCTACAAGATGAGAAGGTGCATTCTACTAGCTAGGCTTTCTGAGCATGTGCTAAGGTGGAAGATGCTAAATATAGTTCGTTTCTAGGCAGAGAACAAGAGCAGTAAACACTGAGGGAGGACAGAGCACATGGCGAGTATGTGGCAGCACATGGCAAACAAGATGGCTGCCAGACATATAAAATGGCTTTCAGCTCATACTAAAAAATCCCTGCAATATTTAACAGACAGGCTTCAACTCATGTACACCCCATGGACCAGCCTCACCTCCTCTGCACGCTCTAATTCGGTCTCTCCTCCTCTGCACCCCTGGAGAGGCCTCACATCCTCTGCATCCCTCCTGGACAAGCCTCATCCCCTCTGCACCCCACGAGCACAGGACAGGCCTCACCTCCTCTGAACCCAAGCAAATGACAAGCCTCACTGCCTCTGCACCCCTTGGACAGGCCTCACTGCCTCTGCACACCGCTGGACAGGCCTCACCTTCTCTGCACCCCAAAGCACAGGCCAGGCCTCATGTCCTCCCTACCTCCCTGGACAGGATTCACCTCATCTGCACTCCCCTCGCAGGCCTCACCTCTTCTGCCCCCCCTGGACAGGTGTCTCCTCCCCTGCACCCTTCGGAAGAGGTGTGGTGTAGCGGCCAGGGCTCAGCACCATGTAACTCTGTGCAATAGCTTGCTTATTCTTCCCGATGGCCCCCAGTGCCTTGACACCCTGGATACTAGATTTACTCCTGGACACAGGCCTAACCTCTTATGCAACCTCATGAACAGTCCTCATCTCCTCTGCACCCCTCCCCCCCAAGAAAAGGACAGGCCTCAACTGCTCTTCATCCCTTGGACAGGCCTCACCTAATCTGCATACCCTGGACAGGCCTCACCTCCCCTGCATCCCTGGACAGGACTTGCGTCCTCTGCACCCCTCAGCACAGTAGATGCCTCACCTCCTCTGCACCCCCTGGACTGACCTCACCTCCTGTAACGCCCCCCCCCCCCCCAGAGTGGCCTCGACTTCTCTGCATCACCTCCTTTTCCCCAGCAAAACAAAGGACATGCCTAACCTCTGCAACCCCCAGGACAGGACTAGCCATTCTTCCTCTGCACCCCCCTGGACAGGCCTCACCTCCTCCGCACCCCCTGGAGAGGCCTCAACTCCTCTGCACCCTCTGGACTACCTCACCTCGTCAGCCCCCCTCTGGACAGGCCTCACCGCCTCTGCACCCTGTGGACAGGCCTCACTTCCTCTGCACCCCTGGACAGGCCTCACCTCCTCTGCAACCCTGCACAGGCCTCTCCTCCTCTGCACCCCTGGACAGGCCTCACCTCCTCTGCACCCCTGGACAGGCCTCTCCTCCTCTGCACCCTTGGACAGGCCTCTTGTCCTCTGCTCTTTTTTTATTCTGTTGTTCATAAGACAGCTGTCAGGCTTAATAGCCGATTTACTTGCTCTAAGTAGGTAACGAGCAGATGGAAACGCCGGCCTCTGCACCTAGGTTCACGCCTGTTAGCTGGTACGCTTTGTAAGATCTAATGACTGCTCTATCCTATGCTTCATTTCAACCACACTATTCTAAAACACAGACTCTTATTTCCTCTGTAAACAACGAAATAATTAACCCCTTGCATGCTCATGACGAGCTCAGCTCGTCATGAGGCACAGTGCTCTGGTACGAGCTGAGCTCGTCATGGCCCGTGGAACGTTCGCACGCTGGGATAAATCCCCTGCTGTGCTGAACGTTCCATGAAAACGGGTGCGGCCGTGACAAGCTCAGCTCGTCATGAGTACCGGAGCGCTGTACCTCATGACGAGCTGAGCTCGTCATGAGCATGGGGGCGCTGTGCGCGCGCCCCCTCCCCCAGCACAGCGGGGAATAACCCCAGCATGCAAGGGGTTAATTGCCCGTCAATTGTCAAGGTGCGAAATTGTGTCTAACATGAGGCTTTACCAAAAATGATATTGCCATAAAGTATATGCTAAGTAATGGATTTTTGCACATAGGCCATGTGGGCTGAGGGATTTCCTGACGCTTTAAATCACAGACGGGCAAAGTTAGTTTATGCGATTGTTATTTACGAGTGGGAGGCCAAGGGGGGGGTGAGTCGGAAGCACCTCTGCTGTATGACTGTGTGTAAGTGTCTAAGTAGAGTAAGTGAGGAGGGAGGGTGCTGGATGGGGAGGGCCGGGCGGCAGCGTTTAAACAGCAATTAGGTAACTGCCTCCAGATGCTATTGTTTGTGAAATTATTTTTTCTGTTGATGATCAGACAGACTCGTGCTGTCCGCGGCTGTACTGACACAAAAGTACAATAATTAACTGACTGTACAGTACTAAGTCAGTCACGGTTCTGCCTGACGCGCAGCAATTTGACTGATGTAACTTAAGTAACTCTTACTTGGACTAGATGAGTTCAGACTGCTGTCTCTTCCCGGTCCGTGACCGTCCGGTCCGCAGTGCACCAGGGCTAGTTATGCCACATGATGGACATGAAGGACAGGTTGCCGACGATGCCCACGGTGAAGATGATCAATGAGAGCAGCATCACGGCGTAAGCGCTATACCAGTTCTCCTTCATGGGGTAGTGTGGGTTCTGGACTTGCGGGCGCTTCTGCTCGGTCGCCGTTCGGTTCCCCAGTGTTCCCGCTCTCAGCCCTGTCCATTTCTGAGGCCCCGCCATGCCGGACTCTGGACGGGTCTGTGATTGACGTGAGCAGTGGCTTGGTAGGCCTCAGGTGTCTCATACTGTTGCACGGCCTCACATCTGAAGTCCCAGGTCTTTACAGGTATAAATGCTTGCTTGTGTGAAATGTATTCACTGCTGGAGTCGGCGGTTCCGTCAGCGGCCACCAGAGGGCGCACCTAGCCTGCTGATTAAACCCACTGAGCTGCACATTGGATGAAAGGAAGAAGGGTTTCCTCTTCCGGGTCAGCGGCGGCAGAGACAGCATCAGCAGCGGGTGCTGACATCACTTCCGGCCTCTACTGATGTGTCCAGCCTACTGCAGAGGAGGAAGGAGCCCTGTCTGGTGGGCAGTTACCTTCATCTTCAGACCCCTCTCAGACACCAGATCTGCCCCCTCCTTCAGACCCCAGATCTGCCCCCTCGCACCCCAGATCTGCCCCCCAGATCTGCCCCTCCGCCCAAACCCTCGCCTTCGGAGGAGGAGAGAGCCTAGACATGTCTGCACAGGTCTCTGCTCAGGTAGGAGATTGTAAGCACCTTCTGCTGTGTTTGTAGAAATAGACTGAATAATCCTGGAGGGAATCTCTGCAGGTTTTAAATTGCTAAGTGTGACATTTTCATAATTTTAGTGTAATTGTGAGTGACAATTCAAGAACTATGAGTGACACTTACTCGCGAGCAAAAATCAAGAAATTAAACATAGGGAAACATAAATATTTGAAATTACACCCATTTAACCAACAAGAAAACCTTGCAAGGTTTTAAACCTACTGCAAAGCACCAGAAATTGAAAAACGTGTGTGCCCTTGTAACCACCAGATTATTATTATTATTATTATTGCATTTCTTATATAGCGCCAGAATCGACCCCCGAAGGGGTATCTCCGCGCTTGCCTTGGGAACCCGTCCTGGTTTTTCCCTGTGAGATAGCCCCTACAGGGCATCCCCAAGGTGAAAGCCAGGCATCCCGCCGCGGGGGGCCGTTGTGGAGATTAAGCAAGCTTAATGCCCAGAGTTGCATAGTGTGAACCCATGATTAGGTCAGGCACCGAAGCGAGAATTATCGAGTCCGTGGACATTTGAGCTCAACACCCTGCCGCGTCGGGAATCGAACCCTGGTCCCGGGTCTGACCTCTGCTTCAGGGTCTGCCTGCTCTAACCAGTGAGCCACACTTCTCCACCAGATCATAGTGTTAAACGAATGAGTAACCATGATATTAAACACGTTTTTCAGAAGCAGTTATGTATTAAAGTTCTGTGCACAAACGGTAGACATACACCAAGGTTGGGCAGGAGAACAGGCTGAGGCAGGAAAACGTCGAAGCTGGGCTGCTAGAGCCTGGTCGGAATTATTGGAATGATTGATGTGTTGCCAGACAGACCGACAGAAAAGCCAATTACCAACAGATTGCCATAGCCAAGCTTTGCCGACTAGGCCCATGACTCCTCCCTGGCTGTTAATGGTGCGCAGTTGCAGACCATCACAGTGTGGACTCCAGGGCATATGTATACAGCACGGTATAAAGCCCCTGAAAACAAGCACAGATGGTGCCAATATCTGAGCCAGTACTTGGAGGAGAACATTGGGTCCATCTCCGCTGCACAGGTGCTGTGGGAGGGCAGGAAGGCCTTTTAGAGGTAATTTGATGAATTATTTGGCTGCCTATAAGTGCCACTGTGAGGCATAACAGTGTTGGTTGACTGACCTCACGTTTCACCTGGCTCAGACGAATAACGCACTGGTGACACCTGCTCTTCTCAAGGAGCTGCTTGGGGCCAAGTATGATCTGAACTTCGATTACACAGTGGAAGACCAGATGGATACGCTTCTGTTGACGATATAGTAGGGGACGGTGAGTTGGCCCACTTTGCTACACTCATGCGTGATTATGGGCTGCCACAGTCGCATCACTGACAGTACCAACAGCTCATGCAGAGCCTGCGACACATGCTGGGTGCTCCCCCTTACGATCTAGAGACTGACCCAATGTTGCATTACATCCTGATGTGGAAAGGATTCAAGGACACTATGGTGGGATTGTATGTTACCATTATGGACAGCCTTTTTTCGAGCACCACTGCCCACACTTTATGCTGTTTGTGGGAGCAGAGGCTGTGCCTCTCACTGTCTGAGCAGGACGGACACGACCTTTGGAAAGACCATGGCAGTTTCCTCCAGGAGGTCAGGTTGAAATTCAGTTATTTCAAGTTCCCACACCACTGGAACTGGACGCTGGAGTGGATCTATAAAGCACATACGGCAGACGATTCCAAGTGCTGGAGGTGCTGAAGGTGTGGCACACTCGCCTGTGACATTTTACATTTCCTGCGGACTGTACAGTGCTTTGTGCTACTGGGGCTTTGTTTGGGATACCTTGATGACCAACCTAGGGGTGGAACAGCAATTTATGGCCCGTCTGACCTTGCTTCACTAAAATGTCAGTATTTCAGGATTTAACCCACCAATGTAAGAGTTAGCTGGCTATGGCCTTCATAGTGGGAGTTGGCTTTTTGGGGGCGACCATGGGGCCTGGCACAATTACATTTGTTTTTCCTGTTCCCATGTCCCTTCCCCTCGTGTTCTCCCTCATCCTCCTTCCCTGATAATCTGCGGGATCGTCTGAGCCACATCACTTCTATCTAGAGGGTTAATTTAATTTATTGTATATCCTGTTTTCAATGTCTTCTCACAAGTTCTAGTTTACAGAGTATCTTGGACTCTGCTGAATTGATAAACTTCCATCCCTGTAATAAGCTCATTGTATATGAAAAATCAATAGAGAATTGAGGTATTTAAATAAGATAGAGGGAGTGGAGTCACTTAACATTTGACTTTGACAAATCCAAAGGAAGAGACATTACTGAATTTATAGATATGATCAGCACACATGTAAAGTAATAAAATTAACAACCAAGTCTCACTAAAATAGACATTCAATTTAACATTCTACTGAACTGTGTGCAGTACTCATGGTGAAATATGAGAAACGTTTTGCACCAAAATGTGCGACATAGGGTCTGCTCTGTGCCGAATAGTAATGTGTGAAGTTCTAGTTAATCCCCATAGTTTGGAAGAATGGGCCAGGTTTGTGTGAGACCTCAGTACGACCTCCATATGGTTTAGTGTCACTCGTGATGAGTGACGCTTGAAATCTCTGATATATGCACGTCCAAATTAATGTCGCTGTCGAGGCACTCAAGGTTGCTTGTATGACAATGCTACAAAGAGTTGACACACTCTCTAATCAGCGGTGTATTGATGACGAGCGTACTGTGATATAGGGGCCTATGTGAAGGAGTAGAATATTTTAGAGTCGTGAAATGTCCCTGCCCTGTTCTTCAGGCCAGTAATACCCACTCATTTTTATGATACAATGTAAACTGTGTGAGAAACTTCTGGTTCATACTTGGTTGCCCTATCTTAGGGATTAATTGTTTCAAATATATATTGCTTTATTTTTTGTCAGCGAATCTTTGTTTAGAGAGGATGGTGGTTACTGTAAACAAAACACCAAAGCCTGGAAGAGGCCGCTATCTTAATATTTTAGGAGACAGTTGTGCTCTTAAACCAGAAACTCAAAACCTAATTAGAACTTACAATTAAGTCTTGTTGTATGACTATAGCACCAGGACACCGTTTGGTAACAGCGCACTCTACAAATGTTATAAATAAATAAATAAACATGGTATTTGCCTCTGTTTATTTTGCTATCTAGTACGTTGGGGGTTGGAAAAACTGCAAATAAATTATTTTAAAGAATAAAGAATAAATAAGCTGTCCAGTTTAATTGGAAAACTAACTTATATTCTGATATATTAATTGAAATACAGATATATTAATTGAAATACAGATATATTCTTTGAAATACAGACTGTCTCTTCCAGTTGTCGCCTTTCTGTAAATATTCTTTAGTCCTTTACGTCAGTGTTTGGAAGATGCAATCTGAAGAGAAGCTATAAATACTTTTTTACAGCAGCAAAGTGTGAGACCCTGTACTTGAACTGTCTGACCCTTAAAAACATTCACGTCTGTGACTTCTGAAATCCCAGGTCTTTGCTGGTATAAATGCTTGTTTGTGTGAAATGTATTCACTCCTGGAGCCTGGAGGCAGCGTTTCCGTCAGCGGCCACCAGAGGGCGCTCCACGCCTGCTGATGAAATCCACTAAGCTGCACACTGTATGAAAGGGAGAAGGCTTTCCTCTTCCGGGTCAGCAGCGGCAGAGACAGCACCAGCAGTGGTTCTGACATCACTTCCGGCCTCTACTGATGTGTCCAGCCTGCAGCGGAGGAGGAAGGAGCCCTGTTTGGTGGGCAGATACCTCCATCTACAGACCCCCCTCAGACCCCAGATCTGCCCCCCCTTGCCCCCTCCCTCCCCCTCGAACCCAGGAGGAGGAGAGAGCCTGGACAGTTTTCTGCTCAGGTAGGAGCTGCTAACTCACTTGGCTGCAATTTATGAATCCATGGATCAGATCCCCCCCCCCCCCTGGCATTCATGACCAGGTCAGGCGAGCTCAGCTCTAACTGCTGCTGAGCCTGAGTGGGGAGCAGAGGAGGAGAGGAGGAGAGGACTGTCCAGGGGAGGGGCAAAGGACGAGAAGCCTGTCCAAGGGTGCAGAGGAGGAGAGGCCTGTCCAGGTGTGCAGAGGGGGTGAGGCCTGTCCAGGGGTGCAGAGGAGATGAGGCTTGTCCAGGGGTGCAGAGGAGGAGAGGCCTGTCCAGGTGTGCAGAGGGGGTGAGGCCTGTCCAGGTGTGCAGAGGGGATGAGGCCTGTCCAGGGGTGCGGAGGAGGAGAGGCCTGTCCAGGGGTGCAGAGGAGGAGAGGCCTGTCCAGGTGTGCAGAGGGGGTGAGGCCTGTCCAGGTGTGCAGAGGAGGTGAGGCCTGTCCAGGGGTGCGGAGGAGGAGAGGCCTGTCCAGGGGTGCAGAGGAGGAGAGGCCTGTCCAGGGGTCCGAGGAGGTGAGGCCTGTCCATCCTTCTGGCTTTCTATTAATATGTCATAGAGGGTACCTATCCTAGTTGAGGATTTTGCTATACAATCCAGTAAGGGAATGTTAGCGAGGGAAATATTTGGAGTTTTCAAGTTAAGGATCGTATTGACTTGGATACATTTAAAAATATCTGTATTCGGGATTGAGAAATTGTTTTGAAGATACAGAAACCTAGTAGCTGGAACTGGATAAAGGAAGTCCCCTACAGTTAGAACCCTCAGATTTTCCCATCTCCTAGAAATGTCATCATTGACTTGTACTGGCAACAAGGAAGAATGCCATAATGGTGTATATTTATTACATTTTAAAATATTGAGATGTCTCACAGTTTTCTTCCAGATTCTCCACTCACTATTTATAATCTTAAACTTGACCTTCTTAAAGTATGATGGTTCTACCTATTAGCAAGGGGCCTTTTGCCTTATTACCTAACGCTAGTTCATAGGTTGACTGTATGGGATTCACTTCTATGGTTGACTCTGTTGTTTTTATATTAAATAGCGGTGACATTTGCTGGAGTAAAGTAGCCCACAGGTAGAGCGTTATATTAGGGATTGCTAAGCCCCCTCTGTGTCAGGGAAGGGACAGATAGTTCAGAGCTCTCCTTACTTTCCCATAGTTCCAAATAAACTTACTCATTTGGGATTCAAATGTTTTGATGACTTTGTCTTCCACTATTAATGGGATAGCACGAAACAAATACAACACCCTAGGAAGAATGTTCATTTTGAGAAAGTTACCTCTCCCAATTATTGAGAGGTGCAGACTGTCAACCCTCTTTAGGTCTTTCTTAATGGTTTTGAGGAGGGACTCATAGTTTAATTCAATGATCTTCCCTATCTTGGGGGATATACATATTCCTAGATGCACTGCGTTATCTACCTTCTTAGGGTCTTCGAACCGTATATTTTCAGTACAAATAACCGCTGTTTTATCACGGTTGAGAAAGTACCCAGAGATCTGACCAAAAGCTTGAGTGATTAGCTCTATTTCCGGTATTGCCTCGGTGGGGTTAGGTGTTACTACCGCCACGTCATCGGCGTACGCCAGTTTTATCATGGTTGAGAGAGTACCCAGAGATCTGACCAAAAGCTTGAGTGATTAGCTCTATTTCCGGTATTGCCTCGGTCGGGGTAGGTGTTACTACCGCCACGTCATCGGCGTACGCCAGTATCTCAGTATAATGGGAGCCAACCGTGATTGGTTTAATTACATCACTTGCGATTAGCTTCAAGATCAAGGGATTTATATAAATGGCAAATAAAATCGGGGAACAGGGACATCCCTGCCTTGTTTCTCTAAATATATCAAATAGCCTAGATTCCTGGCCCATCACTAGTACCCTGGCCTTTGGATAATGGTACATTGCCCTAATTGACTTCATAGGACATGGCCCAAAGTTATTTTCATCAAGCACTGCCCATAGGAATTCCCAAGAAACTTGGTCGAAAGCATTCTCGGCATTAAGGAGGATCATCGACATCTGGCCCCCAGTCGCATTCATGATATCACATAGCGTTATGGTCCTACGTGTATGATCCGTGGTAGACTTGCCGGGGATAAAGCCATGTTGCCACGGGGAGACCAGATGTTCGACGATCCTCCTGAGCCGATTAGCCAAGATCCTTGAGTATAGCTTCGAGTCTGAGTTTATTAAAGAAATTGGGCGGTATGATGAAGGTAGTTTAGGGGGCTTTCCCTTTTTTGGGAAAATTACTATATTCGTCTCCTTCCATGAATCCGGAGTGATGCTGCTCCCTTGAATCCCTACAAATAGATCTAACGGATAGGGTGTTATAAAATCTCCCAAAATTTTATACAATTCTAGAGGCAGTTTGTCAGAGCCCGCGGCTTTACCCGAGGCCAGTTTTGATAGGGCGAGTTGTACTTCAATAAGCGTAATATTCTTTTCCAGGTCTTCCCTAGTAATATCGTCTATGACCTTATTTGATCCAGACTCGGTTAGCCATCTAGTCAGGGCCTCTTTGATTGCTTCATAATCGAGCGTATCCTCATTTTGATATGGTTTTTGGTAGTATTTTCTAAAAGTTTCTAATATATCTCCCGGCGATGTATATTCCTGACCCTCTACCTCAATGATGGTGATTGTATTAAGAGAATGCTTCCGGCGGGTACGTAAAGCAAGCTGCTTCCCAACCTTCTCTTCATCTTCGTAGATCTTATTACGATTTGACTGGAAGGTCTCAGCCGCCTTCTGGGTGAGCCTACTATTTAGCTCAGTTTTAAGAATAAGCATTTTTCTTAGAGTCGATCCCCCATCCTCGCCTCGCATTATTAGAGTGGTGTGCTTTTCCTCTATTTTAGCTAACTCTTACATCTGTAGCTTATTAGCCTTATCTGCATCTTTCCTGCGCTTAGCTACAAAACTAATTGTCTCCCCCCTAAGTGCGGCCTTGAAGCAATCCCAGACTGTACCCCTGGATGCACTATATCAGTTACAGTCAAAGAAACCCTGAGTCCATATTTTAATGTATTCGATATAGTCTTTATTTACAAGCAATTTTCTATCAAAAGTCCATACTGACCGAGGCCTGTTAAGATTGGTGATATCGAGTGTAAGGGCTGAAAGATTGTGATCCGAGATGATCTTTGGGAATTTACTAATTAGTGCCTTGTCTGAGCAATCCCTGGTTACCCATATGTAGTCGATCCGGACATATTTGTTGTGAGGATATGAGAAATAAGTATATCCGGGGTCAGAGTGTCGTTTTATGTCCCATATGTCTATTAAATCTAAACTCTCTTTAAGCTGGGAAATGGCTCTAAACACTTTTGGTTTATGTCCAGCGTATGTATATTTGTCTTGGTTTTGTCTTGCCCCATTTTGTCTCAGAGAAATATTAAAATCCCCACAAAATATCAATGTTCTGGGCTAAGAGGCTAACTCCAATTCAAGTTCCCTAAATGTAGAGGGATCGTCCTGATTAGAGGCATATATTGAACAAATTGTAATACCAATTTTGAGCTCAACGATAATCCACCTTCCCAGGGGATCAGCTGCCTTACGTATGGCCTGTCCCAAAAAGGGTCTAGTTAATATGGCAACACCTCGGGTTCTAGATGTGTGTGTTGTAGTTACCAACAAGTTAAATCCAGGGACCTTCAATGAATCTCTTTCTTCCCATGGGATATGCTTCTCTTTTAGAGATAGTACATCAAATGGATTTTGACTAAATATCCCACACAGCCGAACCCTTTTGTCCCTATCATTGAGTCCCGCCACATTCCAAGAACATATTTTCAGCTTATCCATAATATTTTATTTTTTGTGGCTTAGATCTAGTAGACTTGTTATAGATTCTGGTTGTACCATGTGAAAAATGTATGCTTAACCTATAAATTTTGTTTGTACAATTTTGGATGCTTTTTTTACTGTTTTCCCCCCCTTGCTCCGCCCCCCAACCCTCTCCCCCCAAACCCCCCTCCCCATCCCTGAAAGTGAGGCGTGCAGACTCCATTAGAGTCTGTTTGATGAAAGTGCGTCTCCTAACCAGTGCTTAAATTAGATAAAGTTTTTATCCTACGGATTATGCAAATTTGAAACCGTACAACCTATATATTTTTGACCACTCTTTTATTTTTTATTTTTTATTTCCTTCCCTCGCACCTATTCCACTCAGTCTGTCTCACCGTGGTCCCTCCCCCCCAACACATCTACTAGGAAAACTCATCTGGCTTAAGAGCTATGATTATAAATATCAATCAATGTTCAATGTTCAAATAACTTTATTAGATTGTTTGTGATACAATCATAAAAGCACAGTTCACAGAAAATATACAATCGGCACATGTGATTCATTACATTAATAATAAAAGAATAAGTGAACAATATAAGACAAAGAGTCACAAGCGAAATATACAATTAAAAATATAAATAATTAATGTTGCTTAAAAATATGCCTGACAACAGCACATTTATCCCTCCATACTTTTCCTAAATCTTATTGCTAATTTCAGGAAGCTACATACAAATAAAGTGCAGTCACAGTTTAGTAGTTGAAGATAATAAAGTGCTGGTCTGATTTGTGCAAATTTCAGTTGTTTGAGGCAAGGTTTTAAGTAAAGCCTCCGGGGTATGATGTAGTAAGAACAAATAAATAAGAAGTGTGTTAGATCTTGCGGAGCCTTTAAGTCGCAGCCGCAAGCAGGCAACACTTGACCTCAATGGGCCCCACTCGGTACAGCCAGTAATAAATGAAATAAATCAAGGCGGAACCTCGTCAGCAGAAAGCGTTCATAACCCGACAGGGGCCATGACAGATATGGTTCCATTTGTAAGCAGGTTTTTAATAATACGTGTTTCCTAACACTGTCTTTCTGTAACTCAACCTCCTCCCGGGCTAAATACCTAGTTGCCATGAAGGTGTTCTTCACAAAAGTGACATCAGGTTTGGTAATAGAATCTGGGGTTAAGAACAAGTCGGGCTGCCCTATTTCTGTAAAACAATCACGGATATACCTTATCCAGGGAACCTTAAACCTACCATCCCATGTTAAAGCTTCTTTTAGTATATGTTGGGTGAGTGGTATGTCTGTGTTCAGCCAACAATTCAACCTGCACAAAAGGGGGTTTGTGGCTATTCTGTCGCATAAGTAAGGCATGCCTAACTCTTCATGGGCAGAGAAGTTTCCAGTTCCCCTTGGCACCCTCAATATCTGCTTTAAAAAGTTGTTTTCTACAACCTCCAACTCTCTAGTGTGGGTGTACCCCCATAGCTCACTTCTGTAACATGCTACGGCGGTGCTTTTAGCCTGATAGAGTTTAAGCAAGGCAGCCACCGGGCTGTTACCCATTTTTCTCGCAAAGTCAAGTATAGCTGCATTGACTCGAGTTACCTCTCCCTTCTTCTTCTGAATCGTGGGTCCCCACGATAGTTGGTGATCGAAGAGGACACCGAGATAAGAGAAGGTTTTGGCTATTTTTTCCCCATTAACATTAAAAAGATTTGGCTTTCTTGATCCCAGACCTGTCTTCATGACGTAGGATTTGGAATTATTAATGCTTAAGCCTCGGGACTCCATAAAATCAAAGAAGGAGTTTAACAGGGTTTGAAGTCCGAGTGCTGTCCTTGAAATCAGGACAGCATCGTCCGCATAGAGCAGGACTGGCACACCTTTCCGTCCAACATAGGGGTAATCTGCTCCAGTTTTTAAAAGGTATTCCTCTAGCTCATTGATGTACAAGTTAAAGAGGAATGGAGCTAAGATACACCCCTGTCGGACGCCCCGATTTATTCTTATGTCACCCGTTACTTTCATGTCTTGGGTGTAACGGACGTTTGCTCTCGTATCAGAGTGCAAATCGGCTAACAGATTGACCAAGTTCTGCACTACTCCCATTTTTAACATGGCATCCCATAGCTTGCTTCTGTCTACGCAATCAAATGCGAACGATAGGTCCATAAAGGCCATATGGATTGTACCCTGCCGTCTCAAGGGGTGGCAGGAGGGGGGGGGGGGCTAGAGGGTGTGGAAGGGAGGGGGGGAAAGTGGGGTGGGTGGCGGATGTGGGGGGAGAAAATAAAAAACTGAAGAGAGTTTGTACTGTTAAAGTGATTTCGAATGAAAGAGTAAATTTAAAACAAAGGATATGTTCTTATTATGTATATTGTGTATGCATCAGTTATCTGGACAGGTTGATGTTATGGAAATATTTAAAAATTAGGTATGCCTAAACTAAGGATTGGATCCCTCAACATAGGAGGATTAAATGATTGGAAAAAGAGGGGGAAGCTTGAACAATATCTAAATATGATAAACTTAGATTTAATATGTTTACAAGAGACCCACTTACCCTGGAGCAAAAAACATTGGTTGAATTTTAAAAGCTATGAATTGCTGTCATGTACATCCCAGACTTCTATGATAAGAGGTGTGGCCATAATTGGTAAAGTGGGGTTAGGGGGGGCCAAAAGGTGTAAGGCGGATTCATTGGGAAGATGGGCAATTTGTGAAATGAACTTAGGTTTCACTATCTGCACAGTATATGGATCCAACACAGACGAGCCAGAAATCTTTAGTCAAATTGAAAATGAATTAATTGATTGGCATACCCCGATAGTATTATGTGGCGATTTTAACATCTCTGCAAATTTTACGGATGGCAGCGCATACATAGGTATGAAGCCAAGGGTGTTTAGAGCAATCACGTCAATGATGCAGTCACATGGCTTAGATGATGTTTGGGGAAATTTACTGACTGGAGACCCCGGGTTTACTTATTTTTCACATCCTTTTAATAAATACTCGAAATTGGATTATTTAATGATCTCGACTACCCTACTTAGGAGTGCACAAATAAATAAGCTTCCCAAAATTATGTCTGATCATAATCCCCTAGTCTTAAATATGGCCATCAATAAACCATACAAGGTTCCTAGACCCTGGTCATTTGATAAAAAATTATTAGCGGATGCCGACTATATCACTCATATGAAAATATGGTCCCAGTCCTTTTTTGACGCTAATAGGTATAGTGCATCAAGGGGAGTGGTGTGGGATAGCTTCAAGGCGGGAATAAGAGGAGAGACTATAAGCTATACCACCAACATATGGAAAAAGGTTAATAGGGAAAGGGAAGCATTGATGGGAAAACTGAGTGAGGCAGAGACACAACATAGACTAGATATAATTACAGGTGCTCAATCTGTCGAGAGCCTACATAGAGTGAACTCCTTAAAAGCTGAGATCCAGAAACAACTAGCAAGAAAGGCGGCAGCAAATTATCAGGCACAGGGATCACGCCTTTACGAAACTGGTGAGCAAGCAGGTAGAGCTCTTGCCCTGCGAATTAGGCAGGTGGCAAGTAAGAACATTGTGACACAAATTGAATATCAGGGCCAAATACACGACAAACCTGGTGAAATTCTGGAGGGGTTTAGGAAGTTTTATCAAGAATTATATCAGGAGGAAGCAGCTGCAGAGGCACCAAATATATGCTGGTTAGACATGGGTAGTAAGTTAAAACCAGGCCAGATCGAACTACTGGAACAAGATATTACAATGTCAGAGGTATTGGAAGCACTGAAAGATCTTGCAAGCGGAAAGGCGGCGGGCCCAGATGCTATACCAGTAGAGCTTTATAAAAGTCTAAGGGAGGAAACAACACCAATGCTCTTAGATCTATTCAATGGTGTTATGAATACCGGAATAATACCTGAGTCCTGGCAAGAAACTAATATAGTAATCTTCCACAAAAAAGGGAAACCTAAGACTAACCCGGGCTCCTACAGACCAATATCATTGATTAACGGTGATAACAAGCTATATGCCAAAATCATGGCCACTCGCATGGGAGGGATCATTGCGTCCTTGGTTTCCCCCTGGCAGCATGGGTTTATCCCAGGAAGAGGAACCACAAACCATATTAGGAGAGCTATTACACTATTTGACATCGGTGATGCTAGGGGGGAGGAGGTTGCAATGATCCTCCTCGATGCGGAGAAGGCATTTGATCGCGTCAGATGGAGTTTCCTATGGAAGGTTATGGAGGCAAGGGGATTTGGCCCTAGATTTTGTCAAGCCATCCAGGCTATGTACTCATCGCCTATGGCAAGAATTCAATTAATGGGGGAAAGATCAGATAGGATCAACATAACAAGGGGTACAAGACAGGGCTGCCCATGCTCTCCAATCTTGTTCGCACTCTACATAGACCCTTTAATTACACAATTAATGAACAGTGCGCTTATTAAACCAATAATATCAAATGGGTTTCACACCAAACTTCTCGCTTATGCGGATGATCTAGCAGTCATTACAAAAGATCCAGAGCTAGCTATGAGGGAGGTAGTTAATATAACTAGTCAGTTTGGAGATGTGTCGGGCTACCGACTAAATGTGGATAAAACACAGGTACTTTGTTCTAAAAAAATAGCCAAGGTGGATGGAAGGTATGTATAATCTGTAGTTTACCTGGGTATAACAATAAATGCAGAACCAGGTAAAATAATTGACGATAATTACACCCCTCTTTTCAAATCTATGGAAACAGATCTAAAAAGAATGGACTCATTAAAGTTGTCACTTATTGGGAGGGCTAACGTCATAAAAATGACAATGTTTCCTAAGGTGCTTTATAAATTAAGGTCAATCCCATTCAAAATTGATGAGAAAATTATTAAGAAGATTGAGTCCATTTTCATGAAATTTTTATGGCAATATGGTAAAATAAGGCGGTCAAATAGATATATGTCATTACCACAAGATAGAGGTGGGTTGGGATTGCCAGATATTAAGAGCTATCATTTTGCATGCCTCCTTGCAGACACGGCTATCCTACTCCATCCGGGGGGCCCAACCCTCAGGCAGGCGGTGATACCATCAATTCATCAGCTATTGGTGGGAAGTGAAGCTGTAGGGCTTTTATTAAGGAGAACCCAGAGGAGTTATTACAAGGAAATTGGATACAAGACGTTGGAAGGTATATGGTCTATATGGAAAACTGTTAAAAAAGTTCTAGATATACCCACTATCCATTATCGCACGCCACTGTGGAACTCAACACTCTTTCCAAATCTTAGTAGGGGTGGAACGTGGCGTCATTGGGAGAGTCATGGTATTGTGGAGTTGGGGCAAAGAATGATGAGAGATCACTGCAGAACGCTTGAAGAACTCACACACCAATATTCACTACAAGGCTATCAAAAGTTCAAATACCTACAGATTGTAAATAGAATTAAAGCAATTAGGCCACGTATCACTCAGCTTGGGAAATTCGAACTAATTGAGTATTTGAAGTCAGGCGGCCATAGAATTAGAGATATATATAAAATATTTAACGACGCATCAATCGACGATATTGGAAAAATTGAAACCACATGGTCCAAAAAATTGGGAGATCCCGAAGTAGACCTTGATAAAGCGTTAGCTATGGATAAGAGGTTTCTGCGTTCCTCGAATCTCAGGGCCCAACATTTCAAAACTCTATTTAATTTATACTATACGCCCGAAAAATTATTCTCTTGGGGGAAAGCGACAGATAGCAACTGCCCCAGATGTGGTAATGGTACAGCAGATCTTATACACATGTTCTATGGCTGTGAAAAATTAAAAACTATTAAAACCGAAATAACACGGTTTTTAGAGGGGCTACTCGACGTCAAAATTAACCTATCCCCAACCTTGATAATAATCGGTTGTGATGTGAAACTAAATATGAGTACTGAGGCCGAAGCTTTAGTTTTCATTTCCGTAGCAGTCCTTAGGATTTTAATTAGCGCAGCCTGGAAGGATTCAGAAGCCCCAACTTTTCAAATGTGGTTGTGCAGAATGCTGGGTATACATAATATTGAGGAAGCATTATATGATTTAAAGGGAGTGAAGCTAAGGGATATGGGTAAGCGACTTTGGGCCCCAGTGGCCACTTGGAGGACAGCAAAATTACAAATGAATGATTTACTGGCTGTGTAGATATTTAACATGTCAACTGACTCTGTACTGTATAGTATTCTTTTTGCTTTTTCGCTTGACGTAATACTGTAATGCTTCTAACTATGTATTTATGTACGCTTCTATGAATATGTATTTACCGGTATGAACTCTCAATAAAAATATTAAAAAAAAAAAAAAAAAAGGATTGTACCCTGCCGGGCCATAGTGTATTTTCCAATAATCAAATATAGGTTCAGACACTGGGTAATTGTTGAGTGTCTAGGCCTGAAACCATATTGAATTGGGGATATTATGTTGTTATCTTTTGCCCATGTGGTTAACCTATTCAGGATTACTCCCCCACCACTTTTGCTACAGAATTGATTAAAGATATAGGCCTGTAGCACAGTGGGCTGTTACGGTCACCCTTTTTAAACACGGGCACTATGGTCGATATCCCCCATGACTTTGGGCAACCAGAGACCACAGCTGCATTAACTACAGCGGTGAGGACGGGAGCCCATAGCGAGATACAAGGTTTAAAAAGGTCCGGTGGTAGTCCATCTGGACCAGGAGCCTTGTTACTGGTTAACCCCTGAATGCCCTTTTCTACCTCATTGACTGAAAAAAACAAAAGATTCTCCATAGGAGTTGTAGAGCTATATTCCACATGTTGCTCATTGCTTTTAAAAATTGTGCTAAAATGAGTGACCCAGTTCTCCTCGGGAATATTAGTGCCAAGTACAGTACTGTTAGGATCATCAAACAGTGGGTTATTGATGATTTCCCAGAATTTGGCACTGTTACCCAGGATTGTTGAATCAAGCAGGGACTCCCAGGTGCTTGCCTTAATTTCTTTTTTCCTTGTGGCGAGAGTTGTCTTGTAAGTTGCTCGCAAAGCTTTAATTTGGGCTGGCTCTCTAGGTCTGATTTTTAGAGCCCTTTTCAGATCTCTGCTTGCCTTGGAGCAAGAGTGGTCAAACCATTTAGGGTTATTTCCAGTATGTCCCTTAACTGGTACGGTTAACATAGACCCTACTGTTGATACCACTATCCCGAAAACAGCTAAAGTCAGTTCCGGGGGTGATGCAGGGGAAACACAAAGTGCAAGTTCATGTCCACATGAGTTATTAATTGAGGTGTACAAGCTGTCACAGTTTACCATTGTCCATTTCAATCGACGTTTGCCATTTGTACATTTTAAGGCCCCACAATCTTCACAATGCTTTTTCTGTTCAAAGATGCCCCCGCCCAGTCTGATAGAGATGGGGTTATGATCACTGAAAATGTTTGTTAAAATAGTGAAACCGGAGGCAGAATTTGCAAGGTCAGCAGATAGTAGAATGTGGTCTATATAGGAACCATGTCCTCAACCTTTATATGTGGGGACATCAAAAACCTTAGAGTCCGGCGCCATAGACATGGCTACAGTTAAATTGTTTTCATTTATCAAATTGTTAAGATGGCTTCCTCGCCGAGAGTGGTCAAAATGGAAACCTTTCATGCTGTTACATCCCAACAGTCCCATGGGTGTCACTCCTGGGTTCCCGCACAGATGTGCGTTAAAGTCACCTGCAATCAATATGTTACGTGGCAAAGTGCCTGCTCCGTCTCTCAGAAGGTCATATAACTGCAGTATACTACATTCTCCTTGGTTGCTTACTGCATTATAGAAATTAATCAAGGTCAGAGCATGTTTACCCCTCTTCAACACCAGAACTTGGATGTTTCTATTTTCAAGGCTACGGTTAATTATTTGACAAGTAAGTGCCAGGTTAATGAAAATTGCCAAGCCCCCCTTTGCTCTCCCACTACTTGATGGGACCGCTGGCGAGAAAAAGCTTTGGTATCCCTCAATATAAACAGTATTCTCTTCCATCCATGTTTCTTGGAGGCATATCACGGCATGCTTCTTTACAAACGCCAACCAAGTGGGATCGTGTGCTTTATCTGCCAGACCCGCTGTGTTCCAGGAGACTAAGCTCAGACTGCTGGCAGTTGAAGTTTCTGTTATGGTGCCAGGGTCTGCAGTTCTAATATCTGGCATATTTCGAGGTGATTGTTCTAACTGCGTATCTCCCTGTGTTTCCATTACAGGGTAGTTATATTCGGTATGAGGTGGAACGAAACTGAGAGCATCAGTCGGGTCATGTAGTGTACACATCTGATCGTGTGATGGAGATCTATCTATTGAGGGACCTGTATCTGGCTCTACCTGGCTTTTTATATCTAATTCATCGTCAAGGGAGGGAACAATTACTACTTTTATGTCCTTAGTGTTGCCTGATACTAGATTATAATGTGTGGGACATGTAGTCAGTCGATCCCATCCAAGCCACTCTGATCGTAAAAGACATCAAACCTATTTGAGATAGGCACACTGTACTGAGTGTTTAGATATGTTGGGTAGGGATAATCATGTTGGCGCATTCGCTGTGAAGCGTCCCTCCTCTCATAATGAGTTACTGGATAGTTAACATATCTATTATCCCAGGGTACTTCTCTCCTTTGCTGTCTTTGATCAGTTACAGTGTGAAGACCATAATTCCTAGGGGTAGCCCTCGTTTGATGTTGGTTATAATTAGCGTGCGTTATTCCCTGCTCTAATGAGGGTTGTGTATACCCTGTATTTGACCCATGGTCACCTGCAGGATAGAAGTAACTAAGGTCCATTGTACGAATCAAGCTATTTATAGGGCCGTCACTCCAGCTGCTAATATGGCTTGCCACACGGTTGTCCTTTAAACTAACAATAATGCAATCTCCCTCAGTGGACTTAAATCTATGTCCCACCCAGTCAACCCTCCTGGCATAAGATATTTATCCGTTAATGTGAGGGGGATCGGTCTGTGAGAGGTTAGCCAATGGCTCACTTTCTTTTTTAGTTCCCCATAAGTCTCTACCTTATCCTCACCTAGTTTCGGTACACCAATCATTACTATGGTGTATGGGTGAGATTCAGGTGGGAGATTTATGTAGATGGGTTTTTTAGGTTGTGCCAAATTTGATATTTGCACTGGTCGTGCATTTGTGGCTATATTTTGGGTTACTAAGGGCCTTAAGGGCTCAACCTGGTCATTAGGTAAATCAGGAGATAGACCCTCAGCAGCCCATTCACTCTCATCAGTTCCAGTTGTAGAGGCATCTGTGATAATGGGCGGGGTTAAAACCGCTACAGGTGGAGTGTTTACACAGGCGATAGGGTTTGGGGTCTTATGCACTGTTACTCCCAAAGAGGGGGTCAGTAACAGTTTAGACTTACCACTGTTGGGAGTTTTCTTAGCTCGTACGTTTTTATTGTTAGTTTGCTTGGAGGTACTGGTGCTTGCCGATGTAAGGGCGGACTTTGGCTGCGGTGCACTAAGAATTTTTAGAATGCTTGTAGTGTCTTCATTTTGGGACCTCTCAAACTTCACTAGGACTTTCTCTATGCTGATGATTCTTTCGCTTATAGGCAGCAAAAGAGACCTTACTAGATGTTCCAGTTCCGTCAGAACTGATTTATCGTGTGTACATGCCATTTCAGTCTCCCTTATCTGATCTGTGGTAACTTTCGTGTGCTCTGGCTGTGATTCATTAGGAAACAATGGTGTGCCCTGACTAGAGAATGATGCTAATGAATTGGATGTTTTGCTAGTTAATTTGGCCAATCTAAAATTGAACCAAATATCCTTTGCCGAGGGCTTATGTTTACCTAATGGACGATAAGTTTTCCTCACTATCGATTTTGTTTTTTTCCCATACCGCCGTTTCGACATTATAGGGGAGGATGTTTTTTCTGTAGTTGTTTTGTTTACAGGAGTTGAGCTCCCTGCAAGTCCCTCACCTATCCTTAGGGGCGTTGTAGACATAACTCCAGCATAGGGAATATACGAATTTTCCCCAGAGGTACAGATCAACGTGGGGCTGCTTTCCCTGCTATTTAAGCATATAGGTGACTCTGATAATGCATTTTTCCTACTACTTTGGCCACTAGGTAGCCCTGTGAAAGATTGCATTAAGAGCGATTCCTGTGAATTTACTGTGGAATCCAGGGTGTTATTAGTGGTGGGAGTATGCTTTGAGAGGTTAGAAAAACACAGATTTGGTGTTAATGAGAGATGCCTCTCTGTGTTCTGTATTGCGTCTGCTACAGCACCTATAGTCTTTTGTAAGAGTTGGAAGTGGTGTGGTAGGGACAGTCTTATTTCGAGTGGAGGATCTTGTAGCCTCCGGGGTCTTTCTGGCTTTAGTCATCGTGTACAACTTCCTGAGTACAGTTAAACTGTTAAGCACTTTACTTGGGCGGTGTATAGTTGATATAAAGTTCCACACTGGCAAGAAATGTAAGAAATATAAAACGGTCACCTTGAGCTGTGTCCCAGTCTGCTGTAGATGAAAGGGGGTGGCCCGTCCCGTCCCCTTTGGTCCTCTGAGGGCCACAGAGGGCCCGCCCTTCGCCTGGGCTTAGCCCCGGGCACTCCCGCGATACGGTAGTGAGGAGTCTCTTTATGCGCCTCCTGGCGCGTTTCTCAATTGCGCGGCTTCCGGCCGCTCTGCCCTCTGGGAGTCGTGGTCCCGGGTCGGCGAGCTCACCCCCACACTGCGGCCGCAAAAAGGTTGTAAATTGCGGCGGCGGGGGCGAGCAGGCAAACCAGCACAGGAAGAAGAATGCGGGCCAAAGGAACGTGCAGGTACGGCAGTTTAGCTATCTTCCAACAAGGTTAATTATCAATCAAGTTACGAGATATCCTTAAAAATCAAGAAAGAGAAGAGAAAAAAAAAAGCAAGCGAAAAATGTACATCATATCTCATTTGAGACCATCTAGATATTCTTTCGCTTTGATCTCGGAGGCGAAAAATTTGTCCCCCATTTATAACTTTCAGCCGAGCCGGGTATTTCAAATATGCCTGCACCTTCTTTTCTTGCAAGGGTTTAATGAGTTGGCGAAGCCGCCACCTCCTCTCCACAGTTGCGTGGCAGAAGTCCGGGCGTAGAAGTAGGTTATTGACCCCCTGGATCTTTTTGCTTCTGGCCTGGCCTTCTCAGCAATTGCCTGTCTTAAGAGGAAGTTGCCGAAATAGACTAAAATAGCCCTTGGATACCCCCCAGGTTTGACCGGGTGTCTGGAGTAAGAGGGACATGGTGGGCTCGTTGAACTTCTAAGTCCCAGTTCTAGCTAGACAATTCAGGGAGAGAGTCAATTTCCTCAGGGATACCTAGCACGCGTAGAGTATTCCTACGTAATCGATTTTCCATGTCCTCTAGCTTCCACCTCACATCTGATAGTTCAGCCTCATGTGCGTCAATCTGTTCGTGATTTTCAGCCGTCTCAGACTCATTAGAGACAATTCTAGACTCTAAATCTGTCATTCGATCACTAAATGTCCCAACTTTTCTTGAGAGTTTGCGCACCACCCCTTGAGCCTTACTGAGAGCAGCTTGGGCCTTGCGCCCATCATGAGATGTCTCCTCTCTGTGCGCCGCTATAGCTTGAAGTACAGTTTCAATTGTAGGTGAGGTTGAGCTTTGGTATGTTGGGGAGTCCGAATGTTGTGTTATATTTATAAAGCTTGGCGGTGTTAATGATGCTGTGAGGTGATTTGATGGCGTGTAGTCCCAAGCTAGCTCTGCTGTATCCTGATGGCTCTTTCTGCGTTTTAGGACAGTTTTTTGGCCTGCTCTATGCTCTTTTGCACTCATTTTGTCATCACTTAAATCACTCAGAGGACATCCTGTGTCATCAGACCACCCAAGTTCGTCCGAGAATGAGAAAAAATTGCTCGGATCTTTATCTCTGTCCGGGTCGAAATCGATACATTTTTTGTTAATTTTAGCTGCCATAGAACTCATTGGCTCCGTCTGGGGCACTTCTATTTGAATTGTGCTGTCAGGCATTTTGCGATCATCTGTATGCACCTGAGTATCTATAGGGATAATGTCATCGATGGCTATGTGGAGGGGAGTAGTAATTTGTTCAGCCAAGTCCGCAGGAGTTCCACCCCCTTGTACCACAACACCCCCTATCCCATTCATGCTTGCTTCAACCCCAGCTGCTGTATCATTATGTGTAGGGCTTACTGTGTTGGCGTCAGTTGTCCCCGTTATCACAGTTATCCCAGGGAGGTCCTCGTCGCTGCTTTGCTGGTTACTCTGCTCATCCACCGCCTTCGCCCCCTTCAGGGCTGCTGGTGTCTGTTGAGTTCCCGGCTGACTCCTCCTGCCTCGACCCGGAAGGATTTTCGCCGGCGTCTTGCGGAGGAGGTCAATGACAGAGGGGGCAGTCAGACTTCCCTTCCGCGTAGAAGTTACACCCTGCTTCGGTGTCTTAGCTGGAATGTTTTCGGTAGCTCCTGGGGCAGGCTCTGGAACACCGCCCGCTTGCCTCACAGGCTCTGCACCGTCCCGGACTGCCAGTCTTGCCGCCCTTGCTTTAGCAGCCACCGCCGTGGCATTCTTTGGTGCCATGACGCTTCCACTGACAGCCACGGCACCCCTCCGCTTTGGAGCTCCGACAAGGTACGTCTGACCAGCGGTTCTCTGAGACTTGTGGCTGCCGCTGCACAGGTATCGGATCACTACGAGACCAATTAGGGATCCCAGCGTTGCAACTTGACTCCTGATCGGCACTTTTGTGTCGTCTATGACCACGTTCTCCAGAATCTCCATTGCTCTGTTATGGGGTTATTGCATTAGTGTATACTCAAAAGTTCGGTATAACTTCAGCGGCGGGTTTGAAATTACTTCTCTATTTCATTTTAACCATTTATGCTGCAGAATCCGTATATTTTCTTAGACCTCAGCACTGGTCTGTGCGCACTGCAGTCTCACAAGACTTCCCAGTTGGGAAACCCAGTGATCACTCTCCTCCAGTTCTTAGGAATTCCCACCACACAATTCTTGGGGAGAAATTAGACCTAGGTCTACCAAATGCTGATGCAACTTTTCATTTGTGCAATTACTCAAAATGTGTTCCTTCATAAACAAATTATAAAGTCCAGTAAAATCATGCACATTGTGTCCAGTTAACCAACCATCCAGTGTCTTTACTGAGTAGTCTACGAAATCTATCCAGGATTGGGTCTGGGTTTTGTGAGCCCCCCTGAACCTAATTCTATAGTCCTCAGTAGTGAGTCCAAAGCCCTCAATCAGAGTTTCTTCATGAGGTCATAGGACCCTGCATCTGGCCCAGAAAGGGCCAGAAGTCTGTCTCTGCAATTACCAGAGAACAGTTCCCAGAGACCTCTCCACTGGTTTTGGCAAACATACCAATCTTGAGAGAGATCGCTATGCAGTGACTATAAGTCAGTTCGAAGGAAAAGAGAGAGGGATATGAGGGTGGAGGCCTGGGAAGGCCCGATCAGGCGGCTAGGACATGCAATAGCAGAGATTTTTAGAAAGTAATAAACACTCCCTATTTCAAAAATACTAAAGATCCGACACTGGACTCATATGTAGGTGAAGAAGCATGGGGTGGCACACTGTGAATTTATATTCACCTCAAACACTGCTCCTGTGGTGCTTCTAGTGACACAGATACTAAATTGCAGGTTTCTTTTTCACTCTCAGAATTCAGAAGAGGGTTGGCGGCCTGTGTTGCTGGAAAAGCCCCAGGACCTGATGTGGTGCCGATAGATCTTTTTCAGGAAAACCAAGATTTGTGGGCTCTGCTGCTAACAAATGTTTTTAACAGCATAGTTATAGATGGGCCTCCACCTTCCTGTAAACATAGTGTAATTATTCTGATATACAAAAAGGGGACTGGGGAAGCCCAAAGAACTATAGGCCTATCTCCTTATTGGACACAACTGCCAAACTTATGGGTTGGTTCCTTTTATTCAGGCTGGAAGAGTGGACCCAAGAAACATCTTAATGCAGGCTGCAGTATGCCTTCCAGAGGGAAAAAGCCACTACAGACCAATGTCTAAACCTGTCACTATGTATAGACAAATATACCAGATCGAAAGACGGGAAAATCTACATGGCTTTTATAGACGTATCAGCTGCATTTGACTGCGTGAGCCATCAGAAACTTTGGTATTTATTGGCAGAGATGGGGATTGATCCACTTATAATTAACTTTATCCGCCAACTATATGTAAATGCCACTGCATGTGTCCCGTATGGCAAAAATGGGAAATGAACCCGGACCTTTAAGATCACTAGAGGAGTTAAGCTGGGATGTGTCCTCGCCCCGTTTCTTTTTTTTCCAGATATACAAACAGGGTTGAGGCAGCCCTCTCGGACTCATCCCCGGACGTGCCCGTGTTTGACACCAACCCACTACCAATGTTAGCTTACGCCGATGATGCAGTGTTCATTGCAAGAATGGGGGAAGCTCTCCAATGGCTCATAACAACATATGCATCATTCATGGCTTCGCTGGACCTTAAAGTAATTGATACAAAATCTTCTGTCATTATAGCAGGGTCTGGCAAAGCTGATAAATCCCCACACTTCCATATGGATTGCCAGAAAACAGAAGTGGTAGAGTCCTTCCCATACCTGGGAGTCTTATTTGATAAAAATCAAACTTGGGAGAACCTGGTATCGGCAAGAGCACTAGGAATGGAAAGAAGTCTGAAAGCTATTAAGGCCTTCTCCAAAAGTTAGACACTAGCCCCCTTGACCCAATTAAAATATTTCTCAGGCCAAAATGAAGGCAATAGATACATAAGGGGCAGGAGTCTGGGGTATGGCGCCTACCGGCTGTCTCCAAAAACTTGAAGATAATTTTTAAGTCCCTAGTGTTTCTACCTTCCACTTATTCAAATGATATCTTACATATAGAATTGGGGTTACCTTACATGTTACATACCATTAGACTAGCACCAATTTAATACAAAACATATTTAAAGATTGTTTAAAATTAGACCATTACAATAAGATCAGATGGCTGAGTTATGTGGAATCGGAATTAATGGCAATTTGGTTGTGAGAATTATTTAAGGATTAAACGGCATGCAGGAAGATTTCAAAACAGAAATTAATTGAGATTTTTATGCGGAGGACTCATTATCTTCGCAGGGAAAGGAATTACAGAAAAAAGACGGTCCTTGCATATCATCTGATTTCCCCCGGGCCAGAGGGAGGATATTCCTATCTAGATCTAGATAGGAACTATTGAGATTTTGTCTGACTCTCCTCCCCTTGATGTTAGGTTATACGGAGAGAAGATTCAAACACTCAGATTAATGCTGTGTCCCTGCGTCAACCATTCCCCCCAATCCGACCTGCACCTAGTCTTGTTTTGTGGGTTTTATAAAACAGTATGAGAAGACATTATCCTTCAGATTTTAAGGCGCCCCAATTTTAAACCATGCCAGGTGGCACGTTACTTCTTTAAATCTCTGCCTGATCCCGTTGTCTGTTTTTCGGTAGCCACCTGTTTGTGGGCCTGTATGAAAAGGAGAAAGGCGCGAGATTGGTTTTAACTAACAATTATATGCAGAAATGAGTAATTTGATGTTAGCTGACTGGATTCGGTCAATGAGGCACATGATGCACTTTATGAGATAAAATGTCCTGTAAAACTATTTGTTGTTCTTTTTAAATAATTCTACTTGCTCTAGGATTTTAACTTGTTATGAACTGGGGCTGGTTGTTGATCACTGATTTAAATTGTGCTTTTATGATCTGTATTTAAGAGATTGAATAAAGATTTTATTGATTGATTTTTTAAATGTGAGTCTCACCCCTCTGTGCTCCCTCTCCCTGCTGCTTGGAGCTGCTTCAGCAGTGTCCCTGTCATGGCATTGAGGCGCTCATGGTAATCCAAGGCCCCGGAGCAGTGTCTGTCCTCAGCGCATACGCAGCTGTTAATGCAAGTCCGTCTTTAACCCGCGCTCCGATGCGGGAAGCAGTGTCTGTCTTCAGCGCATGCACAGCTGTTAATACAAGGCCCTCTTTAACCCGCGCTCCGTGGCGGGAGGAAGTGTCTGTCCCCAGCGCATGCGCAGCTGTTAACCCATCAAGACCTCTTTAACCCGCGCTCTTAGTTCAGTCCTGGTGTTTTCTGTTTATCTGAATGGAAGACAGTGTGGATGGTCCCAGTTGCGTCCCCTCTTGGTTGGACTCTGTAGGCCGCGCTTCCCTCTTACAGTTTTATGTGCTTCGCTATTCTCAGCGCATGTGCGGCTATAACGAGCATACATCCTGCGCATGCACAGCTACAGATCATCAGAGCGGCTCTTGTCCCGCGCGCGGTTTGTTGTCACGGGTGTGTCCCCTCCAACCAGGCCGACACTGTCCCCCCTTCTGCCCGGGCACTCCCCTCTCGAACCCACAAGAGAGGTAAGGGGAGATAAGGCCTAGAGGCAGCAGTGGAAGCGGTGGAAGAGCATTAACGTATGAGACCTACAAGGGTGTGGTGTCTGTGGGGGCGGGGCCTGTGGCAATGGGGCGGGGTCTGTGAGTTGGGGGCAGGGCCTGTGGGAGTGGTCAGAACAATACACCTACACAGCCTGGAGGCATTGACTGTTTTGTGTTCCTCACTGGAGACTAGTTTGTCCTTACGCTTCAACTGTGGAATGTGTTTTTTGGGAACCCTAATCGCTCCAACTTTAGTTTGTATCGTGTAATTTTTGGCGGATTTATACTCTGTAAATATGTTACCATAATATCTAATCCTATATACTTCGCTCTATTGTGAAGCGCTCTGACACCGCTGGGTAAAGTATGCGCTATAAAAAAATGCCTAAATAAATCCAATGCCCTGCGACCAGGCAGTTGGAGGCTCGTCGTGGCCTTGGGGCTCCCAGTCACACGTCCTCAGGTCTGTAGACTAAAGACTATTGCACCTTGCAACTCAGAATTGGCAATTCCTCAAGCTCCAGCGGGCTGCTTTTGGAGGCTTCAGGCATGATTCTGAATGCCGCCATAGTCGCCGAATCTCAAGTTGCACATTCTTACCTTGCTCCTGGGACACTGCAACCACAAACTTTACCCACTTGCTGCCCGCATCTATAAAATATGTTTTTGACACAAGTGTGTCCACATGAGCATCTTTTAATTTGGCTGATCGAGGTTTTGCAGCAAATATTTTTTTAACCCTTTGCGTGCGTGCGTCGGCCAACGGCCGTCGCAAACACTACCTCAGTAGTGCTGCGCACGTCCGTTTGCCGACACAGCCCCGTCTGCGCATTCGAAGACCCACACCGCAGAGGAATTGCCGCTGCAGTAAACGGGTTAAAGCCATGCTCTTGTATTTACAATCAACAGAAGCTTGTGCAGTGAGGGCTGGTGCTGTTCCTGACATCCCGTTCATTTTGTGGTAGTGCCTGGATCAGTCTTCAGCGCATTCCTTGCTCCCAAATGGTGCTTTTCAGGCCCTAGACTCTTGCTGTGGTTCAGTGGGCTCCTAAATCAAGCTTTTGAACTCTTCATGAGTGCAAATAAGCCCATTCGAACCCGAAACCCACTGCTCGCGCAGAACTTCAGCATGAGCCCCTGCCGCCTATCTCCTTGCACGGAAAGCATCAATCGATCTGGAAGACCAACAACGTAAACCTCCAGCCCGACCTTCTGCGACACCTGGCCTGCTCTTTGTGCCATGTCCACCACCGCCATCAACTCTCTCCTTACTCCCTGCGACACTCTCCAATGCGAACGGGGCTCTTGGCTTAAAACTTGAGAAAGTAAACCTTCAGCTGAACTAATCTGGGGCTCTATCTAATTCGCGCTCTATCGTGATCAGCGTGAACATTTGACTTTAACCTGGTCCAGCATGACCAGATTGCCTCGGTTGGCGCTTTATGTTTTTAGGTGCTATATAGAAGTTTATACTTTAAAATTCATATCTCCGGTTATACTGATTGGATTTTTGCCTTTTGGGTTTCGATTTGTTAGTCAAACTAAGCTCTATTGTTCTAACCTGGTGTTGATTTTTTGTGCTGTTTACGCTGTTTTACTGTTTGAAGTGTTGCACAAATATTTACACATTGCCTGTAAATTAAGCCTGACTGCTCTGTACCAAGCTACCAGGGGGTTGACCACAGTTTAATTTGGGGGTTTGCGTGTGCCTTATCCTGACTAGGATTGTCAAATTCTGAAAAGGAGCATACAGTTATAACTAGATTCTTTCATCAATTATACTCAAGCATGTAATTAAACCTCATTTCCTTTGCAAACTAAACAAAATATTATAAGATCCACCAAATCATAAAATACAGCGCAGAGTCTTGAGATTTCTGTTTTTCAATGTATTCTTTATTTGTACTCAAATGCATCAGCCCAGCCAACGCGTTTCGTCCAACATGGACTTCATCAGGGTTGGAATAGTCTTTTATAGTAGCTCACCAAGGTGCTATTTCTGTAATCAGATGTAGTATAGATATATAGGCAATCACTGTATAAATCATGATTGATTTAATTCCTTCGATCCATATTGAAATAGTTTTATTGAAAAACACCAAGTCGCTTATTCTTATTAAGAGATGCAATATCAATAAGCTTGTAATCACCATTGCATCCAGTCAGATAAAATCATGATAGGATTATTGCCTTTGATAAGTCCTAGCATGTAGTCTCGTCGGGTATGCAAAGCCATCTATCCGATCTGATAGACAGACGGTCTTGCATGCAACGGTGATTGGCTATATATCTATCCTACATCCGATTACAGAAATTGCACCTTGGTGAGCTTCCTTGCACCTGCTTCACTAATGATTGCTGCTCCTGTGTGGGCGTAGGGTAGGCTTCAGTGAGCTCTTACCCCTTATTTTTTTTAAAACTTTATTTTGCATTTAGGTATGAGTAAAGAAGTACACTAGGACAAGTAAAATCCTTTACAAGTACAGGTAGACATAATACACACTGTCAAGGGCTCAATCAATGCCGCAGAGTGATCACATGTTACATAAAGCAAGTCCCTCGGCTGCTAACATATTTTCTGTTACAATCGTTCTTGACTCTGATTCACATAAACAGTGTTTACAATCATGGCATGGGAATACATCAACTGTACGAACGTCAAAAAAGGAGTTTAGCATCCGGTGTAGTTGATTATTGACATGCATCTCGGGACAGTCTAACCCACCCCTGTTGGGACTATGCCCTGTTCTTTCTGGATAGGAGAGGTCTTGCCGCTGCGCCTCTAGGTATGTTCTGAAAGTTCCCCAGATATCTCTGGGCCTGGAGGTGGGGGGACCGTTATTGCGTATAGGTCGCTGTGTGTGGAACAGGACGCCATGCTCTTCAGCCATCCCTTCACTGAGGGTGCTGTTCTGCCACCCCAATGAATGGATACCTTCCTTTTGGCCAGTAGTAAGCTGATGGCAACAAACCTGCAAATTACCGGTGGGAAATGCTTTACATATCCCAACAGGGCAATCTCGGGCAAGGGGGTCATCGGTACCTTAACCAAGCCACTCACTATCTTATGTATTCCTACCCAGTATGAGTGTTTGCCTGGACAGGTCCAGGCGAGGTGGGCGAAGTCTGCATTTGGAGCGTTGCATCTTGCACAATGGTGCGGTCTGGCAGGGTCTATCCTGTGGAGTCTGGAGGGCGTAATGTATATCCTACAAAGAAACTTAAAGTGTATTAGTTTGTGTCGGCTATTAAGGGAGACATTTTTCGTAACTGCACAGCAGGCAGCTCACTGTTCTTCTGTGATCGGATTACCCAAGTCGGTCTCCCAGGCAGTGCGTACTCTGCCTACGATTGCAGCGCATGCCTTATAGAGCTGGGATATTAGATGTACCCCTCTCTCGCTGCTAATCACTGTCGTGAGTGGGGGGAAGGAAGGAGGTTCCAGAGGGTAGTCCGGTAAAATAGCTCGCAGGGCAGAACAGATTCATAGAAGGACTTATCTGTCCATGAATGTAGCACCAGGGAACAAGGACTCGTAACCGGGATCAAAAATATGTCCATCTGGAAATAGAACGCCTATCTTAGCAATGTCAAATTTAGCGCATGTCTTCTGTATGAGCTTTTTGCTAGTTATAGGTATCCATTTAGGGTTCAGGAGTGGGAGATCAGAAGAATAAAGCAATGGTGTGTGTGTTATGCAACGCAATTTCTCACATGCCCTAGTGGTCGATGCTCGTTGGATATCTTTGGGGAAACCCTTCGGTAATATCGCTGCTAAAATGTCCGGGAGGACTAAGTCAGACTCTGGTCGGAGGTGTGGAATTCTGGCATCAGGGTGGTACCATGTCTGTGCAAAACTGCACTGTGCAGCTAAATAGTACAGTTGTAAATCAGGGACCCCAAACCCACCTCTATCGCAGGGGAGTGTCAAAACACACCAGTTTACCCTAGCGTATCCGCCACCCCATACTAAACTTATTAAGTGTGATCGAAGGGTCGAAAATAATTTATTCATGAGAGGCATCGGGATCTTTTGAAATAGATATAAAAATGTAGGAAGCACAACCATCTTAATGAGGGAAACTCGTCCAGCCATGGATAGGGGGAGCTTTAGCCATTTCTCTGTTTGAGTCTCTAATTTGGAAACAGCTGTCCGTAATTGCGGCGGATGATCTGCTCTGTTTCTAAGTGTATATGTATGGCCAGGTATTTAACCGAGTCAGTATTCCATTCCAGGGGGAATTCCAAGTCCCACTTGTCTGTCCTGGCAGTGAGTGGAAAAATTACAGATTTGTTCCAATTGATTCCCATTCCGGAATGTCTGCCAAAGAGCAGAATTTCCCGGATAAGGGGATCCAAATTAGTCTGGGGGTTGCGTACATATAAAATCGTGTCATCTGCATACAATGATACTAACAATGGGCCGGTCGTGAAGTGTAAACACCTATGAAGGTGTTTATCTTGGAAGTGCCGTATTGGTGGGTCTGTGGCTAAAATGAACAACAGAGGCGACAACGGGCAGCCGTGTCTCGTGCCGCGTGAAAGTGAGAAGGGAGCCGTCAATGTACCATTTAGTTGGAGTCGGGCCAGCAGTTGACTGTATAGCAGGGCAGTTGTGACAATGAAACCAAACGGCATCCCCATGCGATCCATGATGGATAAAATAAAAGGCCATTCAAGGGAGTCAAATGCCTTTTCTGTATCAAATAGGATTGCTGCATCAGGGATTTTCGGGTTAATTCTATGCAGAGTGTTAAATAATGTGCGTAGATTGAAGGCTGTCGAGCGATTGGTTATGAAACCAGACTGGGCCGGGGAAATGATAGATTCAATTAAGAGAGGCAGGCGACATGCCAGAGCCTTTGCCATTATCTTGTAGTCTAGGTTTAAGAGTGATAACGGTCGATAGGAACCACATAGCAGGGGGTCCTTGCCAGGTTTGGGGAGAAGAATGATGACTGCCTCACGCAGGGTGGGAGGTAATATCTGCCTCTCCAGGGCTTCTGCATATACTTTAAGGAGATGGGGAATCAATAAATTTTTATAGGCCTTATAAAAATCCGCTGTGAAACCGTCAAGCCCCGGGACCGAGGAACTCTTCAGGGCGGAGATGCCTCATCAATGCTCCCCTCAGAGATAGGCTCAACGAGAAAGTCCTGCATAAACTTCTCGAGATAAACTAAAGCGACCTCGGACAAATAACCTTCTGCTGCGCCCTGTCTTGACCCAATCTAGTGGTGTATAAATGTTTTAAAATAGGACATAAATTTCCCCTGGATATCCAGTGGGTCAGTGATCTGCTGTCCCGACGAAGTTCTCAACTCGGGGATGTATGCCTTACAATATGGACTTCTAATCATCTGTGCTAGGACTCGTCCCGGCCGCTCGCCTTCGCCGTATTTCCTGGCATTGTAGTATTTCCCCATAAAAAAGATCTCCCTCTCACCGGTATCTTTGAATTCTGTGAGCAGGGACAAACTTCACTTGTCTATTTTGGGACCTGTCGCCTGGCGTTGTTCAGAGTCTAACGGCCCTAGGTCCTTTTCCAGGCGGGCTAACTTACTGCACAAATCCCGCACTACACCAGCATTTTTGGATATACACACACCCCTCATGTATGCTTTAAAACCCTCCCATAACATTGCCACAGTGTCTGCTGAACCAGTGTTAATGACGAAGTAGTCCTCTATCGCTTCTCGTTATTCCTGTCTAAAAACTTCATCATCTAATGCGCGGATGGGGAAACGCGGGACCTTCAATATTAATAATACCGGGGAGTGATCCGAATATGTGCGAGGAAGCGTCCCGATCACATGACACCAGGGGATGCCAGCCAATATTCGAGCCTCGTCCATGTGGTATGACTGCCAATGTAGTGAGTATAGTCAGTGCTATGCGTGTTTTGCGTACAACCTATGTCAGTTAAGGAGAATTGATCACAAAGCGAACTCAATGCCTTTCGTGCTCACGGTTTGGGATCTAGTGCTCTCGAAGTGGTGTCAAGTGACTGGTCCTGGACTATATTAAAATCACCCCCCAGTAAAAGGGGAACTGGGCCTAGCTGCGCCAGTTTAGAGAGTAGGGTATATTAAAGTCCAGGGAGTCGCTATTGGGGGCCATACACACAGACCAATGCCACCCTGTGACCCATTAACGTGCCCAGGACAATGATATACCTGCCTTCACTGTCACGTATTTCAGAATGCAAATGGAAGGGGAGTCATTTATGTATAAGAATGGCAGTTCCCCTTGCGAAGTTGCTGAAGTTGGCAAAATATCGATGTGTTCCCCAATTTGCGGCAAAGTGGGCCTGATCACTTGGAGGCAGATGAGTTTCCTGTAAGAAAGCTACATCTACCCTGTGACGTAGTAAATACTGTATTATCTGCCTTTTCTTGTGAGTGTTGTTCAGGCCGCGGACGTTCCATGTCACCAAAACCACCTCTGAGGGTACAGAATTACGCCCTACCTGAGCCATGGTGGTTTCGTAAAAATGAGTGCTTAATGAAATCAACCGTGCGTACTTACCAGTTACATCCAAGTGTGTACCTAAGAACATCTCAATGTAGCTAAACAATGTCCCAGCCTCACCCCCCACCCAGCCTCCCCACCCTACCAGAGAGGCAAAAACATTACTATCCAAAAACAGTGCAGTACTAATAGTTCCTCTGCATCGCTGAAAAACAACCATAAATAGTACTTACTAAATTCACACAACAATTATAAGGTGAACACCATTAGTGGTGGTGGCAGCGGCCCTACAGCTACGTGGCAATAAAAAATGATACTATAAAGTGATTGAATGAAATCCCAACTTAATAAAGTCTCCATGTAAAGGAAGGCCATATTAACAGTTTAGCCGTGCCCAGATCCCGAGAATAGTTCCATGCTGGCGTCTGAACCACTCTGCGGAGGAGGAAGTCTTTTGTCCTCAGCTGGGCGTTTGGTGTTAAGTTTGTAAGTGTGACAGAACTCCTGCACCTCCGTAGGATTGTCAAAGACACAGGCTCTCCCATTGATCTCAACACGTAACCGAGCTGGATAGAGCAGTCCTAGATTTCTGAGTGTTGCCTTAACTCCAGTGTATTTCCGCCTGGCCTCCTGTACCATGATTGTAAAGTCTGGGTATAGGGACAGCTTGGAGCCCTGCCATACCGTTTCGCCCTGTTCTCATGCCAGGCGCAGTGCCGTGTCTCGATCCCAAAAGTTCATGACACGGGCAGTGATGGGTCTGGGCGGGCATCCAGGATTGGGCTTTGGACCTAGTGATCTATGAGCGCGTCCTATCACAAAGCCCATAGTTAACACTTGTCTACAAAACAAGTCTATCAGGATTGTTTCTACCAAGGTGTCCATGCGACCAGTGGCTGTCGATTCCGGAACACCCAAAATGTGCACGTTATTTTGGCGACTGCGCACCTCTAAGTCCTCTTTCTTGATCGCGACGTCTTTGAGGTAACGTTCCATTCGGCCGAGCCTTTTCAAGGATTGCGCCGTTCCATCTCCTAGATCTGATGTATGCGATTCCACCACGTCAAGTTTTCTGTCGTGAACTTGGATCGTCGATCCCAGATCCGCTGTGTGCTTATCTAGGTCATCAAAGCGCACATCTAGGGCTCTGAACCCTGCTCTCATCTCTTGTAGCAGGGAACCTAATTGGTTGGTATCACCCTCTGGTGTTGTGTCTTTCTGGCCACCTTCCGCCATGTTGTCAGGGGCTTCTTGGACTACTTCGGTGACCTTTTCGAAGGGGAGAAGGCGCTGTTTGGGGTCTTTGCTGCCCATACCGCAGTTCCACCCGCCAAGTATTAATTAAGCCCAGGTGCAAGTAACTGGCGAAGAGAGATTAGGCAAGCAGAACTAATCAGCAAGGAATGGGCATCCAACCCGTGTTTGTATTTTCCTGGCAACAGGGGAGGTTTTGGATATTTCACTATTGTCTCCCATAATGGAGCTTGTGGCGCAGCAGTGGTCAAGGCACAGTACTTCCACGAAGCAGGTTGTTTGAAGACAAGGCAATGTGCAGTGGGCAGTTAATGTTTCAAGTTTGCTGCAGCATAAATTGGTGGCTGGGGCGGAGACACTGCTGAGGTTTGGATTCAGTTGTTCGCTCCGGGAGCAGCGCAGACACTCCAGGAAGCGTTACAACAATGGAGCCCTGCGGGAGAAGAGAGGGAGAACAGCGCAGGCCGTGGCCGAGCGAGTGCATATGCGGGGAGGAGATCCCAAAGAGCGCTTTGGAAATGCTGTACCAGGTGTCGACGGGGGAGCGATCACAGGCACCGTCCCTGTGTGCCCCTGCGATCTGCGCAGACATAAGAGTGCCGCGCTCAAACCGCCGTAGGTCAAACGGACCTCCCGGCTGTACCGAGCGCTGCTTTGCCCAGATTGTGGCCGATCAACGATCCGGCCTGTGGCCCGGTGACTCGTAGCACCCCAGCTGCTGGCTCAGTCCCTCCGCAGCCTCACCCGGAGTCTCCTCATATCGTCGATGCCGCCATCTTGAAAGTCGTCTGTCCGCCTAGAGTCGCCGATTTCTGCCGTTCCGGTGGTTTTCTCGCAGCACCGCAGGGAGACTTTTAATCAGGATCCCTTCCGCTGCATTATGGCGTCTTTTCCCTGCCCGGTAGCCTCGCTGGATAGCGGGACATCACGTTGTTGCAACGACTGCTGGCGGAGCTTCAAAGCCGAGCGACCATCTTGGTATCTGGCTTGGCCACGCCCCCAGCTCTTACCTCTTCTTCAGCCCTGCTGCCACTGTGCCTGCTGCGCTAATACTAGATGTGAATAAATTCTCTGTCCTAGGAGCATTTTGCACTTTGACCCCTAACTTTCAGTGCCCTGAGAGTTGGCTGCACTGGGCTGTTTACATTTATGTGCCCTCATGTGACTCCGTCTGCCCTCATATGAACCATACATTAGATAAGACCCTTTCAACTCTGAGATACGGAAGGGCCTCTTTGAAACCTGACATGCAGAGAATAGATATAAGAAAACAAAGCAAGAGAGAAAATGGGGATATAAAAAAGAGTGAATGTTGTAGAAAACAGAACGAGAAACAGCAAAGGAGAAACAAAGGTTATGAAGTGCGTGTGTGATTAGGGTGACCAGGTGACCCGGATTTACCAGGACAACCCCGGTTGTTTCAAATTTCAAGAAATTTGTCTTGTGTCCCTGTTTTCATAGGGGGCTAGCTGAAAGAGGCACATTTTTATGTATTCCATTGGAGGACTGGCTAGTTTCTGTTATCAGAAAGCAATTTAATTAGCAGGTATGAAACGGTGTTTAAAATGGCATTTTATTTATTTCCTTGGCATTTCGATGTTGATAAGCACTGTCATCCCATACCCCTCAGTTGATGTAAAATAGTCGTCCTCCTTTTAGTTTTTGAAATGAACAGTTTTTTTGTTGTTTTCAAAATCTGGTAGTCTTATGTGTGACCAAAATAGCAAAAGAGATAATAAGATAGACTAAGAGAATGTGAAAACTAAGTGAGAAATAGCATGCGAGAATGAAATAGGGTAAGAACCAGAGCAAAAGAGAAACAAATTAACATGAAAGTGACTGCAAAATCAAGGGAATTATAGAATAGAGTGAAAAAGTCAAAGGTTAGCATTTAGAATTTGTGAGATGATGGATATCAGCCAGAGATTGTCAGATATGATGTCCCCCTTATTCAGAGTGCTTCAAGGTGCACACTCTGCAAGTAGGGTGGAGAGTGAGAAAGATGAGAATGGAGAGCAAGAGGAAACCCAAAGGTATCAGAGAACAGAGTGAAAAAGAGGAAAGAAAGAGGGTGATGCTGACAATGGATGAGAAGAAGAGCAAATAAGGCAAAAATAAAGAGAGAGATAAAAGGAGACAAAGATGAGGATGAGAGAAGAACAGAGGGAGAAAAAGAGCAGCAGAGCTAGTAGAAGAGAACAAGATCAAGAGAGCGAAAATACAACAGACAGTGAGACATAACAAGTAAAAGCAAGAAAAAAAAGAGTGAGAAAAAAACAAGATTGAAAGAAAAAAAGGCTGTTGAAATAGAGGAAGAGAGTTAAAAGAAAACAGTGAGATAATACGGGAGAAAGAAAGTGAGAAGCTAGAAAGAGAAAGTAAGAGATAAATTAAGACCATGAAGGTCCACTTGAGTGAGGGAATGAGAGGCTGAAAAGGATAGAAGAGGGACCACATGCGTGAGAGACATGTAAGGAGAGAAAGTAAAGTGGACTGAGAAGAAAGGCAGTAGAAAAGGAATTTGTGATGTTAAAGGTTTTTTTCTCATAAACGGACGTACTTTTCATAAATACTATAACCAGGCGCAGGTAGCAATGTCTTTTGCACGGGGATTTACTAATGAAAATCAAAACAATTACACCACCTGTAGGTGGTGGGAATAAAGAAAAATCAGCAATATTGATCCATTAAAAAATTTCAGGATAAACAGTTTTGAAGTTAACTCACAATAGAATGGTACATCGACTTTCAGTGCCAACTAGTTCTCACAAGGAAATACTGTCTGTAGACTGCTGTTTTAGGGGAAAAGTATGCCACAGAGTGATCGCAGGCACATCTGTGAAGTATAAATAGTCCAGTAATCATGATCAATACAAGACTTTGATTGCCAACGTGCTGCACTCCAAAGAGTAGGCAGTCGAAGCAGTTACAGATGGAGGCTGCATAGATTGAGAGAGAGAGAATTTACTAACTAGCCTATGGCTTAACTGGAAGATCCTATTATAAATTGATATCTTTGAGTGTAGAGGTAAGGGCTGAGGAGCACCTTGGGTGTCAGTGAGTACCCGTAAGTGGATTGGATCACTCATCAGTGAGGCAGTAAAACCAGAGTCTCAGAAAATGCAGACCACTGCCATTGATAACATGTGAGTTTTAAAAAAAAATCTTTATTGAAATTGAAATTCAAGGCATAAGTTGCAGTCACAAGGTTACATTTGAACTTTCATCTCTTAACCGTATACCCATGTAGCTTATGATCATAGTATCTACTGCTCAGTCGTACATATAGCAAGCCGGTTTCAGACAATAATGCGTAGTTTCGCAACCATGCATGCATAAATCAATTCCTAGAGCACATTTTAAAGGCCTTCCGTTTTGTACAGTATACTATATTAACCATCATAACATGAATTCTTAAAACTAAAAAGAGTCATCACAATTAGGTAGCCATTTAACGTTCACACCGACTTTCCAGCCACTCCTCCTGCTCCATGTTACGCAGCTCGGTAAATCTGTATTCAAACGACACACTGTCTGATTCAGTAACTTTAGCAAACCATCACCCAGCTATCTACTCATCCTCCCCTTCAGAGTCTAAGTCTTCTTCTTCCGGTAAGGGTTCACAAATTTCTCCTCTATAAATATTCCGTGCTGTCCATACCTTGTTCCATTTGCGGGGCAGGCTCTGAGCACATACACCGCTCTTTCTGTAACCATCAGCATGTCCATATTTTTACTCCACATATTAGCTGTAGGCAGTTCTGGTGCTCCCCATTTTTGCGCAATGTCTCGTTTAGCTACCATCATGGCCAGGGTAGCCCATATTAGTCCATATCTATCCAGATCATTGGGGTCCCAGATGTTCAATAAGCATTTGCGAGGTTCTGGTAAAACGGAGATCTTAAGCGTTTGCGAGACAGTGCGCATAACCTGTCTCCAGAATTCCTGTATGTGCGGGCAATCCCAGATTGTATGGTACAGTGTTCCCTCCTCCCCGCATCCTCGAAGACAAAAGGGATGTGGTGCCCTGTGTATTTTGTGAAGCAAAGTCCTAGTGTAGTAAATGCGATGTAAGATTTTAAGTTGCACTAATCTGAATTTTGCTGAAATGTCTACTTCTTTCGGGGAGGCTAGTGCTTCGTTCCATTCTGACTCAGTAACCTCACCTATTTCTCCCACCCATTTTTCTTGTAGTTTTATTGTAGGGTCCCCTAGGTTGTTGATCAGTTTTTTATATGTGAGGGAGGTTGCGCTTTGTTGCATATTGTCCGTTAGCAGCCTATCCTCCAGTGGTGAGGACTCTGGTATATCAGTGCCTGCTGGGATCGCCTGAAGCAGTGCGTGTCTTATTTGCACATATCTAAACGTCTCGGTTGGGCCCAGGCCATATTGCTGTTGGAGCTGCGGAAACGCGATCACTGTGCCTTTGTCCCATAAGTCCCCAACTGTGGAGATTCCTATGCAGTCCTACTGCGTAAATCCCTTACTGGACAGTAGGTTCCCTAATGTCTTTGTGTCCCATAGTGGTGTCAGTTTGGTGATTTTCCCCTTCCAACCTAGCCGCGTTTGTGCTATGTGCCACAAGGCCGCTCTGTGTTGCGTCGGTCCCAACAGTCTCTTGACTTGCGATTTGTTATATAATACTGAGAGCATGCAGTCTGTCCCTAGCTGCGACCAGTCCGCTCTATATGCTGGGTCATCTCTTGGAGTATGTATCCATTCGTTTATTATTTTATGATGGGCTGCCCAGTAGTATAGCTGTATGTTAGGTAATGCTATACCTCCCTCATACCAACTCTTTGTCATCTTATCATATGCTATACGTGCCGGGCCATTATTCCAGAGTAGGTTTGAGACCAGTGCTGCGACTTGCTTGAAATATCTCGGTGCAACAAGATATGGGGTGTTTTCCAGCACATTTAGGAATCTGGGAAGTGCCATCATTTTATAAAGAGCTGCACGGCCGAGGAGGGTCAGTGGCTAGGTCGCCCAGTGTTTAACATCTGCACGAAGGCGTTCCATAGGTGGCTTCAAGTTCTTGTCAAAGAAGTCTGTGGCACTATTCGTAATGACAATGCCTAAATATTTAAAGGAGTTTGGCACCAATGCAAGGGGGCAGTCCGCCTGCAGCACCGGTTCCGGACCCTTTAGTATGTAAATAACCGACTTGGACCAGTTCAGGGTATAGCCTGACGACTTCCCATGTGGGTTACAGAGATTCAATAATGCTGGGATCCCGTTTTCAGGCTCAACCATATAAATCAGCATATCATCCGCATACAGGGATATTTTATCTTCCCACCCATCCTCCCATTTGATTCCTTTGAGCAATGGTGTTTTTCTGATTAGGATCGCCAAGGGTTCTAGCACCAGGGCAAAAAGCAAGGGTGACAAAGGGCATCCCTGCCTTGTCCCCCTTCCCAGCGGGAACATCTGCGAGACGTGACCATTAGCTACCACCTGTGCCACCGGTTTCATATAAAGTAGTCGTATCCATGCTATGTACTTCGGTCCAAAGCCCATACGTGTCAATACCGCAAATAGATATTCCCATTCCACTAGATCAAAAGCCATTTTGGCATCAAGGGAGAGAATCACTGCTTTTTCTAAGATAAGGTGTGCTCGTGCCATCACCCCATGAACCCGCCTGAGATTCAGTGCTGTACTCCTGTGAGGCATAAAGCCTGACTGATCAGGGTGGATCAGTGTTTGCAGGTGTTGTACCAGACGGTTGGCCAGTAGTTTTGCCAGAACTTTGGCCTCCACGTTAAGTAGGGAAATGTGGCGGTACGCGGAGCATTCAGACGGAGGCTTACCCGGCTTTGGTATAATCGTTGCGGTGCGCTGGTCCAGCGGTAGTTCTGCCTTTTCCAGGCTTTCCATGTACATTTCCAGTAGTGGTCTACTGAGTGTTTCGGCCATCGATTTATACCATTATATGGGTATTCCATTGGGTCCCAGCGCTTTTCCTGACTGCAGTGCCTGAATTGCCAGTTGAATTTCATCTTCTGTCGGGTTGACCTCTAGCTCTTGCACTGCCTCCTGTGTGAGCCTGGGCATGTCAATGTTTTCAAGCGAGATTGACGCCGCCTGAGCAGTGACGTCATGCTCTGGGGTATATATCTCTTGGAAGTGGCGTGCTAAGGTGCACACTATTTCTTCCGTATGCGTCTGCAACTTTCTGTCATGTGTGTGTAGCCTCTGTATACCTCTATTACTTCCCCCTCTCTTATCTAACCACGCCAGCATTTTCCCAGCTTTGTCGCCTACATCATATATTCTATGTGCTGTGCTTGTGATATAGCCTGGACTTTCGTTTTAAGGTGGGCCTGGTACTGCTGCTGCCGTAATTGTAATAGGTGTGCTGTTTCCGGTGTGGGATCCGCCATGTGGGTATTGTTCGCGTTGTGGAGTGTCAGCTCGAGCTCTGTGAGCTCTCGCCGGGACTCTCTTTTGTGCCCTGTTATTGCTGCTATTGCTTCACCCCGCAGGACTGTTTTGTGTGCTTCCCACAAGACCGAGGGAGAGGACACTGATCCCGCGTTTTCCTCAAAATAGAGTGTGGTCACTAATTTAAGTTCCTTCCTGATCTTAGGGATTTTTAAGTAGTTCGGGTATAGTGGATAAATTCTAGCACGCTTCTTTTCTTTGGTGGTGAGTGACAGAGATATTGGTGAATGATCAGATATGCCTCTGGGCAGGATGTCTATTTTGTCTATTTTCCCCAGTCCAACCCCTGGAACAAGGAATAGTCTATACGTGACAGGCTATAGGCTATTGTGTGCAGCAGAATAATATGTGTATTGTGTCGCTGTGGGGTGTAACTGTCGCCATACGTCTGCAATGCCCATTGCCTCTAGAAATCCAGGGAACGTTGCAGTTCCCCGAGGGCGTTCTCTAATGGGAAATGTGTCCAGTGTTGGGTCTACTATTGGATTGAGGTCCCCTACTATGATCGTGTCGCCCTCCGGGAGGTCCAGAAGGAATTTACCTAGGGCAGGCAAAGCAACAGAGTGGAGTGCCGTGGGGATGTAAACGGAAACCACGTTGAGGGGCTTCCCTTCCCATTGTCCATGTAGTGCTGCGAAACAACCCTGATCAGCCGTCTTGCGGTGTTCTACCATAAAGGGTGATGTCTTTTTCATGGGTATCCCCGCCCCTCGGGAGCCTGTCGTGAATTCGGAATGTACTGCCATCACATATCCGCGTCTATCAAGCGCCTTACATGCTGTCCCCGTGAGGTGTGTCTCTTGAAGTTATACTAGGTCGGGGCCTTGGCATTTAATTGCTTGCAGAACCAATCCCCTCTTTATTTTATCTCCCAATCCTCTGACGTTCCAAGTAAGCAAGCGCAGGGGGGGTACTTCAATTGTTGTAGGCGCGCCCTCAGTGGGTGCAGCGTGTAACTGTTGGGCCATTGGATTGTCTGGGTAGTGTTCTAGCTGCCATGTTACAGGCCTCAGTTTATATGTAGCGTTCTATGTTGAGGCGTAGGAATAGCTCGTTACTCTGTGCGTTCGTGTACCATGTGGCGTGAGTGATGACTATCAATACTAACATTAACTTCAAAACTTCCACTCCATCCCCCCTCCCTGCTCCCCTGCTCCACGGACTTACCCCCGCCCGCTTCCCCAACTTCGCAGAGTGCTTTAACCCATCCCCAACTATCTTACTTGCTCGTGGGGTTGGTGAGTCCCCTACAGGCACCGGCTCTGCCCACCCTACTCCGCTTCACCAAGTCTAGGTTCCAGTGCATTGCATTCGGTCTGTCCCATAGTCATCCAGTCTTCGGACAGGGGCCGGTTGTCCAGAGTCAGGCGGATTCTGGTCAATGTCGGATTCTGCTTCTGATATTCCACCTTGACTCGTCAAATTTTCGGTCTGCATATCCGTGTGTTTGCCATTACGATGGTTTTGCCGACCCCTGTGTGAACGGCGAGGCTGTCCTACCTGTCTCCATCCGTCAAGCCAGTCTTGCGCCACTTCCGGCTTATCAAAGAACCACGTCTTCCCATCGGCTACTATTCGCAATTTGGCAGGGAACAGCATTGAGTATGGCAGTTCTTTCTCTCTCAGTGCCTGTTTCACCTCATTAAATGTTTTCCGGCGTCTGGCCACTTCCGCTGTGTAGTCCGGGAAAAATGCTAGTGTTGAGTTTTGGAGCTTAACGGGTGGCAACACTCTCGCTGCCAGCAAGATCACATCCTTGTCTCTAAAGTTGAAAAGTCTAGCCAAAACAGGCCGCGGTGCTGCACCTGGTTTTGGTGCCCCGCCAGGTACTCTATGTGCCCTTTTCACCGAGAAGAAGTGCGATAGTCCTTTAGGCTGCAATTTAGTTTTGATGAGATCTTCGACGTAGAGATCCACTGCTCTTTTCCCTTCTGTCTCCGGAATACCAAGGATGCGTATATTATTTCTTCGGGAACGCCCTTCTTGGTCGTCCAGCTTGTCTTGCAGTAGCCTGGTGACTTTCTCCATGCGTTCCATAGCTATTTGCAATTCTGAAGTGTCCTCTACGAGAGATTTTGTAAACCACCTCTACCTGTGACAACCTCTCGGTTATTTTTTTAAAGTCTGCTCGCAGTAGAGTAACTTTGGTGGAAAGGGAGCCCACTGTCGTTTGCACATCAGAGAGGGTCTTCATTATGTCTTCCAGCGTCACTTTCTTGGCCCCGTCTGTGTCTTGACTAGAGCCCGTGGAATTGCGCCCATTTACTTGCTCTTGGCCGTGTTGGCTATAGGCAAATTTATCCAGTCTGGCCTGTGTTGACCCACTTCTGGGTCCCTTGCCCGCCATGGCCCGAAGCCTGTAGACACTGGCCCCAGTTCCGGCCAGAACTGTCACCACTGCACTGCAAGTATCGTCATGTCTATTTTGTGGGCCAGGGAGCAGCGGCGCGGCGTGGTCCCAGCGATCTTGTGCGTCTCGTAGCGTTTCCCCCTCTGATCACATTGGCTTTTTTCGGCAGGGGTATCCAGTACACCGAGTCCGTTTTGTGCTCCGAGGAATTGCCCGCAGCTTGTCCGCCACTTAGTCTCTCCCCCCACACTGATCGTGCAGAATGTCTGTTATGCGCACAATGTGAGCCTTATCCGGCCGTTAATCCGCCTGCCCGGCAGGGGTGTTTGTGGCTTGTACTGCCGCTCCTTGCCTGTGCCTACTGTGTGGTGTTGAGGCAATTCGCCGATGAGGTGTTGGGTGGCGACAACCCCGATTTGCCCCCTGCCGTTTTGCCCGCACCTACTTATTCCTGGTCCTTTAGTCTTTAGGGAGTACGCCGCGTATGTAACTGCCGGTTTAGTAATTCTGCTACTCGCGCTTTTCTGATTTGTCCGACTGGAGTCCGACTGGAGTCTCCCCCACCCGGGACACCCTTCTTCGCTCCTCTTTTGGGCCTGGGTTGCTTATTGTTTTGGGGGCTGTAGCGATAGTCGTCTGTCCCCCGGATGCTCTCCTATTGCCACCTGCATTCCCGGCGGGACCCCCGGGGCTCCCGTAAGCACCGCCGATGGCCGACGCTATGTGCTTTCACTTGCGCCGTTGCCGATGGTGCCGCAGGGTCTTCTCCTCTCCCTGCTTGCAAGCACTCCTCCCGCTTCACTCACGCCGGTCAGGTCTCACCTTCGCTGGGGCGCCCTAAGCACTCGAGGCCGGGGCCGAGTCGTCGCCGTCGGCCCAGTTTCACTTTCGATCTTTGCGGCAGATTTACGCCCTCGTTGGTATCCCCAAGACCCCGGCAGGCGTCCCCGATTGTCTCTGCCTCAGCGGCGCCGCGGAAGCCCCTGCTGTATCCTTTTGTTAGGGAGTGTCTTCCGCTCTGGCCCGGTCAGGGGAGGTCTCCTCGAGTTCACGCCGGCCAGACCTCACTTCCGCCGGGATTGGGCCTTCACTCGAGACCGGTGCTTCACCCCAGCCGCAGGCCCAATTTCGCCAGTGTTCGATGAGGCAGTTTCCAGCCCCCGATTTTCTTCTGGGTTGGCTCGGATGGTGCCGCTCTGGTACCGGACCTGGTTTCCGCTCCTTCGGGTGGGGAATGTGACGGATTAGAGTGTCGGATTTTAGAAAAGGCCGTAATGCCTCAGGGAGCTCTCATTTTACTCTGCCGCTATGCTTGGCTGCTAGCCACGCCCCCCCCCCCCCCCCCCCCCCAAAACATGTGAGTTTTAATTGCGATAGTGCCCTGTCCCTCAGGGCCAACTAGCCCTCCTGTTACCTCCAGTAAGCCCCATACAGCTGGATTGCTGAGAGTGTTCAAAGGCCACGCCACCTTTTTACACCATTCTGCAAACGCGACTCCTGGCGCACTGCTGCTCAGGGGATGAAGTTCACTTTAGTCCTGAGTGTAGGAGAGTAGGGTCTGCAATCCTATGATCACCCCAGATTTTTGCTTTTTGCTTCACTGGTTTACGACTTCCCTGGCTGTGGGACTGCTATTCAGACCCACAGCCTAGCTGTTCTCTCACTAAATTGACACGTGTACCTTAGGTGCATTTATCAATTGGTACTGGGCCACCTTATCAGACCCTGTAACTCAGGGCAAAGGTGTACCCAGGGCCTACCAGGGGCTGCAGCATGTATTATGCCACCCCTGGCTGGCCATCTAAATCTGACACAACTGGCTGCACGACAGCTGGGGCAAGGTGGTGTACCCACCCTTTGCTTTAGATATAGTATACCTATATCTAACCCTAAAATGGACACATAGATTCCTATCAGTCACTCCTATGGCAGGCCTTGACAATCCTGAAGGCAGAGTGCTTGGAATCATGTGAGATGGTGCTCTGGCATGAGCTGAGCCCGTTTGCAGCTTGCGGAACCAAGTCCTAATAGCTGTTCCATGATAACGCATACCATATACTCTTAAGTGCATTATAATCCTCGCGGTTATATGCCAACTCTGGTATCGCTTTATCAAAACATGTCGAGTAAGGTGTCATACGAATTGGAATACTAACCCCTCGCCAATTCTGGCGACGGGGTTAGCATTCCACCCTTCTAGAGGGACACGACATGTATGTAACTGTGAACCCCGGTTAAAGTTAACTCGAGCCTCAGCATCACAAAATGGATGCTGCTACCACAGACAAAAGTCTGGCCCCCTGCAGCTGGGAGTCCTTCCAGCGAGGGGAGCTTGGACAAAGGGCTTCCTGTCAGGGGCGGTGCTAGCACCATCCCAGACAGGGTTTTGTGTATCCTGGGTAGGCAGGGCTTTAGAGGAAAGTGACTGCAAGTGGCACCCCGGTGCTCACTATGCATAGGCCGGCTAGAACCAGTTCCAGGGGCACACCAGCCCCTGACCTGGGGAAAGTCCGGCATGGGAGAGGGGTGTAACCACCCCCCTTCCTGGTCCCACCCATGGGCAGGACCTAGTCGCGTGCCAGCCCCTTTTACTAGTATAAAGATAGGAGCGGGCCCCCTTCCAAATTAGATCATCTTTGAATCCTGAAACTACTTTCCACGAAAGGAACAAAAGACTTCTTCTCAAGATTTCTCCCTTGTGACTAAGGAGTAGTCACCCTGCACCCGCAGGCACCATCTAAGAACACTGCGGTTTGCTTCACGTCCTTCCTCCAGAATCCGACCGACCAGCACGACGAGACCCGGCTTCCCTGGCACCTCTGACCTCTACCCACATCTTCAGCTCAGCTGAGATCCGTGGGTGCGACGAGACCTCGAGGGACCGGCCATCTTCAGAACCGCACAACGCTTATCCAGCACGACCGCCGAGGGATCCTCGAGTGAGTGCTTTGGGGTTCGAGAAGCCCTGACCCTGAGCAGCTCCAGCACCGAAGTCCAGCCCCCCAGCATCCACCAGATCTGCGTGGGGCCCTTCTGCTCTTTGCTGCTCACCGCGTTGGCCGGCTACTTGCCTGCTGGCTTGTGGCCCTCTTGACGACGCCCACCGACAACAACACCGCTGGTCTGGTTGCTCCAGACTGGCCCTTGCTCCCCTCTAACAGAGGAGCACCCCGGACCCTCCTGGTCCACTGCAGACGCCATTTTAAGTCCACCGCGTGGGCTTGCATTTGCATTGGTATATGTGATGGTATAACAGCTGGCTTAACACGCCCTCTAGAGTTTAGCCTAAAGACTGCTCTTGTCCATGCTACCAGGATAGCTGGTCTACGGTTGACTTACAACCAATCATCAATAAGGGTTGTTTGGACTGATACAAAGTGCTCACTAGAATAGTGAACATTATATATCAGGCCAACTTCTCACATTGGTGGCAGCGGTGGGATTTGAGCTTGCTGTTGTTTTACCACACGTATCCTAAGAATATCCTTGTGAAAGATCACATAAGTACCAAGGTACATATAACTTAGCTTAGAATACTCTGAGTTCTACTGAACCAGCTGTTGTAGTTCAACAAGGCTTAGCACACCTTGACTACAACTCTTAGCAAGGGATCAGTAGGCAAACAAATAGTGTAGGTAGGTGCATCACTTACACCACACTAGAAAAGCATGTCAGACAAAGGAGGAAACTCTGAGCCTCCCCTTGTGTCAGTTGACCCTCCACAGGTATGCAGCTCTTAGCTTCCAGGAGATGATACAATTGTGTACCTCCAGGAAGCTAAAACAAGGTTCTAACCCTACCATTCCCTTTCTGATTGGTCTCTTAGAGACTTATGATGCCAGAAGAACTGCTAACCCAGATTCTTCTAATCCAGATGGGAACATGCCTCCCTTAGAGGGAACCCTTGGGGACCCTGACCTCAACCTCCAGGCAGCAGATGATGCAGAGGAGGAGGAAGAGGAGTTATCAGGGGATGAGGCAGACAAAGGTCAGGTAGAAGTCAGTAGACTAACCAGGACCAACTTAAGCAGGCATGAGAATGGATTTGGGGGACCCCCAGGGCCACTCTCAGGCAGGCTTAACATTGGGAATGGACGAGCTAGGTCTCTATCCAGAGGCTCTAACAGATCCATTCGAACCAATGGCTCTCAGACCTCTTCTCACAGAGGGATGACATCCCCTCAGAGAAGAAAGCATGAAGCTAAGATGAGGGAAGTCAATCTGAGGATTGAAAGGGAAGAACTTGCCCTGGCCAAAGAGAGACTTGCCTTTGCTAGAGAGCAGAAATTGAGTGGGGTAGATCCCACTGGTGGTAGCATTCTCCCAAGAGAAAAAGACAGGAGTTTAGACACTAGACACCTGATAAGATAGTGCCCCCCTTTAAACAAGGGGATGATATCCACAAATGGATAACTGCTTTGGAGAGGGCCTGCACTGTCCAGTGTGTCCCCCAGAGTCAGTGGGCAGCTGTCCTGTGGCTCTCCTTTGAAGGCAAAGGTAGAGATAAGCTCCTCACTACTAGAGCTGAGGATGCTAACAATTACCAAGTCCTGAAAAATACACTGATAGATGGGTTTGGCCTAACCACTGAGCAGTACAGGTTGCTGTTCAGGGATACCCAGAAAACTCAGTCTCAGGATTGGTCTGATTTTGTGGATTGTGCCACTAAGGCTTTGGAGGGCTGGTTGCTGGGCAGTAAGGTTACTGGTTACACAGGATTGTACAATCTGATCATGAGGGAACAGATTTTAAGCAATTGTCAGAACCAGTTGTTGCATCAGCACCTTGTTGACTCAGATCTGACCTCTCCCCAAGAATTGGGAAAGAAGGCAGACAGATAGGTCAGAACAAGGGTCAAGCAGAACCAGGGCCAGAACCAGGGTGGTCAGAAGAAAGCAGACCAGAAGGGTAATAATACCAAAGGTGAACAAAATGACCAGAAGTCTTCGACAGGTCCCCAATAAACCAAAGAGGGTGGGGGTCAGGCTTCCCAGAAGAAGAAGACTCAAGAAGGCCAGTCTAAAAGGTGGTGCCAATACTGTAAAAGTAAAACTCACTGGTTTAGTGAGTGCACCAAGAAAGGAGGGCAAACTCCTACCACTACAGCCCCTAAGGCAACTGCACCCCCTAGTACAGCCAGTAGTGGTAGTGCACCTCCCAAGGGATTAGTTGGGTTAACCTTGGGTTCTGAGGGGTATGACAACTTAGTTGGCACACTCACTCAGGCTGTCCTTGTCTGTACAGGGGATATGGACATATCCCCTGATGCCAGTCCCAATACTTTGGGCAAATACAGACAGACACCTTTTATCAATGGCAAGATGGCTCAGGCCTATAGGGACACTTGTGCCAGTGTCACAATGGTGACACCTAACTTTGTGGACCCTGGACAGATCATGCTAGGACCAGAGTACCTAGTGACCAATGCCAGCAATGTCACTACCCACCATAGTATGGCAATTGTTGATTTCTCCTGGGGAGGGGTAAGTGGCCAAAAGAAGGTTGTTGTTAGTTCAGACCTCCCAGTTGAATGTTTGTTGGGCAATGATTTGGAGTCATCCCTATGGTCAGAAGTAGAGCAGAGGACTCACATGGAAATGTTAGGCTTGCCAGCACATGTGCTTGCTGTGACTAGGTCACAGGCCAGAAGATGCCCCACTGAACAGGTGCTGGATCCTGGAACAATGGACCAGACACCTTCCAAGAAGAAGAGCAGTAGGGTTAAGGCATTGCCTTCCCCCTTACCCCAGGTTGTGGATCAAGTCTCAGAGGAGGGTGACCTCAAAGAGCTGAGGGAAACTGAGCCTAAAGAACTTGAACCTGATCAGGTTGAGTTTCTGGGTTCAGGGGGACCCTCCAGAGAAGACCTGGGGAAGGCACAGTTAGACTGCCCTTCCCTTGAACCCCTCAGACAGCAGGCTGCTGCTGAGGCTGCAGGGAACGCCACAGGTGCCCACAGGGTATACTGGGAAGATGGACTCCTGTACTCTGAGTCAAGAGACCCCAAACCTGGTGCAACCAGGAGGCTGGTCATCCCCTTGTCTCTGAGAGGTTTCCTTCTCACCTTGGCCCATGAGATTCCCCTTGCAGGACACTTAGGCCAGAATAAGACTTGGGACAGAATTGTCTCACACTTTCACTGACCTCACATGAATGAAGATACCAAGGAGTTTTGTCGCTCCTGTGTCACTTGCCAAGCCAGTGGTAAGTCAGGTGGCACAACAAAGGCCCCCCTTATACCAATGCCTGTGGTGGGGGTGCCCTTTGAAAGAGTGGGGATTGACATTGTTGGTCCAATGGAACCCCAGACAGCATCAGGGCACAAGTTTATACTGGTGGTGGTGGACCATGCCACCAGGTATCCTGAAGCTATTCCCATTAGGACCACTACAGCACCTGTTGTGACAATAGCCCTAGTTGGAGTGTTCTCCAGAGTTGGCTTCCCTAAGGAGGTTGTCTCTGACAGAGGTGCAAACTTCATGTCAGGATATTTGACTGCTATGTGGAAGGAATGTGGTGTCAACTACAAGTTCACCACACCCTATCATCCACAATGCAATGGGCTTGTTGAAAGGTTCAACAGGACCCTAAAAGCGATGATTCATGGACTACCTGAAAAGCTCAGGCGTAGATGGGATGTCCTGATACCCTGTCTTTTGTTTGCTTACAGAGAGGTCCCACAGAAGGGGGTTGGCTTCAACCCTTTTGAACTTCTGTATGGGCATCCTGTGAGAGGACCCCTGTGTTTGGTGAAGGAAGGATGGGAGAGACCTCTCAAAAAGCCTGCAACCAACATAGTGGACTATGTACTTGGTCTCCGCTCCAGGATGGCTGAGTATATGGAAAAGGCTTCTAAAAACCTTGAGGCAAGCCAAGAACTCCAAAAAGCTTGGCATGACCAAAAGGCTGTCCTGACTGTGTACAAGCCTGGACAGAAGGTGTGGGTGTTGGAGCCAGTGGCCCCAGCAGCACTCAAAGACAAATGGTCTGGGCCCCACACAATCCTTGAGCAAAAGGGAGAGGTCACCTACCTGGTGGACCTTGGAACTCCCAGGAGCCCCCACAGGGTGCTCCATGTGAATAGGCTCAAAGCATATGTTGACAGGAAGGGCATGAGCTTGCTCATGGCCACAGATGAGGGACAGGAGGAGGAGAGTGACCCTCTCCCAGACCTGCTCACTCAGAATCCTGATGATGGATCAGTAGATGGTGTTGTCTTTTGTGGCAGCCTCTCTGACCATCAACAGAAGGATTGTAAACAAGTTCTTCAATCCTTCAGACATATGTTCTCTCTGACACCCAGTCAAACCAATTGGTGTACCCATGAGGTTGACACTGGTGACAGCCTGCCAGTCAAGAGTAAAATCTACAGGCAGCCTGATCATGTTAGAGACTGCATCAAGACAGAAGTGCAGAAAATGTTGGAGCTGGGAGTCATTGAGCCCTCAGACAGCCCTTGGGCTAGTCCAGTAGTTCTAGTGCCAAAGCCTCACACCCAGGGTGGTAAGAAAGAGATGAGGTTTTGCGTAGACTACAGAGGCCTCAATGCAGTCACTAAGACTGATGCCCACCCAATACCAAGGGCAGATGAACTTATAGATAGATTGGCTTCTGCCAACTACTTAAGTACATTTGACCTGACAGCTGGGTATTGGCAAATCAGGTTAGCTGAGGATGCCAAGCCCAAGACAGCATTTTCTACCCCTGGTGGGCATTATCAATTTGTGGTAATGCCCTTTGGTTTGAAAAATGCACCTGCCACCTTCCAAAGGCTGGTGAATCAAGTTCTCACTGGGCTGGATGACTTCTGTGCAGCATATCTTGATGATATAGCTGTCTTTAGTTCCACCTGGGAGGATCACCTGGTCCACCTGAGGAAAGTGTTAGAGGCACTGCAAGCAGCAGGTCTCACTATCAAGGCCACAAAGTGCCAGATAGGGCAGACACAGGTTGTATACCTGGGCCACCTTGTAGGTGGAGGCCAGGTTCGGCCACTGGAGAGCAAGATACAGTCCATCAAGGACTGGGCTCCTCCAACCACTCAGACTCAGGTTCAAGCTTTCTTGGGCCTGACTGGTTATTACAGGAAATTTGTCAGAAATAATGGATCAATTGTGACTCCACTTAATGAACTGACAAGTAAAAAGATGCCAAAGAAAGTTCAGTGGACAGCAGGCTGTCAAAAAGCATTCGATGACCTAAAGCAGGCCATGTGCACAGCACCTATCCTAAAGAGTCCAGACTACTCCAAACCATTCATTGTCCAAACAGATGCTTCTGAGTTGGGTGTAGGAGCTGTTCTATCTCAGCTGAATTTTGATGGTCATGACCAGCCCATTGCTTTTATAAGCAGAAGGCTGACCCCCAGAGTGAAAAATTGGTCAGCTATTGAGAGGGAGGCCTTTGCTGTGGTTTGGGCCCTGAAGAAACTGAGGCCATACTTGTTTGGCACTAATTTCAAGATTCAGACCGACCATAAGCCCCTCTTGTGGCTAAATCAGATGAAGGGTGAAAACCCCAAACTGCTTAGGTGGTCCATTTCCCTACAGGGGATGGATTTTACAGTGGAGCATAGACCTGGCACTGATCATGGCAATGCAGATGGGCTCTCCAGGTATTTCCACTTAGAGCAAGAAGACTCACCTGGTCAAGGTTAGTTTATTGTCCCAAAGTTTGGGGGGGTCATGTAGGAGAGTAGGGTCTGCAATCCTATGATCACCCCAGATTTTTGCTTTTTGCTTCACTGGTTTACGACTTCCCTGGCTGTGGGCCTGCTAATCAGACCCACAGCCTAGCTGTTCTCTCACTAAATTGACACGTGTACCTTAGGTGCATTTACCAATTGGTACTGGGCCACCTTATCAGACCCTGTAACTCAGGGCATAGGTGTACCCAGGGCCTACCAGGGGCTGCAGCATGTATTATGCCACCCCTGGCTGGCCATCTAAATCTGACATAACTGGCTGCACGACAGCTGGGGCAAGGTGGTGTACTCACCCTTTGCTTTAGATATAGTATACCTATATCTAACCCTAAAATGGACACATAGATTCCTATCAGTCACTCCTATGGCAGGCCTTGACAATCCTGAAGGCAGAGTGCTTGGAATCATGTGAGATGGTGCTCTGGCATGAGCTGAGCCCGTTTACAGCTTGCGGAACCAAGTCCTAATAGCTGTTCCATGATAACGCATACCATATACTCTTAAGTGCATTATAATCCTTGCGGTTATATGCTTTATCAAAACATGTCGAGTAAGGTGTCATACGAATTGGAATACTAACCCCTCACCAATTCTGGCGACGGGGTTAGCATTCCACCCTTCTAGAGGGACACGACATGTATGTAACTGTGAACCCTTTTAAAGTTAACTCGAGCCTCAGCATCACAAAATGGATGCTGCCACCACAGACACAAGTCTGACCCCCTGCAGCTGGGAGTCCTTCCAGCGAGGGGAGCTTGGACAAAGGGCTTCCTGTCAGGGGCAGTGCTAGCACCATCCCAGACAGGGTTTTGTGTATCCTGGGTAGGCAGGGCTTTAGAGGAAGGTGACTGCAAGAGGCACCCCGGTGCTCACTATGCATAGGCCGGCTAGAACCAGTTCCAGGGGCACACCAGCCCCTGACTTGGGGAAAGTCCGGCATGGAAGAGGGGTGTAACCACCCCCCTTCCTGGTCCCACCCATGGGCAGGACCTAGTCGCGTGCCAGCCCCTTTTACTAGTATAAAGATATGAGCGGGCCCCCTTCCAAATTAGATCATCTTTGAATCCTGAAACTACTTTCCACGAAAGGAACTCAAGACTTCTTCTCAAGATTTCTCCCTTGTGACTAAGGAGTAGTCACCCTGCACCCGCAGGCACCATCTAAGAACACTGCGGTTTGCTTCACGTCCTTCCTCCGGAATCCGACCGACCAGCACGACGAGACCCGGCTTCCCTGGCACCTCTGACCTCTACCCACATCGTCAGCTCAGCTGAGATCCGTGGGTGCGACGAGACCTCGAGGGACCGGCCATCTTCAGAACCGCACGATGCTTATCCAGCATGACCGCCGAGGGATCCTCGAGTGAGTGCTTCGGGGTTCGAGAAGCCCTGACCCTGAGCAGCTCCAGCACCGAAGTCCAGCCCCCCAGCATCCACCAGATCTGCGTGGGGCCCTTCTGCTCTTTGCTGCTCACCGCGTTGTCCGGCTACTTGCCTGCTGGCTTGTGGCCCTCTTGACGACGCCCACCGACAACAACACCGCTGGTCTGGTTGCTCCAGACTGGCCCTTGCTCCCTTCCAACAGAGGAGCACCCCGGACCCTCCTGGTCCACTCCAGACGCCATTTTAAGTCCACCGCGTGGGCTTACATTTCCCAAGACTTGTTGCCCCAATCCTGGGTCCAGCGACGTCGACAGCAGAAACCATCGTGGGACAGCTCGCACCTCCATCCTGGTCGCCGACAACACCTCCTGGTCCGTGAGACTGCAGAGCCCAGCGTCGCCCACTCACCTGGTCGAGGTGACTCCATCCGGTGCCATCCTGGTGCCCATCTAATCACTGGCTAGTGATTCAGAACTTGGTCCCCTCTGCTTACAGGTGTCTTCCATCTTCGATCCAGGCTTGGATCACTTCGAACTTCAACACTGGTCGCCTGCCAGCAACTTCTTCTTTCAGGCTCCATAGACTGCAACGAGGATTCCCGACGTCTTTCCAGACCTATGCACCCGCAGCCCCTGGGCTAGGTAACCTCGGCATTTCGGTGCCCCAGCATAGCCCCACTATCCAAGGGTCCAGATCCTTTTTCGTTTCAGCTCTACCTAGTCGGATTCGTCCGATAACACTAACTTTGTAATTTCTAGCCACCATAGACTTTATCCCGCATCCCGCGTGAGAGTGCACACTCTGCACCCGATCCCCCTAGGCCTCCTGCTAGTAATCTGAAGGTTCAGTAGTCCAGTCCTAGCGATCCTAAAGTCTATTAGAGTAGTACTTACCTGCTAGTAATTTCGCATTCCACTTTCAGAGTATATGGTTTTTCGTCCCCCTCGGGCATTTGTGTAAATTGTGCAACTTTGCGTATTTTCTAAAGAGCTTTGTATTGTGCTTAGCACCCTGTCCTCATAAAGAGTCCAGGGTTGTTGTGTTTTAAATAAATAACTGTTTATTTTCATAACAACTTGTGTGGTGTCCTTTCACTTGGTGTTCAAGGGGTATATGTGATGGTATAACAGCTGGCTTAACACGCCCTCTAGAGTTTAGCCTAAAGACTGCTCTTGTCCATGCTACTAGGATAGCTTGTCTACGGTTGACTTACAACCAATCATCAATAGGGGTTGTTTGGACTGATACAAAGTGCTCACTAGAATAGTGAACATTATATATCAGGCCAACTTCTCACACTGAGGGCCTCAGGACACAACAGGACCTAATTGCCCCATCAGGAATGCGTCACAAGGCGCGTTTGCAAAGTGGTGTAAAAAAGGGAGTGGCCTCGGTCCACCCCTCAGCAATCCCACTGTGTGGTGCTTGCTGGAGGTACCTGGTGGGCTAGTTGGCCCCTAAGGACCCATAAGATGCAAGGGGACTTCATCCCCCAAACCAAAACGTGCCAGAAGTCGTGTTTTCAAGTGGTACAGGGACGGGGCGAGCCTACGGCGAGATCCAGCTTCGGTTTTCTTTTTCGTTTTTTAGGAGGGGGCTGTGTGGCCCGCCATCTCTTAACATTTTTTGAGCCCTGGGGATCTCATCTCCCAGGGCCTGAGATTTAAAAAAAAAACAGGAAGGGGGCCCCGGCGACCCCATCCCCCGGGGCCTGGCCTTGTGTTATTTCTTTTTCTGCAGGGAGGGGGTCCCCATGCATGCGTGGCCTCACTCCCCTGAGCCAACTCTAGCCCCGGGGACCACATCCCCCAGGGCTGCCCTTCCATTAAACAAAAAATAATCAATAAACTAAAGGGGTAGGGGCTTTGTGGCCACCCTCCCGTGCCATTTCTGGCCCCAGGGACCCCATCCCCGGGGGCCGACCCTCAATTTGTGGGGAGCCGTAATGCCCCCACGGTCCCTGCCGGCTCCTCGTCTCCTGCGGGAGCCCTAATTGCTTTTGGGCAAGGGGAGCTGCTAACATGCAGCTCCCCTTGGCCAAAAGCAATTCTGCTTTGCTTCTTGGAAGCGAGAGCAGGTTTCCTGCTCTCGCTTCCAAGAAGCAAAGCAGAGTTTGCTATGGCATGGCGGAAGACATTGCAGCTGGCCCTAGGGGGTGATAGTCCCCAGGCCATCAAGGGCTCTAGAATGGGGGCTGCGCGGCCCCCCTCCCAACGAGTACAAAGCCCCTTGGAGGTGGTGGTCCCCGGGGCCCAGGGTGTCACGAATTCACCCACCTGTACTCTGGTTTGTTCCTTCGTTGATGCCGCTATTACCCAACTCCCTCTGAACTCCACCAGAGAGGCAAGGATAGGATTCACTTGCCGCCCTGATCGAACCCCGGGGGAGGGGGGAATAGGTATGAGAGAAAAGAGAAGACACACTGGATTCTTGTAGACCGACTTGACAATTCAGTTGTGTAGAATGTCTCTCGAGAAAGGCAAAGTGTTACTGGGATTCAGTTTTCAGCTCGTGTATAATCTGATAAATGTACCCGATTAATCTGAACACCCTAAATCACTTCTTTAGGTCAAACATCTGCTTTGGAACTCTTAATTGGGTATACCTGAATTACCCTCGACCTTTTCTCAGAAGGATTCTTGAAACTAAAAGAAAGAATAAACAAAAAAAACACTACAGGTGCACTAATAATCTGTGATTGCTCAAATTATCACAAGAGTTACTGATTTCCTTTACAATATTTTGCTCCATAATTTCACACTAAATATATATAAATAATAATAACAATCGAGCTCTCTGTTCCCTTTCAGTCTTCTAATCAGACTAAAGGTATTTACACAAATGTCCGTTTTACTTTAACATTCTTTACTTACTCAATGTCCTTAAAGTCCTTGGATTGTTTCAGGAAGAGTTTCAAAACGTTCTCTTGATTTATAGAAGGTCAAGAGGTCTGCCACAGCTTTCATTAAGTTTAAATTCTTACTGGTATGTGTTCAAGCATGCTAACGCTTTACCATTCAGAGCGAGGTGTTGCTTGGCAACCCTTTGTTGATTCTCTTTTCTTTTCTCTTTTGCAGGAAATCTGAAACAGTGCCGGGAGAGGATTTGGAGCCGGAAATTCAGAAACAGGAAGGAACGTCTGAAATGTGCTCCGGGCAGCAAGAACACAGCTGTAGACAGGGAAGGAAGCAGGGTGGAGCGCTAAAGAGCTTCGGATGATCTGCCACCAAGGTCCGGAGTCAGGTGAGTGTTTAGGCACCAAGCGAAGCATCGGGAACCAAGTGGGTGGGGTTTAAATAGCTTTGGGTCTCAGGTTTTCTCACGTGTGCATGTGAAGGTGATTTGGGCCTTAGATCTTTCCCAAGTAATTCATGTGTACATGCCAAGACCGTTTACACATGCAGGAAATGCCTCCTGCCCCCCCCAAAGGTCTTCGTATGTGACAGGGTTTTTCCGGATGCAAGGCATGGAAAGATCTGACCAATCTTGGAGTATGTACATGTGTTTCTATTTCCAGGATCTTTCTGACGCTTCATAACCCTTCCAGTCAATTAAATACTGTAATCAACCATGTATACGTTTTGCATCTATAATGCGATTTTCTTCATATGCAATATTGTCTCCAACTAGAACAGGTGGAGGAGGGTTATCTTTTCGTTTGGACGGATGTAATAACTGATATTTTCCTACTTTTCTGGTGTTTCAGCTAGTTAGCTATAAAGTAATTACTCATCACAGTCCCTTCCCAGAATGCCTAACAACAAAACACCACATTCAGACTACCTATCTGAGAAAGGAATAACATAAATAACTAAAGATACTATAGATCATAGCTCAGAGGGTATGTATAGCAACGTCCTCTGACGAATCAGAATCAAATATCAAATCAGGTCAGCAACTTCTTCCGACGATCAACGCACACTTACGCGAGCAACGCACCCTGGTGCGAATCAATATCAAATCAACAATGTCTTCCGACTAATCAATATCAAATCAGCAACGTCTTCCGATGAATCAATATCAAATCAGCAACGTCTTCCGACAAATCAAATATCAAATCAAGTCAGCAACATCTTCCGACGTTCAACGCGCACTTACGCGAGCAATGCACCCTGGTGCGAATCAGCAACACTTTCCGGTGAAACTCAGTACATACCTCTTACGCTATGTTGGGTTGGTCTACCAGCAATTTAGGTATTCCTGCTTAGGAGCCGATTTCCCTTCCGTATCTACAATTACTCACTAGAGGGGAACTAGCACATCCCTCTGTAAGCACTTGGTAAAAAAGGGGCCCGACCTTCCTCCACAGAGAATAAGGACAAATTATATATTCTCCCATGTTGTCATCCCTAATCATGAGCAGCGCACCTACCCATCATCAGTTACTTGTAAGAAGGGAATCACCCATCTTTCTATACGACAGCACCTGGTTAAGAAGAACCCACACCCCCTCTTAGTGACAACAAACAAATGGAATTAATGCAAATTGGGGTCTTTTATTACACAATGATGAAAGGACATAGAAAGAAATGACTTATTAATATACATACACACATATAGAACCTGAAAATAAAGGAATAATTAGATCAAATTAGTCATACATGGAACACCTCACCATATTATTAGACATCTGCAATCTGAAGACAGGTCCATCTCTCTTTCCCTCTTCGGTTGGGTCAGGACTCTCTGTTCCACAAACACTACTGCACGGCTGCACCGTGATGCTTCACCAGACCGCCAAAACCACCAGACAATCATCTCACCCTCACTTGGACCCGCTTTCACTACTATAGAATGTAGCTCTCTCTCGAAGCTTCTAGAAGATCCCGCTTACCGTTCTCATGAGATTCCTGTACCTTTCCGTACCTGGCACACAACAGCAGCTGGCCAAGCGTTTGTTATGGCTCCAGCGCGAAGAGAGCACATTCCTCCGATAAGAACCGATCTTTGCTGGTTCACTACTAGCGAACAACACATTGAAACTAAAACATTGCCTTTCACCTAAAGAGGCTTAGCAGGATGGTGTCAGAAAAGAACATGGCATCGCTCGAGCATAGGCCTTTAGGCCAGAAAAAGAGCAAAAAGCAGCATATAAGGGGACATAAAGCTGTCAAAGTCTATAGGCAAGCCCTACCAACTAGGTGAAATAAAGGTCGGGAATGGACAAACACCATACATGTTCGAATGACAGCAGCATATAATGAGATGGTGGTGGGCAACGGTCATAACTGAGCCAAAAAAGCACCAATACCTCAGTCACTACAACGGATCATGTGGTTTGAGCAAAGATACATGAAAAACTGGGTGGATGACATATTCCAAGGGCAAAGTTAATCTCATTGAAACTGGATTCAAAATGTTATTTATGGGAAAGGGGCCAATGAACCTAGGTTTTAGTTTCTTGGGGCCTTCAATCTGGATATTTCTGGTTGATAACCAGACAAGGTCCCCTACTTTATAGGGTGGTGCTGTTGTTTTGTGTTTATCGACTGATAATTTGACCTTTTTGTTTATTTTTGGCTAAACTACGCTTGGCTTGTTCTTGAAATCCTCGCAATTCTGTTAATCTTTTGGTCACAGCAGGCATAAATCTGGAAGGATGGCAGGAATAGATCGTGGATGTAAGCCAGTTATAAAAAAGAAAGGGGAACAGCCAAAAGCTGCATGATAGCTATTGTTGTATGAACACTCTGCCAATGGTAGGACCTCATCCCAATGAGCCGATATAATGGAGGTTAGGCAACGTGGACTTTGTTCAAGGTATTGATTAACTTTTTCTGTCTGGCCGTCAGTCTGTGGGTAGAAAGCGGAGGATAATGCTATTTCAATTCCTAAATGTTTGCACAACTGACTCCAGAATTTTGAAACAAATTGAGGGCCCCTGTCGGAAATTATTTTACTGGGAAGGCCATGTAGTTTTACAATATGGTTTAAGAACACTTCACTAAATTCTGTAGCTGTTGGTAGTTTTTGTAAGGGAATAAAGTGCCCCATTTTAGACAAAAGATCCAAAGCTACTAAAATTGCAGTGAAGTTATGGGATTTAGGCAAATCTGTGCTGAAGTCCAAACTGATAGTATGCCAGGGAAGAGGAGGTATGGGCAATGGTTGTAGAAGACCTTTAGGGGATGAATGGGAGGACTTTTGTTGTGCGCACACTGGCAGGCTTTTATATATTGTTGGACGTCCTGTCTGATGTTTTTCCACCAGAAATGCCGCTGACATAACTAAAGTTTTATTGACCACTGGATGTCCTGCTGTACTAATATCATGATTCGTAATATCTGTTGTCGCAAGTTTTCTTGAGGGATAAACAGTTTATCCTTTTGGAAGAAGTAACCCTCAATTATGGTGTTTTGTTTCTGAGCTAGCCATTGCTGTTCATTTAACGTCTGAACACTCAATTTAACTTGGCCTAAAAAGGTGACCGCTTGTGTGACTGCAACTATTTTTTCAGAAGGAATTATACTTTATGAATTCTTTGTTTCACTAACATGCTTTTCACAAACTAATCTAGACAAAGCGCCAGACAGGAGTTGCTTTTGTCCAGGGCAGTATGTTATGACAAAATCGAATTCACTAAAAAAAAGTAACCAGCGCATCTGTCTGGGAGTGAGTGTCGTAACTGTGGTGAAAAACTGGAGATATTTATGGTCTGAAAATATGGTAATTGTATGCTTTGCACCCAATAAATGGTGTCTCCATTCAAGAAAGACTGCTTTAATTGGCAACAACTTGCGTTCTGCAATGGTATAATTCTGTTCAGCTGGTAACAGTTTGCGCGAGTAGAAGGCAATTGGCTGTAAATGTCCAGTTGCAGCATAGTTTTGCATTAACATGCCTCCCAATGCAGTTTGGGAAGCTCAGCCTCGACCAAAGAATGATTTATCAGCGTCTGGATGAATCAAAAAAGGTACTGATGTAAAAGCTTGCTTCAATTTAAAAAAAGCTTTTTAAGCGTCTGGGTTCCATTGAACTTTCTCACCCTTTCGAAGTAATAGAGTGATAGGTGCCACTATCTCAGACAATTTAGATATGAAGCTACTATCAGAATTGGCAAAACCTAATACTCGCTGCGTGTCTTTTACAGAAGAGGGAGTGGGCCAATTTAAAATTACTTCAACATTTTTTGGGTCCATGATTATTCTTTCGGGAGAAAGCCAATAACCTAAACATTTGCCCTTATTTGTGTTAAATACACACTTTTCAAGTTCTACATACAATGAATTGTCTCTTAATCTTTGTAGAACTGAGCGAACATGTGTAGTATGCTCTTCCTCAGTCTTAGAGAAGGCCAGTATGTCATCAATATATACGATGACACAGATATCAAGTAAATCATGTAGGACTTCATTGATGAAATACTGAAATGCTGCCGGGGCGTTACAGAGACCAAATGGCGTTACTGTATATTCGAATAGACCATATTTCGTGCGAAAGGTGGTCTTCCATTCGTCTCCCTCCTTAATACGACCATGGTGATACGCACTACGTAAACCCAATTTAGTATAAATACTTGATCCTTTGATTTGATTTAGCAAGACTGAGCTAAGAGGTAATGGATAATGATTTTTAATCGTTGCCTTGTTAACTGCGCGGTAATCTATGCACACCCTCAGATCGCCAGATTTTTTAGCTCCAAAGAAAAGTGGAGAAGAGACTGGTGACGTAGAGTGTCTTATAAAACCAATCTCTAACATTTTGTTTAAGTATGTTCTCAAATATTTGTTTTCAGGCTCAGTTAAGGCGTATATCTTACTACAGGGTAAGACTGTACCAGGGATCAAGTCTATCCTGCAGTCGTACACTCTGTGTGGTGGTAATTTAGTTGCTCGGACAGGATCAAATACATCAGCATAGTCTTGATATTCGGTGGGTAACTGTGGAGAATCTTGTTGTAAGGCAGAACAAAATAATGGAATTATGGGATCTTGAGTTTCCGAATAACAAAGATTTCTGCAATAGGAGGAGTCTAAAGTGACAGTTCTTTTAATCCAATCTATTTTCGGATTATGTAGTTCTAACCAAGGAACTCCCAGTATGACACCAAAAGTGGGTGTATCAATTAGATCAAAAACAGTTTCTTCAGTGTGCCCATTTTCTCCAACTATGGTCAAAGGTTTGATATGAAACTTAATTAATCCAGAGGCTAAAGCTGAGCCGTCTAAAGCTCTGACTGGTCCTGGTTCAGATTTTGCAGCTCGAGTTATTCCTAATTTACTGGCTAATTCCAAATATTAAAAAATTGCAGGTAGCCCCAGAATCAATCAGAAAAGCCAAGCTGTGTCTTTCTTGAATTGTTATAATAAAGGTTACCCTAATTGTAAAGTGCTTCGGAGTACGATTAACAATATTAGTGGCATACTGTGAGATCTGTACTGAAGTTGTTCTCAAAGAAACAATCTCTTTTTTCTCTGAGAAATCCAGTTTTCCGACTCGCTCAATGGTTTGTCTGTTATTGCAATAGCTTTCTTTTTGTTAGTTTTAAACTGGATAATCCTGAGCAAAGTGACCTGCCTTGCCACAATGAAGACACAAATTGCCCTTTCGCCTGCGTTCTTTTTCTTCTGCAGAAAGTGGTCTTTTCAGACCACCAATCTGCATTGGTTCCACATGTGTGTTCTTTTCTTCTGTTACTTTTTTCCCAACTCTAAAATGCCAAGTTCTTAAATCACTTCTGGGTCTTTCACTCTTTCACTCTCCCAATCTGTGATCTAACGTAACCACTAGATCTAAAAATTCTGCGTAGTCCTCAGGCAAATTAACAATGTGTGCCAAAGAATCTTTTAATTCATCTCTAAGACCTGATGGAATAAAGATATTCTTTTCTCCTCCGGCTAGTGTGTTTCTGATAACAATCTTTTGAAATTGGTTACATAGGTTAAAAGATTCTTGGACCCCTGGCGTAGATTTAAAAACTCATAATTGGCATGGTTCCTAGTCTTCCCTATGGTCCCCGCTCACCTGTTGTCCGTGTGAATGATGCGGACGTCTCCCCAAGTATTGTCTGTGTCATGGTTCCTAGTCTTCCCTATGATCCCCGCTCACCTGTTGTCCGTGTGAATGATGCGGACGTCTCCCCACGTATTGTCCATGTGAATGAAACTGACGTTTGAATCGATTCCAGAAAACACACTTCCGGCCGCAATGAGTTAGCGGTTCAGTCAACGACCGGAAGTCCGTACACGTCACCAGCACTTCCGGGGATGGACGCTTATCATCGGCGATTCCCTCAGAGAAAGCGCTTTGTGTACTTTCTCGGCGTGCTTCAGTATCGGAGCACCGTTCCAGACATAAAGAGGTTCGGTGAAACCTCATGAACTACCACACGTTAAAAACTGTTAACGACCTTTCCTTGACCGCGCAGGAGCTCTTTGGTTTTCCTTTTGATGCACAGGAGCACTTGACTTTTGGCACATCCGCGCCGTTGCGCTTTTGAGACTTTTACAGTGGAAGCGCAGAAGCGCATTATATTTCCTTAGTTTGCGCAGGAGCGCTTTACTTTCCTTTGGTTCACCCAGGAGAACCAGACTTTCGGCATAGCAGCGGCGCTTCACTTTGGGACATTTACAGTGACAGCGCAGGAGCGCTTATATTATCCTTTATATTATTTCCATGATGGCAGCAAGGCCAGATAAGGAGGAGGTAAGCTGGGTTCCATATGTGTGTATGACAGATGTCATTGTCACGTCAGAGAATACCGCTGACTTGTGTTCCCTTTCTCTGTCCAGCTGTTATCACAGAACCACCTACCAGAGGAACGCTCCACTACCCTACTCATCAGCCCTCCAGTCCCAGGCCCCTTTTTAGCTATCATCTTCACTCACACCCTTATTCTGGTTTGCTCTGTAATCACATCAGGACAGGGTGTGTGTGGGGACATTAGCTTGTGTCGTCTCTGCGAGGACTCACCACAAGAATAAGGTACTTGTGGGGACACCCGACAGTTATCAGATGTTTGAATAAAAACTTGTTTCGTAAATAAACTGGACAGAGCTGTTTTAAAGGCAGCTAGATTGTGCAATAAAGTATAATTTGTGTCAACCAAAGGCTAGCCCAGGTGGCCGCTACACCTCCTAAATAAGAGATGATGAAAGCGATCTTGGAAGTGTCGGAAACAACCTGCGGTTTACATAAAAAATGTAACTGGCATTGGCTCATAAAAGTAGTAAAATGACTACTACCACCAGTAAATCGTTCCGGGTTTGCCAAGGGAACTGGGGTTCGAGTTACCACGGTGACTTGCAGGTTCTGATCAGTGTTAGGGCCTTATGTACTAGGGGAAAAAAAGACGAGGGACCAAATTTACCGGGAGCAATGATAGGTTCAGTTTCTCCTGGTTGTGGGTCTCTCCAATTAGTAAATTCTGTTTGTGTTCTATCCAGCTCTTGTCTAAGGGCCCGGTTTTCCTACCTTACTTCCTGCATTTCTTTGGTTAGCTTCAATACTAAAAGGGTTATCAGAGGAATCCATGTTGTCCTGTAGTGTAGTTCCTATATTTCCAATAGGCTCTGCGCATTGGAATAATATAGCCTATAGATTTGACGTAGGACTGAGGTCAACTAGGTCTCTATCGAATATACTAAACTTAATTGTGTGTGTGCCAGCTAACTCCGAGATCACTAGAAACTTTCTCGTATACACAAGAAGGGATTCGTTTCTGATAACCGCATAAACATGACAACTTTGTTTCCCAAGAATAAGAATATATCTCTCAGAGTGTCAATCGTGCATGCTTAGTTTCTACAGAGTTGCAGGATAATAGAGAGACAGGCGTTTTCAATAAAAGGTTTATTGAACAGTCTTCTTTCTCATGCAAGAGAAGTGAACTGCTACAATTGTTAGGCAGACTTCAAAGTATAATGAGTACAGCGTAAACAGTAATATGAAATAATACTGTAAGAGCATTATATGATTTCTAAGCCATATAAAAATACATACATAAATACACAGGCTAAAATACCCCCTGGTGCTTCTAAAATACGCTTACCCCAATGTACCTAACCTAAGTCTAGTACGCTGGAAGAAGTAGGTATTGTGTAGCATAGGTTTTAGTTTTCTTTGCCAAGAATCTAGCAACGGTTTCTCTAGGGTCTAATCAGCTCCATACCTTGGTTAGAATGAAGGAGGTCTGGTATCTCAGTCTCGGGACTCGATTTCCCAACACCCCGCTAGGGGAGCTGGAAACACTGGAGCTGGATTCTCGGCAGGAGCAGGGCAGCTTCCTGATCAGTGCGTCAGCTGGAGAGTCGGCATCCTTCGGCACTTGCTGTAGCGAGCTGCGTCAGGCAAGTAGATAGCCGAACTGCTCCGAACCACCGTAGTTTGCCACAGCAAGTGAAGGTATATTTATACCTTGAAGGTGTTTAGGAATGCCATAGTTTGACGTAAAGTCAGGCATATGAACGTCATAATTAACCCCTGGGGAATAGTTTTTCATTGTAAGTAACTGAGTTCTTGGAGAAATCAATATTCAAGCAAGGGGAAGTTCCCTAACTGCTTAAGCCGGTTTTCCAAAAAATCGTTATGACGTTTGGTACGGGTGGAAGTAGCCATGCCTGTATTTGGGTAGCATGGGCTTTGATTTCTATGCCTATATAAGGGCAATGTGAATTGTACCTATATAAGGGCATGAATCGGAAAAATTCACTCAGGGCCTAAAACACCACACAACACCCACTCCACTTTCCCAAGTACGACATTGCTAAGTTCTAAACACATAAAAACGTATCTAAACATGATATGTTAAAAACCCACCCAAAATACATAAAAAATGCATTGGAATTGGTTGTACACAAAAAGAGGAATTTGTGCTGTACGCATTTGAAGCAATGTTTCATTCAAAGCAGATCATTTGATACTTGAAAATGCTATCCGAATAAATCACGAAAATACATTTATGAAATGGCTCTTACATACAGAAGAAAAAGTCGAGACCAATTCATGGCAGAATATATAAACTTGTTGAATGTGGACAAGGTCAAATATTGTCTTACATGGAAGATTTTTCAAAGAATTCTGGTTCTCTATGAATAGTTCTACTTTAAGCAGATTACTTGTTGCCCAAAAATTTAAAAGTACAAATTTGGAAAACAAAAATTTATCATAGAAAAAAGAGTTCCAAAGTTAGAAACTTTGTTTTGAAAAAATTAAAAAATGAAGGTCGAATTCAGAGTCTCTCAGACATTGTGTGCCAAATCAAAAGTCAGTGTAATTGTTTGGGGAAAACATCAAGCCTTCTAAGTCTGTAAAGAATTTGTCTACCATTGTAGGGGAAAGCTGGATTACCTCGTTAAGAAGGTCAATCGCACATAGATGTGAAGCATCGCCGTCAGAGTTTGTAGCATTGGCAATGTTTGAATTTGAATGTGTGCCACTTTCCTCTCATACCTCAGCAGTAGCATGGTGCCTCTGTGAGATCTCAATGAATGCTGTCATCAGGATTGGTAGCCGTTGGGGACAACACAGCGCATGAGCCATTACTGGTCCAAGCAAAGTATCAACATGTGTATTAGGTAGGACCCGGCTCAAAGGAAAGAGACATGCCTGGGGCACACAAGGTGTCCCTTGCATACACCGGTTCAAACCAGTCGCTGGGGCACTCCAGCCCCAGCTCTGGCGCGAAACTAGACAAAGGATAGGGGGTGTAACCACCCCCCTTCCTGGTCCCACCCAGGGGAGGGACCTAGTCGTGAGTGCAGCCCCCTTTAGGAGAATAAAGGTAGGAGCTGGTCCCATTTCAAATCAGATAATCTTGAACTTCTTCAGAAGAAGAAACTCTTGACCTTCGACGTTCTGCTCCTCAGAAGACCGAAGAATCTCCCTTGTGGTCAAGGAGTGACCACCCTGCACAAGCAGGCACCATCAAGCGCGGTTTGCTGTGTCGTCCTTCCTCCAGGAACCAGACTGCATAGCTCGACAAGACCCGGACTTCCAGACCTCTCCGACCTCTACCTACCTCTGCAGCACAGCTGAGATCCGTCGGTGTGACGAGACACGTGGGACCGGCCATCATCAGAAACCTGCACTTCGCTTACCAGCACGACCGCCGAGGGATCCTCGAGAAAGTACTTTAGGGTTTGAGAAGCCCTGACCCTGAGCAGCATTTGCACCAAAGACCAGACCCCCAGCCTCCATGAGATCTGTGTGGGGCCCTTTTGCCTGGTTGCTGCTCTCCTCGTTGTCTGGTCACTTGTCGGCTGGCTTGTGGCCTTCCTGACAACGAACTCCTGAATCTACACCGCTGGTCTGGTTGCTCCAGACTGGCCCTTGCTTCCTTGCAAAGGAGAAGTACCCCGGACCCTCCTGGTCCGCGCTAGTCGCCATCTTTGCTTGCCGCGTGGGCTTGCATTTGCCAAGGCCTGTTGTTCCGCTCTTCGATCCAACACCGCCATCATCAGAAGCCTACGTGGGACAGCTCGTGCCTCCAGCCTGGTCGTCGACAACGCCTCCTGGTCCGTGCAGCTGCAGAGTCAAGCGTCTCCTCTTCACCTGATTGCGACAACATCACCTGGTTCCACTCTGGTTCCACTCCGGTCACGGGCTAGTGACTGTGAACATTGTCCCCTCTGCTTTCAGGTCTTCATCTTCCTTGATCCGCCCTTGGATCCATCCGAACACCTCCACCTGGTCGCCTGCCAGCATCTTTGTCTTCAGGCTCCATTAACATCAACGAGGAAACCCGACACAACTTCAAGCCTATACACCCGCAGCCCGTGGGTTAGGTAACGTGGGTATCTCGGTGCTCCTGTAGGGATAGACTATCCAAGTGTCCAGTTCCACAGTCGTTTTTGTCCTAGCTAGTTGGAAACGTCCGTAATCTGTAACTTTGTAAACTGTAGGCTCCATAGCCTTTGTTCCGCATCTCGCGTGTGAGTTTCCACTCTGCATGTGAGTCCCGTGGGCCTCCTGCTCCTTACTTACGATTAGGGTAGCGTAGTCCTAGCGGTCCTCCAGCCTCTGGACCTACTGACATTCTTCATTTCACTTTGCATTCCATTTTCATAGTATATGGTTTGTCGTGCCCCTAAGGCACTCTTGTAATTTGTGCGACTACTCGTATTCCTCCTAAGTCATTGCCATGTGCTTAGCCCTCTGACCTCATAAAGAGTTCAGAGGTGTATGTTATAAATAAATACACTGTTTATTTTTATAACAACCTGTGTGGTGTCCTTTCATTTGGTATTCAAAGGGTTATATGTGGTAAAACAGCTGGCTTCACATGCCCTAAAGAGTTTAGCCTAAGACTGCTCTCCTACTAGGATAGCTGGTCTATAAGGTTGACTTACAACCAATCACCATAAGGGTTGTTTGGACTGATACAAAGTGCTCACTAGAATTAGTGAGCATTATATATCAGGCCAACTTCTCACAGGGGAGCAGTGGAGTAAAAGACAAAAAAAAGATCCTCTATTGCCTCTATAAAGTTTTTAGTATTGATTAGGTGTTTGGAATTTTGGTGCTGGTTCTTTGATCCCCTAGAAAGATGGGAGAGAAGGGAGGGAAAACAATAAAAATTAAAATCCTGTCTTGGAATGTCAATGGTCTTAGAGTACAAGCGAGGCGGGACACAATTCTACAGTACCTGAAGGATTGTTCAGCCCAGATCATCATTGTGCAGGAAACCCACCTATCAAAGGAGGAGCCCTTGGATCTTTTTCGGGGCCCAAAACTGGATCTCTTAGGTAGCTTGCACATCCCATACGGCTGTAACAAAGGGGGTGGTGATTTTAGTAAAGCGAGGGGCACAGGTGGTTCTTGGGGCACAGATTTCTGACATAGCTGGAAGGTGGCTAATCGTTAAAGCTAAGGGCAGGCCTTTACTCTAGTTGGATATTATGGTCCAAACAAAGATGATGTCTCTCATTTAAGAGATTTGCTAGCAGAATTAATAGAATCTCCGGATCCAATCACTATGGCAGAGGACTTTAATGCTGTTTTAGATCATTCCCTAGATAGAACTTCACGCAGCAGAGCATGCGTCAATCCAAAGATGTCCACATTTATCAAGCAAATTATGGCTCAGCTGGGGCTTTGTGACATCTGGAGACAGAAGGTAGGGAAAATAAAGGCTTTACCTTTTATAATAACAAAATATAGGCCCCAGTTGAGGATTGACTACTTCCTTATCAACAGTAATGTGGTAGATTGGATCCAGAAGGTTGAGCATGTGAGAGTTCATCTGTCGGATCACTCACCTGTGGTCCTACATTTGAAGTCACAGGAGAGAATCCCCCACTCCAGATGGACTCTAGACTGCACAATTCTGCAAGAAGAAGTAGTTATGGCAGCACTCTCTAGGGAGACAATAGAGTTTTTCCATCTCAATCAGGGGTCAGCAGCACACAGAATAATTTGGGATGCTTATAAAGCCTTTCTGAGGGGTAGATTAGGGGCTTTGGCAGCTGAAAAAGACGCAGTTATTACAATACAAAGAGGTGTCAACAGTTGAGGTACAGGTTCTGGCCCTAGAGAAAGATCTGACTGATCCCACGATAGACGAAGAAGCCCGGGAAAGTCTGCTTCAAAAAGTGCAGTAAGCAAAAGGTAAGATGGCAGTAATCCTACAAGAAAGGATGAGGAAGAAATAGGACGCCAGTAAATTGGCTTATTTCGAATATAGTGAACGTTGCAGTAAGCTGCTGGCCTGGAAGGTCAAAAAGGAGCAGGTGAGAAGCAGTATGGACCAGGTTAAATGTGAACAAACTGGCGACCTTATTAGTGATAATAGGGAGATTGAGCATGTTTTTCACAGCTATCACAGCAGGGTATACCAAGAAGATCTAAAACCCACCCAAGATGAGGTCGAAGCTTGGTTGGGACAGGGCTCAAGTAGCACCCTCTCAGCAGAGAAGAGCAGGCAGTTGAATCAGGAGATTGGGGAAGGGGAAATAAGACAAGGTAAGAAAGGAAAAGCCTCTGGTCCCGATGGCTTACCTCTTGAGGTATACAAAGTACTGGCCAGTGTACAAAAACCTATCTTTGTAGAATTCTTTAACGAGTTCTTTTTGAAGGGGGCTAACATGCGAGCCTCATGGGATGAGGCTAACATCTCTCTAATCCTGAAGCCAGGCAAATGCCCAAAAAATTGTGGTTCGTATCGGCAAATATCTTTGCTGAACTGTGATTATAAGATCTTTGCAAAGATATTAGTCAACAGGTTAAATGGACAAAGTTGTCATGTTTATGCGGTTGTCAGAAGCGAATCCCTTCTTGTTCATTCGAGAACGTTTCTAGTGACCTCTGAGTTAGCTAGCACACACAAGTAATTAAGTAAATTTACTCAATAAAGACATACTGACCTCAGTCCTATGTCAAAACTATAGTGTATATTATTCCAATGCGCAGAGCCTATTAGGGATATAGGAACTACACTACAATGACTTCTGTGTGCAGACCTGATAGCTGGCAGCACCCTGGAGTATGTATGTATAAATCAGATTATGTTGGAAGTAACCTGCAATACAGTGGCAGGCAGCACCCTGGCATAGAGTAGGATTTCCCATAGTATTTTATTTCCTGGCACATTAATGGCGATAGTCTTTTAACTGGCAGAAGAACAACACTGACCATACATTTCCTGGCACCTTGTTTAAAATGACGTACACATTAGGAATGGCATTTCGTTCTGCTGGAATAATAACACAAGTTATCTTGTACTCTGCTATGATGTTACATAGCTTGTTGGCTGCAATGCATTCCATGTTTCATTCAAACATGCTTTCTACAGGGCACATACATGATTTGCTGCTGTAGAGAAATAATCAATCAATCAATGCATTTGTATAGCGCGCTACTCACCCGGAGGGTCTCAAGCCGCTTGGGGGAGGGGGGTCCGCTACTGCTCCAACAGCCAGGTCTTGAGTTGCTTCCTGAAGGAGAGGTGGTCTTGGGTCAGGCGGAGGTGGTTGGGGAGGGAGTTCCACGTCTTGGCAGCCAGGTAGGAGAAGGATCTTCCTCCCGTTGTGGCTCTTCGGTTGCGGGGGACGGCGACGAGGGCGTGGCTGGTCGATCGAAGCTGGCGGGTGGGAGTGTAGAAGTTCAGGCGGTCGTTGAGGTATCTTGGGCCTTGGTTGTGGAGAGCTTTGTGTGCGTGGGTGAGGAGTCGGAACGTGATTCTCTTGTTGACGGGGAGCCAGTGCAGGTTTCTTAGGTGTGCGGAGATGTGGCTGTGTCGGGGGATGTCCAGGATGAGTCGTGCTGAGGCGTTCTGAATACGTTGAAGTCTTTTCTGGAGTTTTGCAGTGGTTCAGGCGTAGAGGGAGTTGCCGTAGTCCAGACGGCTGGTGACGAGGGCCTGGGTGACCGTCTTCCTGGTTTCCGTGGGGATCCACCGGAAGATCTTCCGTAGCATGCGTAGGATGTTGAAGCATGACGAGGAGACGGCGTTGACTTGTCTGGTCATGGAGAGGGAGGAGTCCAGGATGAAGCCCAGGTTGCGTGCGTGGTCCGTTGGTTTGGGTGCGCTGCCCAGGGCAGGGGGCCACCAGGAGTCGTCCCAGGCGGAGGGCGACGATCTCAGGATGAGGACTTCCGTCTTATCTGAGTTCAGTTTCAGGCGGCTGTTCATCATCCACTCGGCTACGTCTTTCATCCCTTCGTGTAGGTTGGTTCTGGCGGTGGTGGGGTCGCTGGTGAGGGAGAGGATCAGCTGAGTGTCGTCGGCATAGGAGATTATGTTGAGGTTGTGTTGGCGTGCGATGGCCGCAAGGGGGCTCATGTAGATGTTGAACAGCGTGGGGCTGAGTGATGATCCTTGTGGTACGCCGCAGATGACTTCGGTGGCTTCTGATCTGAACGGGGGAAGGCGGACTCTCTGTGTCCTTCCGGCGAGGAAGGAGATGATCCATTCCAGTGCCTTCTCTTGGATTCCGACGTTGCTGAGGCGCTGCACTAGGGTGCGGTGGCAGACAGTGTCAAACGCCACGGAGAGGTCCAGGAGGATGAGGGCAGCTGTTTCCCCGTTGTCGAGCAGGGCTCGGATGTCGTCAGTGGCTGCGATGAGGGCGGTCTCGGTACTGTGGTTGGCCCGGAAGCCGGACTGCGAGTGGTCGAGGGATCCATTCGTCTCGAGGAAGGCGGCCGTCTGTTGACGGTCTTCTGGATGACTTTGGCAGGAAACGGGAGGAGCGAGATGGGGCGGTAGTTTTTGAGGTCGGTGGGGTCTGCTGATGGTTTCTTCAGGAGGGCACTGAGTTCGGCATGCTTCCAGCTCTCCGGGAAGGTTGCGGTGTCGAAGGAGGCGTTGATGATGTCTCGTAGATGGGGTGCGATGACGGAGTCGGCCTTGTTGAAGACGTGGTGAGGGCAGGGGTCGGTTGGAGATCCGGAGTGGATGGAGTTCATCGTGCGGATGGTGTCTTCAGTGTTGATCGGGGTCCAGGTACGGAGGGTGGTGGTGGGGGGCGTTGGTGCGGTCGTAGGGTGCGTTGGCTGTGTGCTGAAGCTGTTGTGTATGTCTGCGATCTTGCTGTGGAAGAACGACGCGAGTGAGTTGCAGAGGTCTTGCGATGGGGTGATGTCGTTGTTTCCAGCGCTGGGGTTGGAGAGCTCTTTGACAATGTTGAAGAGTTCCTTGCTGTTGTGGGCGTTGTTGTCCAGTCGTTCCTTGAATGCGGTTTTCTTGGTGGTGTGGATCAGTTGGTGGTGTTTTCGAGTGGCGAGCTTGAGGGTGGTCATGTTGTCTGGTGTCGGGTCTCTGCGCCAGGCTTTCTCGAGGGCTCGGCAGCTCATCTTGGAGCTCTTGAGTTCGTCGGTGAACTAGGATGCTTTCTTGCTGCCGGGTCTGCTGGGAGGGGCCCTCAGTGGGGCGAGGTCGTCTGCGCAGTTGCTGATCCACCTCGTGAGGTTGTTGGCGGCATGGTTGGTGTTCGTTGAGCTGGCGGTGGGGTTCTGGCTCAGGGACGTGGCGAGCTGGTCGGCTGTGATCTTGTTCCAGCTTCTGCGTGGAATCTGTTGCTGGTGGTGGTGGATCGTGGTCCTACTGAAGCTGAAGTGGACGCAGCTGTGGTCCGTCCACTGGAGTCCGGTGGCGTGGCTGAAGGAGATGTCCTTGCTGGAGGAGAAGACGGGGTCAAGCGTGTGGCCGGCGTAGTGGGTGGGGGTGGTCACCAGCTGCTTGAGTCCGAGGTTGGCGAGGTTGTCCAGCAGGGTGGTGGTGTTGCGGTCGTTGTTGTTCTCCAGGTGGAAGTTGAGGTCCCCGAGGAGGATGTAGTCAGTGGAGGGGAGGGCGTGCGGGCTGATGAAGTTGGCGATGTCTTCGCTGAATTGTGTGCATGGTCCCGGGGGTCTGTAGATGAGGGTGCCTCTGAGGGTGGTCTTGGGGTCGGTGTGGATCTGGAAGTGCAGGTGTTCGGCGGCTGTGAGGGTGTCGTCGGAGTTGGTCGTGATACGGATGGTGTTCTTGTGGACGATGGCAATGCCTCCTCCCGTCTGGTTGGCGCGGTCCCTCCGGGTGATCTTGTATCCGTCCGGGATGGCGATGGCGATGTCGGGCGCTGAGGAGGCGTTCATCCATGTTTCCGTGAGGAAGGCGACGTCTGGAGATGTCGAGTCGAGGAGGTTCCAGAGTTCCACGGCGTGTCTGTGGACGGAGCGGGTGTTGAGCAGGATGCACTTGAGGTGGTTGCTGCTGGGGGTCGGCTTGGTGGGTGCGGTGCAGGTCCGGATGCAGGAGAACTTGCAGGACTGGCAGGTGAAGGGTCCGTGGGTGCGTCTCGGGGTGGCTCGGTAGCAGCCGGGGGTTCGGCCGGTGTTGAGTGCATTGAGGGTGGCGGCGTCGTCAGTCCGGCGGGTGGGGTGGCCTCTGCGGGGGCCAGGGGTTCTGGCGCTGGGCGCGGTCCAGGCACGGATGGGCGCAGACGGGCTTACCTTTGGCGCACCTTCGGCGCTCAATTGGTGCTTCCGCTGCGCGCGTCTGCTGCGCGGTCGCTCTGGGGGCGTCATAAGTAAGGAGCCGGGAGGGAGGAGCAGCTGGGTGGCGGGTGCGGGGCGGCGAATGAAATCACAGGGGGGCGCGGGCCGCAGGGAGTCAGCGGCAGGAAATTCCAAGAAGCAGCGGGCAGCGGGAAATTCCCAGGAGCAGCGGGAAATTCCCAGGAGCAGCGGGAAATTCCCAGGAGCAGCGGGAAATTCCCAGGAGCAGCGGGCAGCGAGCGAAGGAATCTGCAGGCAGGAGGAGGCAAAGGCAGGCAGGAGCGGCAGTAGTGAGTGGGGCGAACAAGCCCTGTGGAGGGCTGAGCGTGTGTACTGTGGCGGACTCAGAAATATTGAAAAACTTCATGATTTCTCTTCCAGCACTTCATAGTAAAACCTTTCAATTTTTGACTCAATCATTTGGCAGGAACATAACTTAGTACTGTTAAAATAGTTGTCATGGGGAACATTCATGTGGGGTTAGGACTGGCTCGACCAGAGTGCTTGCTGGCTTGGAGGAGTATGGAGATGACCCCCTTGCCTCAAGCCAGCGATGCTTTGCTGCAGGCTCATTTGCCCTGATACCTGGTCAACAGTTTGAGGAGGAGGAGGTGAAGAGCTGTCTAAGTGTGCCCAGAGGCTGGCATTTCAGTACATCCCTGAGAAGTGAGCTTTGAGTCATGTAGTGTTCCTGTTATACCACATGCAATTCACCCTCCAAAGACTGAATCATTCATGGTTGTGAAGGGCGGCTGATTCTGATAGGGTGCTTGATAGTTTTCCAGAAACTCATGGTTCGAGGCATATGATCTACAGAGTAGTACACTGCATTAGATCGCCACCTGGTGTTGGGCTCGGATGAAGTCTTTGTTAGTCCCGATAGGTGACTCCTCCCTTGGGAAATACTGCGCATCGGAATCGGCTCCATCCTCAGATTGTTTTTTTCCGCCACTGGGTACGGATGAAAGTTTCTCCGCTCCGGCCTGCAACTTCGATGCGCAGAACTTCATAAAACATATACTACCTGCCTTCGATATCGACTGCGGCACCTTTCGACAACGAAGTTTCCATTCCGGCCATCCAAGTGGGCCCTTGGGCCTATCGACGCCGTGCGGCCTGCACCATATGGAAAGGACTCCATTCCGAAAATGCCCAAAATGTCAAGCAAAGTTCCCACATAGCGACCACCACGAGGTTTGTAACCTCTGCCTGTCGCCGGACCACAACGAGTCGACCTGCACAGCCTGTGCTTCCTTCCGCTCGAAGAAAACCATCCGAGACCGGAGGGCCCGTCAACACGAGATGAGGAGAACAGCTCCAGCACCGGAAGACATCTTCGGCGAGGTTCCACTCGTTCCCGAAGAAGACTCACTGATCTCCTGATCTCCTGATCGTCTCCGAGGCAGATGACTCCGACGACTCCATTCCATCGGGTCAGCGCGTGAGTACTACTGCCCCGGCCACACATATGCCCAAACAGAAGGCAAAGATCAGCACTCTGCCTGCTGGGCCCAGTCGAGACCAATCATCTACTTCGAAAGTCTCGCCTTCAGGCTCTACTCCGAAGAAATCTTCCACGCCAAGAGTCTTCTGTCGAAAAAATGTCCTCCGCCTTCCGGTGCCTCGTCACCGAGCAAGACTCCGTCGGCAACGAAGCCAAAACACCCTTCCGCTCTGACACCGAAAGAAGTGCTGATACCAAAACCTGTTTCGATCCCGAAACCGAAACCAAAAGACGCACCTGCTCCGAAGCCGCACACGGTGCCGAAAGACACACAGCCTGATTCTAAGGTCTCCAAGCCCTCGAACATGCCTTCCAAGCCAAAAACAACGCCTTCGGCGCAGAAACCTAAGCCGCAGGAGGCTCTAATACCTTCCAAGGCTAAGGACACTAGACAACCTACGCCGGCTCCGAAAAAACGTCCAAGAAGGTTGTGCCTCAAGACGACCTTTTTCAACTAGATCCTCAACAGAAAAAGATCTTCATCGACCCGAAAACCAGTCATGTTGGTGCCACACCGCTTAAGAAGAGACCTGCAGCTACACCACCTACACCTGTGGTTTCTGCCAAAAAGAAGGACTGTGTAACCTCTCCTATGCACTTTTCCTTTCCTGTCTCTCCTCCTTTTCCCGCTCCTCCCTATATTTCACTTCAAACCTCTACTATACAGTCTCCATTGTCACCACATTCGCCACAGAATGATGATGAATATGATTTGGGTGGAGGGGACGGGGAAGGAGACACTGCATACCCTGTAGGCGAGGGCACGTGGAATTTTCCATACACAAAACCTGCGTCTGGGTGGGACTTTCCATACCCTGCAAATTAACCTGATGTCCCTGAGACACCCTCATACCCATCTAAACCTTCTCCTCCTGAGGATACTATTGGTTTTGGACAGCTGATAAACAGAGCTGCTACATACCATGGTGTCTCCATACATTGTGAAACCATTGAGGAAGATTTTCTCTTAGATACTTTTGAGCAGTCTCAGAGATCCGCTCAAATTCTTCCCATGATCAAAGGAGTGGTTAAACATGCTACTGAGGTCTTTAAAGATCCTGTGCGTACCAGAATTTTGAAGCCCAGGATTGAAAAGAAATATAGACCTGCACCCTCAGACAGAGTCTATATTAAAGGACACCTACCACTAGACTCCTTAGTCCAATGCACGTAAAAGGGCCAATTCTCAGACTTCTGGTGAAGCACCCCCGCTGACAAAGAATCCAAAATTATTGATGTGTCAGACTGATGCTCGACGCCGGACTCACGGTTTGATCCCCGGCTCCGGCGGCAGGTCATCCCATCATCATGTGACTCGGGGCAATAGCTCACCTAATCTTCCCTACAGCCCCCAGTTCCGGGATGCCTTCGGGTAGCTGTGCGCTTTACAAATACTGTATTTATTTAACTACGTAAGACTGTCTGTAGCTAACCAAATGATAAAAAGTATCAGCTGCCTGTATTTACTTGGGAACGGTGGAACTGAGTCTGCTGCTGAAGAATCCTGCCATCCTATTGGCCTGTGAAGGAAGAAGCCTGTTCAAATGTATTTATTTTGAAAGTTTTCTATAGTGCAAACATGACCAACTCGGGTATCAGAGCGCTTTACAGTTTATACAACAAGAGGGAAACAAGCAATCAGAAACACAACCAACAAAGCAAAAAATACACAATAATGAAGGGATTCTCGCGACCATAGAAGCTGGGCAACAGATCAGCAACTGTGACCTCAGTGTCCACTGGAATAGCCAGTCTGAAGCAGAGATTTCTTCATCAAGATCCCTTTGACTTCCTTTTTGAAGAGGATAATGGAAGGATTCGCCCTGACTTCAGGGGGGAGGGAGTTCCAAATCCTCGGTGCTATACCTGAGAAGTCTGGATTGTAGGTTTTTGTCTTCTTGAATTTTGTTTGTTTGAGCAATAGTGTGCTGGAGCTTCTGGAGGCTCTCACACCGCATGAGAGCTCCAGTTTCCGAGCGAGGTACAGAGGGGTGTTGAAGTGAAGACTTTGTCTGCCATGCATGCAATTTTTAATTGTATCCGAGCTTCATATGGCAGCCAGTTCAAGGACAAAAGGTCAGGGATGATATGGTTGTATTTCTTGACACCTGTTACAATCCTAGCAGCAGAGTTGAGTGCAGCCCTAAGAGGAGCTGTCTTCACTCTAGGTAGGCCGCAGAGGGTTACACTACCTTAGTCCAGCTTAGATATCACTAAGGCTTGCACTGCCGCCTTGAGTTCATGAGCAGAGAGGTAAAGTTTGAGTTTCCTTAGAATGCTGAGTTGGAAGTTCGCTCCTTTGGTGAGGGAGCTGGTGTGCTTCTGCATGTTCAGACTTTTGTCTAAGATAATTCCCAGAGAGGTTGCAGAATCAACAAGGTGCGGCCTACAATTCAGAGCAGTGAGCTGCTTCAACCATTGTTCAATGACCTGGGATTGCTTGTGTGGTGCGATTAGGAGGAATTATGTTTTGAGAGAGTTTAACTTCAGGGTGGTTGCGTGTCAGCCAGCTTTGAGTTTCCAGTAGGACTGTGTTGAGGGACAGGATGTCCTCAAGGGAGGCAATCTTCAGGTATAGTTGGGTGTCATCCACATACATGTGATAGTGAATGCTGGATGATTTCAGAAATTCTTTCAAAGGCTCCATGAAGAGGTTGAAAAGCGTGGGTGAAAGCGCTGAACCCTGTGGGACCCCAAGAGTGACTGGCGAAGTATGAGAGAGAGACTGGTTGACCTTGAAGCTTTGGGATCTGTTATGAAGGAATGTGGAGAACCAGTTTAGTACAGGCCCAGACAGCCCCATTCTATGTTCCAGGAGGTCAATTAGGTTATCGTGTTTGACGGTGTAAAATGCTGATGGAAGGTCGAGAAGGATCAGTAGGTAGGATTCATTTTGATCCAACATTCTTACCACATCATCGACAATGTGAGTTAAAGCAGATTCTGTATTATGGCCCGGGCGAAAACCAGATCGACACTGGTCCAGAAGTTGGAAGTGATGGATGTGGGTACATAGTTGGCCGAGAACACATTTCTCCAGGAGCTTTGCCAATGTGGGGATATTAGAGATTAGGCAAAAGTTATGAAGGTCGGTGTGATCTGCAGATGGTTTCTTTAGAATTCAGGGTAACTTGACCTGATTTTAGGCAATCTGGGATACATTAAGGAAGTCCAAAGTGTCCAACGTGGGAGCAGGTGGTTCTAACTTTCGAAAAGAGGTTGGATGGGAGGGGGTCATTGTAGTGATTAGACTGTTTCAGAGTAGCCAGCGTATTGCGTATAGTGGCTTCATCCAAGGTTTGGAAAAGACTCCAAGATGCGTTGTTTTTGAGGAGGTAAGGCTGCATGGGGACAATGACAACCAACCCAGTGGGTGGGAGGGTGTTCAGCGGACCGATCGACAGTTGTTCAAGGCCAGAGAGTAGTTCAACTTCGATCTTAGTGGTCTTAACTAGGTCAGCAAATTCATCGCAGTTCGGCAATGGCCCTCAAACCAGGATTGAAATCTCTCAAGAAGATCTGAGTGCCCTGGAAATCTTCATAAGCCGAGATAATATCCATGATCTGTTCAGCAAAGGGAAGGTTGTCTCAAGGCGGGTAGTAGAACGTATGCAGTTTGCATGGGTGATTGTTGCTACCAGCCACCTCGATGCATATGTATTCACAGGACGGCATGAGGTCAGATTGTAGTGCTTTCACTATCTGAAAGAAACACGTTAGTGATAGATTCCTTACCTTACAATTCCCCCAGGCATCGTATAAAAAAGCACAGAGAGGCAACATAAACATTTCAAAATGCACAAATGCACAGTAGATGAATCTATCCGGACTTTTCAAATGATGTTAGGCAAAAAACGTTCAAGCCTCCATTGTATTTTGAGAGTGACGGCGGTTCGAGAGACACGGCGTTACGAATGATGGCGATATGAAGTAACAACTGCTGATACATTCATTAACAACACAAATAATCAGGTGGGGGGAGGGAGGTGGAGTACTGATTCTGTGAAAGTATTGCCTTGTGTCCCCCTTCCTACGTTTTGTCCTGTACGCTTGTTTTTTCTTACAAGTACAAAGTGACCTCGCACCAAGGAACAGGTCTAGAATTCCTCACACTTAGCACTCGTTGGTCCTGAAGAATGCCCACTGACCGCTCCACGGCTATAAGGGCAGAAACATGTTGACCTAGTTTTTCTTTTTGCACTAAATGACTGTGTTAGATTTCATAACCAAATCTTTATACGCACCTACTTTTTATCCCTGTGCTCATTGCAGCCACCCGAATCCAGACCTATTAAAAGTTAAAAATTTGTGCCATCTGGCTGTCCGGGCTTTTATACATCCTAGCACTCACTGATCACTATCCACGATCACTACTGTCACAACCTAAGGTACTACCTCCTGGTGGAGGGTGCATTTTATACAAAAAATAACCCAATGATTATGCACCTACGTTTACTTCAATAAGCGGGGACCATCATATACCGCTACGAGATCGAAATAAAGACACGTGCATGAGGGTTATCATTTGGGAGACACCTAACCATTTACCTGCATACCTGGGTTTTGCAGGACCAGTGATCCTTTCCAATACTGATTATTTGCATAACTAAGGAGACTGAAGGGATCAGTACTCTACCTCCCCCCCCACCTGATTATTTGTGAATAAGCAGCGTACAGCTGTGGGAGATTTCCAATGAAGAATTTCATTGAGTAAGCTTATCACTCACAACAGAGACCCGCGGTATTTCACCATGGCGGGCATTTTCGGATTGAGCTACACTTCCGAAGATTTTGATGAAATACTTTCCAGACCACCACTACTTGTAGAAGGCGACCTTAATCAAACTCTGTCCTCTAACACAGAATGGGATGAACTAAGCGAAGCCAAAAAAGAACAAGTGAGAACCGCCGTACATGGAATAATCATGACGGAATACCTAAGAGTGAACGCAGCACCTAGAGGATTATGGGTGACTAACGCTCCCCGTATATTCCTCAAAGACTTAGCCTTCAGGTAGGATTGGTCGGCCATTTCTTGGAAATGTACCAGGGACTATTTAGTCCTCATCATTAAAACAGCTACAAGACTAACAAATGAACTTACAGTGAAGATTGAGATCATTGAAACCAAACTAAACAATACGGTTAATGTCACCATCTACAAAACCAGACTAGAAGAGATTAATAAAGAGATGAAGGACGCTCAAGAATATTTAACACAAAACAAATTACAGAAATTGGCTAAAGAATTAAAAAGATTCTCTTTGGAAAAAATCCATCCTTATAGTAGCAAGGATTTTAAAACCAATGACAATACCTCTAATTACGATTCGAGTAGTGTCTCTTCAAACGACAGCTCGGGCCAAAGTGGCGACGACTTTTCCAATCAAGGTAGAGGCAATTATCAAAACAGAAGAGGAAACAGAAGAGGACGCAGAAACTGGCGCCCACCTTACTTTCAGAACAATCCACAAGGAATACCCTTCTTACCATTTAATCCACATTTCCAGGGAAGGCCCAACCCATTCTTCCAGATGCCGAATCAGATGAACCAACAATTACAACAACAATCTGACCAACACTATCAACAAGGACGTCCTTTTTTAGGGAATGGCCAGGCCAATTAACGGCCCAGAAAAGGAGGGGTAACTTGGTCAGACCAGACGAGACAACATCAAACAAGGAGCGTGACCAAGGCAAAACCAGGACCGGAGCCAACAACTTAATAGTGAATCTCACCGACAAAATCCTGACAGTAGAACAAGAAAAAGTCCTCAATAAAGGACTAGGCTATGTCCCAACTCCAAAAGCAGACATCTTCAAAACCAAATGCGAACTTTCAAACTTTTGCCGCACCTTGAAACTGAAGGCTTTCTTTAAGGACCAACCGTCACCTGCCCCAGAGGGAGACACTACACTGAGGAATAAATCAACCTTTTGTCCTCTTAATTCACAAGTCCCTATAGAAATTTGCACTTTTGAGCAGGCAATAATGAAAGAACTAGACCAAATCAATCTGCTCACATGCAAACCTTTCCAAAACATCACTAGGAACGAGCAACGAGCATTGACAGAACTAAAAAACAATGGAGAAATAGTGATCAAACAAGCCGATAAAGGCGGAGGCATTGTCTTGCTTACAACCTCCGGCTACGACAAGCAATGTATGGACCTCCTAACGGATGAAAAATTCTATGAGGTACTAACTCTGGACCCTACTGCCCAATTACAAAGGACCATCTCCATGATGGTCGAAGAAGCAGAAGCCAACAATTGGCTGTCTAAAAAAGAAGCAGAATACCTGGAGACTAAGACACCAAAAACACCATATTTCTACTCTCTCCCAAAAACTCATAAAGAGAAAATGCCACCACCCGGGAGACCCATAGTATCGGAGATAAATTCAATTCTGGAACCACTGTCACAATTTGCAGATCAATACCTATGACCTCTTGTCCAACAAACACCAACTTATTTAAAGGACACACGAGACCTACTAGTGAGACTAAAAGACTTTGAGTACTCAGAAGACACTATGCTGCTAGTAGGTTTAGATGTTGAAAGTCTTTATACCAGCCTGCCCCAGCAGAAAACCATGGACACTCTGGAAACCATCATGTTCAGTACTACCTGGCCTCATAAAACTCCGAGACACTTTGTCCTGGTATGTTGCAGACTAGCCCTGACAGAAAACTTTTTTCAGTATAAGGAAAGACAAATTGTACCTTCAACGCCATGGAACATCGATGGGTAGTACCTTCGCCCCCAGCATAGCAGGACTATACGTCAGCACTTTTGAGAGCACTTTTGTATAGACCACGGACAACCCTTTTCAACGATATATACTTTTCTGGAAAAGATATATCGATGATATATTACTTATTTGAGAGGGTGATGAAGCTACACTGAAAGAATTCCATTGTTGGATCAACTCTCGTGATGAGTGTCTAAAATTCACCTATACAGCAAACAGAAACACCTTGGATTTCTTGGACATAACAATTTTTGCAGAGACCAATACTTTACATACACGCACTTTCTTTAAACCAACTACCAAAAAGAGTCTACTTTCATACAATAGCTTTCACCCGCGGCCTTTAAGAGACAACCTTCCGTACAGCCAGTTCCTCCGGTGAAGACGAAACTGTAGCGAGGTAACTGATTACAAGCAACACGCGAATGATCTATGCCACAAACTCACGGCACGCCAATAACCCAAAAAAGTAATCAATCAATGCAAAAAAAGAGCGCGGAATCAACCGAGAGAATTTCTCCTGGAGTCACACCAAAAACCTGTGGAAGATAGACTTACATGCGTCACCACCTACAGCCCGGTGTCTAATCAAGTCAAAAAAATGATCAACAAAAACTGGAAGATCATCACATCCAATACTCTACAGTGGTCCAAACCAAGGTTTGCTAACAAAAGGAGTAGAAATTTGAAGGATCTCCTAGTTCACACTCGACCCCCACCAAAGAAAAGAAAAGAAAACAAAGGCCTATGGGACAACCCACCGGTGACAGGACATTTTCCTTGCGGGACATGTGCTGCATGTGACACTACAAAACCCACCAAAGAACTACAACTATTACCAGATCTGAAGTGGAAACTAAAACGTCACACTAATTGCAACACCAGTCACATCATTTATATGATTACCTGTCCGTGCCAATTAAGGTATATTGGCATGTCATGCCGTAAAGCGAAAATAAGACTTTGTGAACACCGTAGTAACATAAACTGTAAGAAAATGACGACAAAAATGTCTACCCATTATATTGAAACTGGACACTCTGCATCTGACCTCCAATGGGTCATCCTTGAGACACTAGATATAGTGGATGTCAATGCTGCCACCATTCTATTTGAAAAAGAGCAGCGTTGGGTGCATAGATTAAAAACAGACACCCAAGGTCTGAATGTCAATGTTCCATGGCTGAGTTTTAATAAAAGATGAACATCCCATATTGTACTTCGACACTCTCTCACACCTATTAACCGCCTCACAGCGACTAGCAGTAATAACTCTCTGCTACTGCCCCCCTAATGCCCAACGTAATTTGCAATACTTATAAATTGATGGTAATAACAACGTACAATATCAATATGATCTATTGATTATTTTTCATACCCAATAAATTCCGGAAAATCTACAAATAATAGTCTTTTTTCCTTCGGAAAAACTACAATTTCATAGTAATTTTTCGCTTCCCACTGCCTCGACTTAATACATCACCAGCAGCAAACCACTGCTACTGCCCCCTAATGCCCAACGTACTTTGCAATACTTATAAATTGATGGTAATAATAACGTACAATATTAATATGATCTTCTGATTAATTTACATATCCAATGAAAACGACAAATAATAGTCTTTCTTCGTTCAGATGCACATAAAACTACAATTCCATAGTATTTTTCTGCTTCCCACTACCTCGACTCAAAACACCACCGGCAGCGAACTCTAGGAGTTCCGGTTGTGAAGAGGCAGCGACAGCACAAGCTGCAGGAGGAGGGAAGTTAAGGCTGAAGGTATTGCCAGACGCTGGCCTTTTTCTTCGAGAACCGCAAGTATAACCTTCGGTTGTTTACCAACTAAATTTCCTTGTTCCCTACAGCAAGCCACCCCTACCGTGCCCAGCTACAACCAATGCCACAATGCGCTTTAGAATAAGAGGTACATCATGATAGTCGCACTTCACCGCAAAACGGCTCCTCACCTCCGAGTCCGTTGAGCGGTGGGGACTTGATGCCCATTCTGCATAGTTGCAATTTTGTACGATACAAACCGAGCATAGATATCAATCTTGAGCATGGGCAAACTCCACCTGTACACGACTCACCTGTTTGACCCCTAAATTTACTTGAAACGATAATAAAAAGCGAGAGCACCAGTCGCTTCAACTTCAAAACGGGCTGATAAAAAACACGATCGCTCATTTTTTCATTTTTTCATAAACGCACAGAAACACGCCCCTTTCTCCGGCATGCTAGTGGGACACAAAGCATATCATTTGTAAGCGTACTCCCACAGACATAGCAGCATGAAAAGAGTTTATTCACAGAATTAAGAATGTTTTCTGTGTGGCACGTGAGAGAGAGACCACACTGTAGAGTTAAGTACATAACACCAATTCAAGTCAACCGCAGAAACACCATTACTGCACCTATTATGCCGAAGCATGAGAGTGAAAGATGGGAAACCTAATACAACAGTGATTCTGTGAAAGTATTGCCATTTTTTAGTTGTTTTACCAGAATCAGTGATTTTGGCATGGTACAATTGTACATATGTGTTTTCCCTCCTTGTGTCCCCCTTCCTACGTTTTGTCCTGTACACTTGTTTTTTCTTACAGGTACAAAGTGACCTCGCACCAAGGAACAGGTCTAGAATATTTTCCTATTCCTCACACTTAGCACTCGTTGGGCCTGAAGAATGCCCACTGACCGCTCCACGGCTATGAGGGCAGAAACATGTTGACCTATTTTTTCTTTTTGCACTAAATGACTGCGTTAGATTTCATAACCAAATCTTTATACACACCTACTTTTTATCCCTGTGCTCATTGCAGCCACCCGAATCCAGACCTATTAAAAATTTGTGCCATCTGGCTGTCCGGGCTTTTATACATCCTAGCACTCACTGATCACTATCCACGATCACTACTGTCACAACCTAAGGTACTACCTCCTGGTGGAGGGGCATTTTATACAAAAAATAACCCAATGATTATGCACCTACGTGTACTTCAATAAGCGGGGACCCATCATATACCGCTACGAGATCGAAATAAAGACACGTGCATGAGGGTTATCATTTGGGAGACACCTAACCATTTACCTGCATACCTGGGTTTTGCAGGACCAGTGATATTGATTAACCCCAGGTGTATCACCTATCTTAGTGATCACCAGAAAATAGAATTTGGATTACACTACAGAATTTGGAATACTGGAGACTTAATACATCACGGTTTTAAGTGATTACAGACCATTTACTCAAAGCAAGATAGAAACTGGAAGAATACTCACTTTTGTGGAATAAATACACACCAAATTTGAAAGTTTTTTGCAGTAATTATCTGGGCACCTCTTTTACCTCATAAGATTGGAGTAACTGGAAGACTGCCCTGAGGTAGCCCTATTCAGGGCGAAACGCGTTGGCTGCACTCTGGGTGTACTATTCATATGTGGTCCAAGAATCCATTAAACTAAAAGATCATGCCTAACATCATTTGAAGAGTCCGGATTGATTCATCTACTGTGCATTTGTGCATTTTAAAATGTTTATATTGCCTCTCTGTGCTTTATTATGTCTACTATAACTGTGTGGTCTCTTGGCAGAAGACCAGTGAGGTGGGCAACTTTGACCTAGAAGTGAGTTTACGATTTGTGTAGAACTAGTGTCCCTTTCTGCTTTTGTTCTTGTTATTTACCCCCAAGCGTCAGACTGGATCCGGAAAGTTTTCATCAGCAGTACCCCTGCGTGTCCTAAGGTGGCGTCATTCTGCTCCTCATCCGTCGTTGGCGTCGTGTTCACCGGCGTCACAGCAGGTACTTAGACGCCACTCTCGCGCGCTGATGGCAGTTCTTTCGTTTTCCACACCAGCAAGCGCAGATCCAGAGAGAGCAAGTACCGTGACTGAGTTTTTTTTTTTTTTTGATTTTTGGAAAACCTTTATTTACACACAGTAGTACACAGCTATTCAGCCGAACATCCCTGAGGCTTGGCAGCTAATCATCGATCAATATGTATGGTGCACACAGAATAAAATACATAAACAAATGAGGTTTAATTTATATTTTTGAAAAACGAAAGAAAACCAGAAACACTATATAAGTGTTGAAAGGCAAGGCAGTGTATTAATAATGCGACGTCACCGCTTCCAGGGGCGGGTTGGGCCCTAGTTGACATTCGACATACTTTAAATGCAATCATTAGGCTAGAGAGAGGGAGGGAGGGAAAAGGACCTATGGCAATCAATACGTTTGTTGGAACGGTGGGCTATGGAGACATCCGTTCCTCTATGGGTGTTGTGTCGGGTGGGACGCAGATGGGGGGTGAAGCCGCTCCCCCCCTTTGTGCAATGTCTCTCTTCGCCACCATGTTGCCCAGGGTAACCCATTGTGTCTGTGAGCCATCGTAATCAGTGGGACCCCACACATTCAACAAACATCTTCGGGCTTCTGCCAACAAATCAACCCCAGTGACCTCGCCCATGACCTCATGTATGCATTTCCAGTAGGCCGCTACAGCCCCACACTCCCACATAATGTGCATAAATGTTGCGAGAGATCCACATCCCCGCTTGCAGAGATCGTATTCTGAGTAACCCATGTGAATTAACTGAGGTCCTGTAACATATACCCTGTGCAGAATCTTAAGTTGCACAAGGCGCAATCTGGCCGGGATTGCCACCTCCTTTGGGGACGAGACCGCGTACTGCCAGTCCTCATCATCCAATTCTAAACCATCTCGGGTCCATTGGTCTCGCACCCCAAGGAGGAGGTCGGTACGTACATTAATAAGTTTTTTGTATATAAGCGAGATTGCGCTGTCTGGCATATGGCCATCTAGGACCCTGTCCTCCAGAGGGGACGACTCGGGAACCGTCTCACTGAGAGCAGGGCGTGTCTTATTTGTGCATATCGAAAATACTCTATGCCCCCCAGCTGAAACTCCTTCTGCAATACCTCAAAGGACTTGACCCGACCCTTGACCAGCATGTCTCCCACCTTCGAAATTCCAATTAAGTCCCATCCGTCAAAGCCCTTGGTGTGCCACAATTATCCAAGCAGATCGGAGTCAAACAAGGGGGTTGCTAGAGTAAGCCTGTCCTTCCATCCCTGCGCTCTGGTAACTATCCTCCAAATGTGCACCGCTGTTTTAGTGGGGCCAGTCATACGTCCATCCAGAGACCTCGAGTACAGAGCCCTATAATACTTCCCGTCGTTCAGAAGCCACCGATCCATGGCATATCCTGGACTCAGAGCTGGGCCGTAGAGGCCGAGGTTGAGGGCCGTCAACTGGGACGCCCAATAATATCTTCGGATGTCCGGCAACGCCATCCCTCCGTCATACCACGGTAAAGTCAATTTGGCCACCGCGATACGCGGCCTGCCATCCCACAACGGGGTACGCTGAAGGCCCTCGACCTCTCTAAAGTAGCGCGATGGGACAGGGTCGAGAGTATTCTGAAGTGCATACAGGAAACGAGGCAGGGACATCATTTTGAACAATGCCGCACGTCCCAGAAGGGAAAGCGGGAGCTTCCGCCATCCCTCCACATCTCGCCTAAGGCGTTCGAGAGGGGGAAGCAAGTTGTTCGTATAACGTAGTCGAGGGTCAACAGAAATGTAGATCCCAAGATATTTGAACCCCTGCCTTGCAATCTGAATAGCACAGCCCCGAGGAAGAATAGGGGCCTCGCCCTTCAGCACGTAAAGGTGGGATTTAGACCAGTTGATGACAAGTCCCGATTTTCTGCGAAAAGAACGCAGAACATCGCAGACAACAATGAGGGATTTTCGCTGCGATGTGAGGTAGAGGAGAATGTCGTCTGCGTACAGGGACACTCTATCCTTAAAACCCTGGGACCAGCGAATCCCGTTGATGTCCGGTTGCCACCTGATCCACGCGGCCAGTGGTTCCAGAGCCAGTGCGAATAGCAGCGGCGACAGTGGGCATCCCTGTCGGGTGCCCCTGCCCAGAACAAAGGGAACCAATGCGTGTCCGTTCACTGCCACCTTGGCCAGAGGACTTGCATATAGGAGCTTGACCCACCCTATAAACCCTGGACCAAATCCGAACTTTGCAAGCACCGCCCAGAGGTACGACCATTCAAGGGAGTCGAAGGCCATCGTAGCATCTAGGGACGCCAAGATGGCCGGCTCCTGGAGGGTACCAACCCTCGCGAGAACTCCATGGAGTCTCCTGAGATTGAGGGCGGTGTTGCGATGCGGGATAAAGCCGGATTGATCTGGGTGCACCAAGTCGCCAATTGCGCTGACCAGCCGGTTAGCCAGCAATTTGGCCAAACTTTTGGGCTCTGCATTTAATAAAGAGATCGGCCGGTAGGAGCTGCATAAATCTCTAGGCTTCCCTTCCTTATGGATAACTACAATAGTAGCTAGCCTCTGGTCAGGAGGAAGTGTGCCCGTCTCCCGCGCCTCCAGAAACATGTCTCTCAGCGGCGGGGCAACTATGTCTGGCTTGATTTTATGTAGCTCAACGGGAATCCCGTTAGGGCCCGGAGCCTTGCCTGAACGTAGGGAGCGTATTGCCAGTGCAATCTCATCAGCCGTGATGTCCCTGTCCATGTCCTCCCTTTCGGTCTCTGACAGGCTCGGTAACTCTATGTCCCTCAGTAGATCCCGCGAGTCCTCCTCAGGCCTATCAGAGACCGAAGTATAAACCGTCTCGAAGTACTCCGCAAAGCACTGAACAATAGCACCGGGGTCAGTCACGGCAACGCCGTCTTCTCCCAGTACCTCAGGAACCACGCGGTTGGCCCCCTCTTTTTTATCAAGCCAGGCTATCAACTTACCGGCCTTATCGCCAACATCATAGATGCGCCCCTGCTGCTCCCTGCCCATGGCTTTCGCCGCATCCGTGACTGTGGCCCGGAGCTCTGATTGCTTTAGGGAGAGATTATGCAGCAGGTCCGGGGACGGGCCGGCCTCCAACTGGGACTCCAGTTCCGCAATGTCGGACTCAATCTGTAGTGCCTCCGCTTCCCTACGCTTCCGCACCTCCGCTATAAGGGAGAATGCCTCACCCCTCAGAACTGTTTTAAACGCCTCCCATAGGGAGATAGCAGAGGGAACCGAACCTGCATTCTCGGTAAAGTACAACTCAATAGCCCTGGCCATGAGTCCCCGGGTCTTAGGGTCGCAGAAGTACCATGGGTTAACCGGTGCCACCCTCTCGGCCGCTGCGACGTCAAAGTCAAAGGATACCCAGACCGGGGAATGGTCTGAGATACCCCTCGCCATAAGTCGAGCCTCGGATACTGCCGGTGCATGGGCCGCAAGAGCCAGGACGTAGTCGATCCTGGAGAAGCTACCGTGAGCCCCTGAGTGGAAAATGTATTGACGCCGGGCAGGGTGTAAAAGCCTCCAGCAGTCAATAAGTCTCATTGTGTCCATAAAGTCAGGAAGCCAGTTCTGCGCACCACGGAGGTCTCTGGATGGATGCCTATCTAAAGTGCCTGAGCCAACAGAATTAGAATCCCCACCCATAATGAGAAGTCCCTCCGGGAGATTTAAAATGGCGCCCCCAAGATCCGTGAAGGTAGCTGTTTGTAAACCAGGAGGAACGTAAATCGAAAGCAAAACCAGGGTACGCCCCTCCCACCTCCCTGAAACAGCGACATAACGTCCTCTATCGTCCACCACCCTCGGCGCACCAAAATCCCCACCCCCCGGGAGCCCGAAGAGAACCCAGAGTGTGCCACCATTTTGTACCCCTTCCTATTAAGTGCGTAGCATGTATTGCCCACTAAATGGGTCTCCTGCAACAGAATCACGTCAGGAACACATCGTTTAAACATTTGAAGCACAATCCCCCTCTTTATGCGGTCCCCCAGCCCATTAACGTTCCAACTAAGAACATTCAATTTCCTACCCCCCATCATCAAACCCAAGACCTGCGCCACCCCGAATGGGCACAGTCGCATCAAACATGTACGTAGTCAGCCGCCTGCCTTGCCAAGAAAAAGAAAATTGAGAAGAAGAACAGTCCCAAACACCCCCACCTCTCCCCTCCCTGCACCCCAGCATTAGACTAAACAGCGCCCCCAACTCCCAGTGTGTCTGTCGCCCTTATTTAGAAAAACTAGCCTACAAAAAGCCCCCGAGGACAAAGGAGACTACCCTATTCCCCCCAGAACCCCCCACTTTGAAAGTAAATTAAAAACTGAACACAGGATTGTCAAACCGCACAGCCGGGTCGTGACCCATTGTCCAAATGTTCCGCAGCCAGCAATCACTCCTGCGAATCTTGCCCACCATCAGCCCCCTCCGTGTGTTCCTCACGTTCCCGATGTTTTTGCGGCAATGAGTCAAGCCAGTCCCCCACCACCTCAGGCAAATCGAAGAACAGAGTCCGGTCTTCGTGTTCCACCCGCAACTTAGCCGGAAACAACATGGCATATTTCAACCCCATGTCCCGTAACCGTCGCTTCACTCCCATAAAACTCTGCCTCTGTCTTTGTATGGACTGGGTAAAGTCGGGGTAAAAGTTGATGTTAGAGTTCTCGAACTTCAGTGGCCCTCCGCTCCTCGAAGCCTGAAGGATGGCATCCCGGTCCCTGAAGTTAAAAATCCGCGCGATGATGGGCCTCGGCGGGGCCCCTACCTTAGGGCGACACCCCGGCACTCTGTGAGCCCGCTCAACGGAGAAGAACTTACTCAGCCCCTTGGGTGCCAAGTGGTTCTGTACCAAGTCTTCGATGAATAAGTCCGCAGCCGGCTCCTCGGATCGCTCCGGCACTCCGATAATGCGGACATTCTGTCGCCTGGCACGGCTTTCAAAGTCTTCAAGCCTCCTCGCAAAATGGTCGTTGGCCGACTTGACATTCCGGACCTCGAGCTGTAGGTCCGAGACATCAGTCGTCAGGCTTGAGGTCTTAATGTCCAATGACTTGACCCGCTCATTCGTTTTTCCTAGGTCAACACGGATCAAGTTGATTTTGATCGCAATAGTATCGACCTTGTGCGCCATTGCTTCATGTTGTTGGCCCATGGTGGCCTTCACTCCTTCAATGGCGCCCATTATGTCGCGGAGTGTTGGATCTGGAGCTGCGGGCAAACTCTCACGCGTTGATTCTCTCGTCCTGGCTGAGACTCCGGGCGACTCCTTCGGGTGGGCGTAGCGCTCCATGTTGTTGACTTGGGAGTAGGGCGTCTTCTTGGTGGTCCTGGGCTTTGTCTTCTCGGTCTCCGGCCTGCCCGCCATGTTTAATCACCAAGCAAGCGTTTCGGTACACACACCGGGGCTTTGCCAGCCCACCGGTGTTCCAAGCCCACGGGCAGAAACCTTCTCGCCCTGCCTCACCAGAGCCCACCAGCCGTTCTCGATGTCGCCGCAGCCAGTAGCTACTGTTCGGTCACCCCACTCCCGACAGATCTTCGTCGTCTCCCCCAAGTGTCGCCTCTCGAGCCAGCTCCGGCCCAGGTCTTACATAGGCGACGGACCTCAGAGTTCTACACGACGTAGCCGTCCCGTACAAAGTCGGATTTCAATTCTGACAACGGGTCCAGTGTCGGCGTCGGTTCACAAATATTTTCCCACTATTTTGGGACAGGATAGGTGACAGGATATATCCGGAGGTTCGGAGGGTCTTCGGAGCCCCGAGCTCACGCGGCCATCTTGGTTGCGCGCGAAGCTCCTCGATGACTGAGTTTTTTGAAGATTTGTGTCTCTATTTTTCGAGTCTATCGACTCCTAATGCTGGGTAGGGATGCCCGGTTTCAAGAATTGCGGGGCCTGTCCCCGCATGATGTCGGTGACTGACCCCCATGACGTGTGTCTCTTCTGCCTGGAACGCGATCACGACCCCAGTCGTGCTCTGACTGTCGGGCCATGGCAACAAAGACTTTGCGGGAGCGGTCCCTAAAGTTGCTGGAAGCCCAGGAGTTGGCTCCGTGCCGCTCGAGTCCCAGTCAAGGAGGAAGTCAAGGGACCGGTCACGGAGTCACCACCATCGATCTTCAGGATCAAAGTCCTAGGGGTCAGGTAAGTCGAGGCATTCGAAAAAGAAGTCGAAGAAGCATCGTCACCCTTTGACTTACTCTCGCCGGTCGCACAACTCAACTGAAGTTGCAGGTGGTGCCACCCCTGTGACTACTGTGGAGCCCGTGCAGTCAACCCCGTCCTACCCACTTTTTCCGGGTCCAGGAGCGACTCAAGCCCAGGTGCAAGATTTTCTTTGGGCCGTCGGCCCCCGCCGGAGCGCCTTCGGGCGCCGCGGGCCCATCTGGGGTCCTTGCTTTGTGCTACCGGCAGCTCTGGCCCCTGCACCGCCAACGACTTTGTTGCTGGCGTTGCAGGACCCCCTTGGGTCCAGGCCTGGATTCCGGTCGACCTCACAACTCCTCTGCCGGCATCGACCCCACCGGCACTGCCCGTGACGCCGCCCGGTCCCTCGGACGACGTTGGCCCCGGTACGGCGCCAGTTCGGTGTTGTTCGATTCCGATGCCGATGGGGGATTTCTATCCCTATGTCCAGTCTCCATCTTTTTGACCTGTTTATCGGGCTATTCAGGAAGGGGAGGACTGGGAGGGGTCTGAGGGCCCTCTCACACAACAGTGTGAGTTGGATTAGGACTGGGCAGAAGAGTTAGGGAATGCCAGTGGTTTTGATCAATCGCCTGACCTTGGCTTCCTCCCTCCTTCTACTGTGGCTATGGAGGAGGGTGCGACTTAGGTGTGGTTCTACGTAGGGTAGCCAAGGACCTCGAACTTCCTACGATGGCCTTGACAACTAACCTCCTCACTGAAGCGTTCCAGCAAGCTCCTTGGAGCTTCTACTGCCTTTCAATGAAGCACTGACAGGCGTTCTTTTGGGCACTTGGTCCTGGCCCACCACAGGCGGGATAGGACCATCCAATGTGTGGATAGGAACGTGGCCAGGCGCAGCCCCCCGGCTCTGGGCAACTCTGCTTTTCTGTCCACCCACCCCACCCCAGAGAACCTACTTATTCAGGCCTCTACTTCCCAGAGCACGTTCCCTACCGCCCCTCCAGATAGGGAATCCAAGAAGCTGGAGCAGTTTGGCAAGAAACTGTTTTCATGTGCCAGCTTAGGGCTGCGATCGGTGAACACTGCATTCCTCTTGTGCCGTTATTCCCACTCTGTGTGGGATAGGGGTGTGCAGGTGCTGCCTCAGTATCCAGAGGAGACCCGAACAGTGCTCTCCCAGGCTGTTGCTGAAGGGAAGGCTGCAGCAAAGTTCGCCATACGGTGTAGACTTGGCACTGCGGACACGCTAGGCAGAGCGATTTCCACGACAGTGACGCTCCATCGCTCTGCCTTGCTTCGGTCTACTGGCTTTTCGGGGGATGTTCTAATTTCCCTTATGGATTTACCCTTTGATGGCCGTCGCCTTTTTGGCAACAGAGCAGATAGTGCGCTGGAACGCTTTAAGAACTCCCGGGCTACGGCCAAGTCCTTGGACCTTTCCACCAGGCGCCCGGCCACTTCTGCTTTCCGGCCATTTTGTGGCCACGGAAGGGACGCCGACAAGTTAGTTCAGGCACAGGCCTGCACAGAACCTGCCTCAACGCGGCCCGGATGTGGTCCCCGCCGAGGCGGTGCAGGGAGCCAGCGGACGGGTCATTCCACCTCCACCTCCGCAGCATCTGCCTCAAAGTCTTCCTAATACGACCTTTCAAGCCCATTAAACACCAGTGGGCGGCAGGATTCGCCATCACCTCCCCCACTGGCGCAATATCACTTCGGACACGTGGGTGCCACAAATTGTCCGAAGGGGTTACTCCCTCCCCTTCAAGACTACCCCTCCAGCCATGCCACCCCAGTACCACTGCATGTCCAGGGATCATTTGGTGCTTCTCCAGCAGGAAGTCACGGCCCCCTTGGCCAAGGGGGCCATCAAGCGCGTTCCTGCACCAGAAGTAGGTCGTGGTTGCTACTCCCACTAATTTCTGATGCCCAAGAAGGACAAAGGCATGCGTCTATCTATCACGAACTAATGTTTTTTACTGATATATTGTTATCGAAGGTAAGTAACTTGTTCATTAAGTTGCTGCGATGTAAGCAGGCGATGCCTCCACCATGACCGCTTGCTCTATCCAACCGAATTATATCATAGTTAGTAGGTACTACAATGTTTAGAATGGGAGAAGCTGAGTCATTCAGCCACGTTTCAGTCCGCATTACAAGGTCCAAGTCCTGTGCAGGGATGAGTTATGCAATGTCAGCAGCGTGTTTCACTGCCGATCTACAGTTTCAGGAGCCTGGATTTGAGCTTTGTGTTTGTGTCAATTGGTGCAGATAGTGTGGTGGTGACTTACGTGAAGTTGTTCTCATTTAATGCTCTAGAGTCTAGAGTTTAGCCTCGGTTCCCGGAATGGATCAGTGGGGATTGATGCAAGTTGGATATGTTGGAGGAGTGTTCTGGATCATAGAATGGTTGGAGAGAATGGATATCCATATCGGACAGGGAGGATCTACATCTAGATGGCCATTAAGGGTCGTTAGGATGAGGAGCGGAAGCCCAACTATGGGGTAAGTGGGTGATGTGGGCCAGAGTCCGATGATTTATGAGAGAAGATGGTCGCAAGGTACACACTTTCGATGAGAGCAAGCAAACATATGTCAATGTTTACGACATATGGTTTTGACTTTTATATTAGTGTGTTCCTAGGTAGTTACAACTTATTCTTATTCCCTTTCCCGCCCAGACCCTTGATGGTTGTGGCAACTTCTGCTGCTGTTTCCCCTCATTGTATTCCTTTTCCTATTTGATTTGACAGATTGCTGCTACAACTGTTTGCTGCTTTACTTGGATTTATTGGGGCTCAGCTGAGTATTATGAACTACTCTTTATGGGCAGTTCTGTAGCTCTAATTGGGTTTTGAAGCTTTATGCTTTTTTGATTTCACACTCTAAGCCTATTCTATTTTGTGGTGGGCAGACTCTAACACCAAACCTTCACCGCAAGACATGGGCAGTGGGAAAGCTTTAGCCATCTAACGATGAGGGTTAGCATTTAATCTTTGTTTTACCAAAATATGCTGGTTGTGAAATCTATACTTAGCCTGGACAGTTTCCACAGCACAGTGGCATATCTCTTGGTGAGAGGAGTTCCTGAGTCCAACTATCAGACCAACTCACAACCCCATTGTGTAGTGACCCAGATGGAAACTTAAATCAAACTAAACACTGGTAGTAAGTATGGGATGATAAAACTGCGCTGTAAAACAATGATCATTTCTTTTGACCCTTGGGGAGAGAACACCTAGTCTCATAATACACTAACTAAAATATGATGTAGTGAGAAAGTTATGAATCCTGAAACAAGGAGTTCTGCTCCGTGGTGTGGGTACTGCTGCTTCATCAATTTTTTTGTAGATAGTCAAATAATATCCTACTATGCCTTTGTGCCCTTAATTTCCATTATTTTATGGAGGTGGGCGAGCCAGTGAAGGACGCCTGGCTTTTGCTCAGCTCGGAGTGTACTCGGATCCTTGGGCCAAAGCAGGCCCGGCCATTTGTCTGCCTCAGGAGGCCTTCTTTAGGGGTGACAGACCTATATTAAAAATCGTGTTTGACTTTACCACACATGGTGAAGGCAGAGTCAAGATCAAGCACTTTATTCTCTTCTGCAGTCTGCATTGGCCGTCCTCTTGTTAGTAGTTTACCTGGGCTACTCAGGGTGGCATAAATAGTGCTTCAGGCCCTGGTGACTACTTTAACACCCATGCCCTGGGTACCATTGGGACCATGTACTAGGGACTTATAAGGGGGTTAAAGTCATTGCCAATTGAGGATGCCAATTCACATATAGCAATTTCAACCTGCTCCAGTGCACTTTCAGAGTCCTGACCAACAGTATCTGGAGCAAAACGTATGGGTGTGACCATACAAAAAGGGTACTTCCCTCCAGATGATGACGGAGGCAGTTTTGGGGCCTGCGTCCTCTCTATATTAAAGCACGGATATAACTCTGCCTGGAATTCATGTTTTAAACCAGTCTCCCTGGTTTGTTGTCCTTCCATGCCCTTCGGCAGTCCCACCAGCCACGGATTATTTCTGCATGATTGGCCTTCTGCATCTTCCATGCAGTGTTCGAGGAGTGTTGTCTGCTCATTCAGTCTTTTATGCTCATGTAATGGTGCCTGCCACATCTTGCAGGGAGGAAATGCGCCCCTGTGCCTCCATCGCTCGCGAAGATAAGTTACACAAGTATTGACGAAGGAATGAGACCCCTACCCCATAAATATTGTCTGTCAAGTATTTGTGTTTGTCTTTGATCACCTGGAGTACTGCTGCTGTGGAAACTGTCACTTCCTGTGGTAGTATGGGAGGCCCTGTGCTTCTCCCTCTACCGACCCGCCATGTGCCACTTGTTTTGTGTATTAATCTATCTGTCCCTGCCCCCCTGCAACCTTCCCCTTCACAATATTGGCAATCCAATAGCCAGCATGAGTATTTGCTGTTTGGGCACTCACACGTCCTCAGTCTCTGCCCCAGGGCAATTAGTTGCCTCTGTTGCGGTGCAGGGCTTGATCAATGCCACTCCCCCCACTCCTCACCTCTGTGTCTGTCAGCAAGGATTAGGCCGTCGTTATCCAGCGTCATCGCCTGGTTGGTCCTCTTCCCTTTGAGACTCCCACAGTGGGTCAGAATTGGTGTGAGGGGAAGGCTGCTTCGTGTATATAGGAAGCAAAAGATGAGAGAGGTGCCATCTGTTTGTTCTAATCCAAGTGCTCACTCACTTCACGTTGTGTGCACGCTCAGAATGTAGATTTCCTAAGTTTAAAGATTTAGAAAGTCTCAAATATTCTGCATTTCATCCCTTGCTTTATCAGCATCCAAGTTAAACACAGTTACAAAAAGACTGCACTTCCCAAAGCCCATTGGAATACATGACTACGGAAAACTGAACCTGGTGCCCTATCACGGCACACTAGGTCTCGTTGTTAATCCTCCTGTGCATGCAGCAAGTCCTCTTCTCTGATAATGATCATTGAAATCAAGATGCGTAGGTTTTTCTGTTTTCAGTTTCCATGGGTTCAAAATGATGGTGTTTTAAAAAAAAACATCAACAAGAAAAACGAATTGAGGAATACAGGTTACAGGGAGCATGAATGACAAAACTGGTGGCCGTTCGTTTCGAGTCCTGGCGGCGAGCTGGTGGAACTCTCTCCCTCCACAAATCCGGGCCATCGATGAGCTCTTTCAGTTTAGACGGGCTATCAAGACCTTTTTATTTGTTTAGCTCATCTTAGGTCTTTTCTCTTTTTGCTGCCCGCTATTAATGCTGTGTAGTGTTTACCTCCTCAAAGCGCCAGGACGCCCCTTTGCTGGGGCAGCTGTGCGCGGTACAAATAAAAATAACATAACATAACATAACATATATGTGACATATGTAAACCGATCATGGTTGGGCAGCATTGCCATTTACATCAGTCTCAGAGCAAGATCTACTGAGGTAAATGTGGTGATCTGGCTGGACTGTGTCATCAGCCATGTCATATGCCCATGTCACCTGAGTCTAGAATGTACAATGCTTTACCTGCCTGAGACATTCTATGTATCTTCAGTTACTCAGGACCTGCTACAGCTGTGACCAATAAATACTTCACTTGATATATCCAGCCTTTGGTGATCCTTTCATCATTACAGTAAAGTATGATCACAAGGCAAGGAGGACGGTGAGGACTACAAAACATGCCAATCCTAATAGCAGACAGTGCCTCAATAAAATAATAACTTATAAGGAAGTAGGTGTAAGGGGGATGCTGCAGGGAACACATATGGGTAGATCAACAGGGGAACAGAGATCAGATGAACAGGATGATATACATCATACTTAGGTACAATTGTACAGAAGTTGTGCATTCATGAGGTCCCGGACATAGTCCCTTCATTGTGGTCGAATATCGTTTTTGGCTTCTATGCTAAGATATACATATCACAGTTCCCTCCCATCCACTCTCCCCACTCCTCCAGTGAGTAGCATGTGTAGTGTGTTGGCCTCTGGTCCTGCACAGTGCTGGAGAGTATGCAGCTGCCTCTTGGTGTCCAGCACAGAGCCTGCTTTCCAAGACATTTCTATTTGGCGCTTGAAAAGTGGGAAACGACCTTTACATCGCGGTCATTACACCATGATGCCATTACAACGTGGTCGTTACAACGACCGCGCTGTTACCACACAATGCCATTACAAGGCAGGTCATTACAACGACTTGCAGTAGATGGCGCTCTAACAAAAGGAATAGTATAGTTTACTATTCCAACACCTTCCCTACTGTTACGTAGACTGGAGTTGGAGTAGTAAATTATACATTTCTAATGTTAGCGCGCCATCTACTGCAAGCCGATGTAATGACTTGCATAGTAATGGCATTGCGTGGCAACAAAACGGTTGTTGTAACGACCGTGTTGTAATGCCACGCGATGTAATGACTCGTTAACGAGTCATATTCTTGAAAAGTACTTATGCAAGGTCTGTAAACTGGTGTAAGTATTTGCCCCCTCTTTACTTTAGGTCAAAGGCCTAGCAGTCAGGATTCAGGAGTAGGTGACCATGTATGGTCTGCGAGTTCCGCTATAGTGGCTGTAACTTCAAGCCATGCCACCTGTAGTCATGGCTTGAGGTACTCCCACACCATATGTTAGAAGCTGGCATCATGATTCGTTATGATGGATATTGATACCCACCCAATCGCGCACTGTTCACTTGGTGCTGCACACCTTTTTAGTTTTACGTTTTTAAACACAATTTAAACCAACAGTACGTCTTATTTTTTACTTTAGTTTTAAATTTGTGCTCATGTTCACCTCATCATATAAACTATAGTTTTGTTATTCACAATTTTCATAACAACTTGCTTTTGAATACATTATTTCAATGCATATTTCATTTCTTCAAATTTTTCAACATTTTCAATATTGTACATTATTCATATAATCAATGTTCCTTGGTTGAGCCCAATGCATTTCGGCACTATTGGAGTGCCTTCATCAGGGGCAATTCTGCAGAAAATAAAAGTAAAAAACATGGTGTAAGTGTGTTGACTATATTAGTTCTTGGGGGTTCACTTAGTTAAAAATATATTAGCTAGCGTACCTTAATGTTGCTGGTATGTGACGTATGAATGCAATGCTCCGCCTTGAACACAATGCTTCTGGAAAAACAAAATTCAAACTTCTCTTTAATTGACCAGGTATAATGTGTTAAACTTATTTTGAATAGCCAGCCACTCAATAGCCAACGTACCTTCTGCTATTGTGCCAATAATTTCTGAAACAACAAACGGGAAATGCCTTAACACCTTATTGTTATTAACTTATTTTGAATAGCCAGCCACTCAATGGGCAACGTACCTTATGTTAATGTGCCAAAAATCTCTGAAACAAAAAACGGAAAAATGCCTTAGCACCGTATTGTTATAAATTATGAGCTTTAATCAACTCTCGGCAAAAAGCCGACTTTACCTTATCTTCCGTTTCCAACTCGTATCTGAGGAAACCAGAACAAACAATAATAACCGTCAGTTACCCTTCATCTCTAGGTGCTACCAAGTTCATTACTCTGAATAACCGCGTTACGCATACTGCTCATACCTGTTAAAGCCTTCTTCCGTCCTCAACAAAAACCGCAACCTAGTTAGTTGTTTTCACATCAGCGTGTGTCGAGAATAACTGAGTTTAAAATCACTCCGCAAAACTCCGGGACAACTCTGTGATGGTGGAAATAAAAGTCGGACTATCTGTTGGTATCTCTCTGTTCACTACGCTCCTTAGAGTGGTCCTAATTCTGCTGCCATTAATGAAACCCGCTACAACAATTTGTTATTACAGGATTCAGAAACTCGTGCTGCCTTTCCAGATATTAGTTATAATTCCTGGATATTATTTGTAAAAAACTAAGCGTTCCGGATAATATAAAGTTATCAACACTCTAAAGAGATCAAACACTCGTTCTGTTGTGTGGTTAACTGTTTCTACCACTATCATGATTGATCATGAATGTTATACAGCTGGCTGCTTGACTTATTGTATAATCTAGTGCTAGCCTGTGAAACAGAAGGAATCTGCATGTGTTTTTTAAGTGTATAACGTTGTTGTCAGGTTACCTCATGTTATTATATACATACAGTTGATAGCAGGTTTGTCCAAGATATTACATTATGGTCACATTGACATTTGGTTAATGAGTTTAAAAATCAGAAAATCGCTTTGAGTTATGCCTCCCTGACCTCAATTGCTATTCAGTTCATCTACTGACCCTACAGAAAGCACGCTAAATCATATTTATCATTAAGGCCTATTGGTACCATGGTATTAAGATATTTGATCCAAAAAAGTTCACGCTGCAATAGTTTTTGATGGTTGTTAACTCCTTGTTTTAAGGGTACCTGTTCCAAAACTAGGAATCTAAGTTGAGAGATACTGTGTTTCTCTTGTGTCCAATGGTGTACCAATGGTGAAGTTAGGGAGTTGTTGCGAATTCGGCTTTTATGTTCTGATATTCAAACTTTTATTTTCCGTTCCGTCTTCCCGATGTACATCTTTCCGCACGGACACTTAATCCCGTACACAACGTTCTGTGAATTACAGTCACTGGTATGTTTTAACTGGATCAGTTTTCCTGAGGTTGGGTGAGTGCATGAACTTCCTGTTATTACGTTGTTGCAATTAATGCAATTGAGACAGCGTGTTGTTCCTTTGTTTATTGTCGTTGATGATGGCTGTTGTTTGAATTTCAATTTTTCTTTTAAGTTCAATCCTCTGGTGTACGCATGTAATGGAGGCTCTTTAAATAATCCATTAAAGTCTTGCTCCATAGATAATAGTTCCCATCTTTTGTTGATGATGTTTCTGATTCTGTGTGATTGGGTTGTGTATTTTGTTACAAATACCATTCTGTTTTGTTGATTTTTTGTCCGTGGTTTCAACAATTCTGTTCTGTTCATTAATGAGACCTTTTGTATTTGCTCTTGAAGTATGGCCTTTGGGTATCCTCTCTCCTCATATTTTTGGACTTGTCTTTCCAAGGTGTTTTCACACGTTTGTGTATTGGAACATATACTTTTGATCCGAATAAATTGTGATAGCGGTAAATTCCTTATTAGACTCCTTGGGTGAAAGCTGGTGTAACTGAGTGCACTGTTTCGGTCTGTGGACTTTGTGTACAGTTCCATGTCAAATCCATTATCTGTCTTAGTTATCCTGACGTCCAGGAAATCAATTACTTCTTTGCTTATTTTGTATATGAATTGTATTCTTGCCTCAACTTGGTTGAGAGTTCTGATTAGGTGTTCCAATGATTCCTGAGTGTCGTCCCAAATTAAGAAGATATCATCGATGAAGCGGCAATATAACTTCACATGTATCCATTCTCTCAAATTCATCACGTCTGGTGCCTCAAAGTGGGCCATGTAAGTTTTTCTTGTTGAATTTCTGCATGTGGTGCTTCCTGAGGTTCTAGAGTCACCAGGCAGCTCCAGTTTTTGTGCAATGTACCTCGGGGTGTTGGAGTGTATGGCTTTGTGTGTCCTGCAGGCAATTTAAAAATGTATATGTGCCTCGTAAGGGAGCCAGTTTAGTGATTTCAAATAAGGTGTGATGTGGTTATTTCATTCAGATCCAGTAATAAGCCTTGCAGCTGAGTTAAGGGAGGCATTAAGGGGGGTACTTTGACCTAGGAAGACCGCAAAGGGTTACATTTCCATAGTCCAGCCTGGAAAACACTAGGGCTTGAGCAACTGACTTGAAGTCATCAAATGCTGATGACCGGTCAAGGACGCTTAAAAGGCAGGATTAAATTTGATCAAGCATTGTGTAACACATCGTCAGCTATGTGAGTCATGGCTGATTCAGTGCTGCGTCCCAGAAGGAATCCAGATTGGTATTGATTTAAGAGTTGAAATTGCTCTGTGTTTGCATAGCTGGGTATGGGCACATTTCTAGAGGAGCTTTGAAAGAGTTGGGATGCTAGAGATAGGGCGGAAGTTATGTAGATCAGTGTGGTCTGCAGTGGGTTTTTTCAGAACGGCGGTTATCTGTCCAGACTTGAGGTAGTCTGTTATGCTGCCTTGAATTAATGAATCATCTACTATTTTGGTCCAGAGTGGGAGAAGAGAGGTTTTAATCTCAATTAAGAGATTTGAAGGAAGCGGATCGCTGAAGTGCTGTGAAGGTTTAAGTGTTGACAGGATTTTTAGTATGGTTGTTTCATCAAAGGATTTGAATGAACACCATGCAGCAATATTTTTGGGGGTGTGTGTAGGACGCTCAGGCCACACAGGTGAGAGGGGACTGACGTGTGAAAGCATCGGGGGGAGATCCAATGCAGTCTTTAAGTCACTTTCAATTTTGTTCGTCTTTCCCAGGAAGAAGGCGGCAAGTTCTTCGCAGTTAGGCTGCAGATAAGACCCAGAAAGTAGGTTGGGTTTCCTGTTAGATTGCAATTTAACGAGTTCAAACAGTTTTTAGGTCGATTCCTGGCATTGTTTATCAGTTTCCTAAGGAAGTTTGCTTTTGAGCTATGCATGTGTTTGTTGTAAATGATTCTTAGAGATCTCAGGTGCTGGAGGTGTTCGAGCAAGGAAGAGAATCTCCATGACCCTTCACTCAATCTTAGATTGCATCTTTCAGCGTTTAGACTACCACTGTACCAAGATGAGAGTAACATTGTGTGCTTGCTTCACACAGAGAAAGGTAATCCATGGCTAAGGGCACCAAATTTTCAGAGTGGAAAGAGGGGAGGGACCGGGGTACTCAATGCTCACGTGGGGGGAAGCTGAGGGGATATGAGGAGAAGGGGGTATGGTCAGATGAAGGAAGGAAGGAAGGAAGGAAGGGATGGGGCAAATCATGGGGTGGCTGGAGGAAAGTTGGATGACTCCGTTCTACAAAGACAGCCCATTAAACAGCAGCATAATGACAGAAGATGTCAAGAGAGAAGGTACTCTTTCTGTTTTAGGCTTCCCAGCGTTATATGCATGTGATTACTAGGTGGAAAACAAAAAATCCTCAGGAGAGGGCTCATCTGCGAATATAAAAAGGGGAAGTTGAAATACATTAGGTCAAACTAGATTATGCAATTAGGAAGACAGAATCCAGATTAGAGGGATAGGGGGGATAGAATGAACAGTGGCCTAGGATGCACTTAGAAATTCGATAGACCGAGCCAGTCTGGAAATCTAAGCAAAATTAGTAAACAACATCATTCTAAGATGGCCGCCACCGTGGAAATACTTTGAAGCTATAGAACATGATAGTCCTTCTTTCATGTACATAAGAAGGACATGCAAAGTCCTATGTCGATATCTATATTCCTAGAGTCTTAGAGGCGCCGCCATTTTAGATTGGGCAGGGACTTTATATGGGGAGAGGATTGATACATGATGCAGTGCCTACAAGGCCCAGATAGAGCCCCTTTATGCCACAAGGGCCCCAAACACAATCAGCGCACAAAAGGCCCCCATTAACCAGGCCTTGAGACAACAGCCAGGCGAATCCTCCTGAAAAAAGAGTTAGGATTTAGTAGTAAATAGAGCCAGGCACCTCCGTGAGCAATAAGATTTGATGTATGGCACAACTTCCTTTTGCCCACCTTGCTGTCTTGAGTGTTCCTGATCCATCTTTTACTCCAAGAGCTGTTCTTGTTTTAACAAACCTTTGACCATATGCATCTACCTAAAGCTGTAACTAGTATATGTGTGCTATGCGAGTGCCCTTTTTTGCAAAGTTACTCTATGAACACCTTTGCTGAAATAAATAAGTTTGTGGCATGTTCAAAGAAACTTTTATGCAAATATCTCTGTATGGCTAAATGTGTCTTAAATATGTCTTGATAAGTTTCAACAATAGCAATAAATGAGATGCTTTTACAATCAACTAAAAATTGTATATGCACATTCCGGTATTTTCCATATGAGTAATTTAAATCTCTTTACATCCAACAGAAAACAATCCTTGAATGCACAAAATGTTTAGGAATAATGAAGATAATACTGTAAATCTACAAAAGCAAAGTCCGAAACATTGAGTTTCAGTAATCAGGAAAACATAAGAGCCCTCAGAGGCAGCCGAACCTGAACATAAACTGACAGATCTTGGAAGTACCGTCAAGGGCAATTCGGTGGTTCTACGAGTCTCAGCTGTGCAACTCTGTGCCTTAAGATGAAGAAATTACCTCTAGAAAATGAAGGCAACACTGATCAACCACTTCTTGTGTAAACATATCCAATACCAGCTCTGATCATGAGGTGGTTACTGCAGTACTCTGCTTCCTAAAGTGATATCAGACCACCAGTCAGAGCTAGAGGTATATTTTAAACTCTTTCAGGCCATTCCACAGCAATCAGCGAAAAGCACAGTTAAATGAAAGTTAAAGGAAATGGGGGTTCTGCTATATAAAACACAGAGTATATTTACCAAGCCTAAAGCTGCATCAGAGAACACACACAACGGAAATGTCATACAAATGCAATGAATATCTGAAGAGCTTCAGCAAACACACACAGGGGAAAAACCAGATGATTGCAGTGAATGTGGAAGTAGTTTTACGGAATCATCTAAAGTCATGAGTCATCAGCGAACACAAACTGGGGAAAAACCATATCCTTGCAGTGAATGTCTGAAGAGCTTCAGTCTATTATCAGACCTAAAACGGCATCAGAGAACACACACTGGAGAAAAACCATATCCTTGCAGTGAATGTCTGAAGAGCTTCAGTCTATTATCAGACCTAAAACGACATCATAGAACACACACTGGAGAAACACCATATCCTTGCAGTGAATGTCTGAAGAGCTTCAGTCTATTATCAGACCTAAAACGGCATCAGAGAACACACACTGGAGAAAAACCATATCCTTGCAGTGAATGTCTGAAGAGCTTCAGTCTATTATCAGACCTAAAACGACATCATAGAACACACACTGGAGAAACACCATATCCTTGCAGTGTATGTCTGAAGCGCTTTAATCAATTATCACACCTAAAACAGCATCAGAGAACACACACCGGAGAAAAACCATATCCTTGCAGTGAATGTCTGAAGCGCTTTAATCGATTATCACACCTAAAACGTCATCAGAGAACACACACTGGAGTAAAACCATATCATTGCAGTGAATGTCTGAAGAGCTTTAGTCAATTAACAAACTTAAAACAGCATCAGAGAACACACACAGAGTAAAAACCATATCATTGCAGTGAATGTGGAAGTAGTTTTAGTTCCTCTTCAGTATTAATGCATCATCACCAAACATACACAGGTGAAAAACCATATCATTGCAGTGAATGTCAGAAGAGTTTTTATAACTTATGGCAGCTAAAGCAGCATCAGAAAACACACACTGGGGAAAAACCATACCATTGCAGTGAATGTGGAAGTAGTTTTAGTGACTCATCAACATTAAAGGTACATCATCGACAACACACTGGTGAAAAACCATACCACTGCAGTGAATGTGGAAGTAGTTTTAGTTCCTCCTCAGGATTAAAGTATCATCAACAAACACACACAGGGGAAAAACCATATAATTGCAGTGAATGTCTGAAGAGTTTTTATAAATTATCGCACCTAAAGCGGCATCAGAAAACACACACTGGGGCAAAACCATATCCTTGCAGTGAATGTCTGAAGCGCTTTAATCGATTATCACACCTAAAATGTCATCAGAGAACACACACTGGAGTAAAACCATATCATTGCAGTGAATATCTGAAGAGCTTTAGTCAATTAACAAACTTAAAACAGCAATGGAGAACACACACAGAGGAAAAACCATATCATTGCAGTGAATGTGGAAGTAGTTTTAGTTCCTCCTCAGGATTAAAGTATCATCAACAAACACACACAGGGGAAAAACCATATAATTGCAGTGAATGTCTGAAGAGTTTTTATAAATTATCGCACCTAAAGCGGCATCAGAAAACACACACTGGGGAAAAACCATTCCAGTGCAAAGAATGTGGGAAGAGATTTTGTCGCTTATCAGACCTACATAGACATCAGCGAACACACACTGGAGAAAAACCATACCATTGCAGTGAATGTGGAAGTAGCTTTCGTGATACTTCAATATTAAGGATTCATCAGCGAAGACACACAGGAGAAAAACCATATCATGGCAGTGAACGTGCAAAAAGCTCTTGTCAGTCTTCAAACCTAAAAAAAAATCAGCGAGCACTCTATCACCATCAATGAACATGTCTATTCTGTGCTATTGTTTATTTCCCTACAGCTAGGAAAAACATGAAATATCACGAAACCCATTGGGAGACTAGCACAAAGTGGACTAAAAGTAAAGAAACATTGTTGGTTTTTATTCTGTGAGAGAGTTTTAACGAAAGAAATCCAAGAACACCGGACCATGCTACCTGTAAAGGCAACACCATGAACAATGCTTGGACTAACAAGTCTATTTTCAGCTAATTTTAAAACATATAAACCCAACACACTCAAAACAATTTAACAAGCACAAAATGAGGTCTCCTGAGCTGGCTGTGGTTTTTGTCATTTTATGCATCATTAATTGTTCTGTGACAGTGGCCAGAGAACTGTGTAGAAAAGCAAAAGTGAAAGCAGGAGAATGTGAGCTGCAGCTCTCTGGGTTAACCCTCGCAGTGCATGACATTTACCTCTGAAGCTCTGATGTAGAACTAATGAGGACACAAATTCTTCAGCCATTAAAATAATGATTACGTTTTAACTGTGAAACTATGTGACAACAATTACATTGATGTTACTCTTTTGGTCTGTCCTTACAATGTAGCAACTGTTGTACAATTATGTTAAAAATTAGACAGTGCATATATATAGAAATAGGCACTGGATGAATGTGGAAGTATGCCTGTATATCTTCAGTAGGTACCATGGACCAACTATGTGCTGAATATTGATCATCTCCGTCGCAATTGCATTGCAAATGCTTTTTTAGGTCTCGCACCTGCGATACAGTGCGAAAGCCCTGTCGCAGAGCGAGACCTATAGCTGTCGGCTCTGCTTACAAGGAGCCAAAAGGGAGACAAGAGATGGGCATGCGCAGTCTCAGGAATCGGATCAGGTCGCGCGCGCGTTCACCGTCTCCTGTCTCCCTTGAAAGCCTCCAACACACACAGTCACACCCCCCCCTGCTTTCGCACACGCATGCGCACACACACTCACAAGCGCACACACAGAGAGACACGAGCGCACACACACGCACGCACACATAGAGACACACACCACAACCCCCCACCCCACCCCCTGGTGCCGCAATGTGAGATAGGGGATGGGCACGTGCAGGAGAATCCCCCATGTGAGCGCGCACGTTCACCCAAACGCCGTGCACATCTCCTGTCCCACATTGGTAGCAAGTGGATAACACACAGACACACTTGCGCGCATGCACACACACACACCCTCCCCCCCTCTCTCCCCTTACCTCACGGTGCTCTTGTCTCTGCATCACCTGGCACACACGGGGCTCTCCCCTTAGGCATGGGAGCCCCGCAGTGCTATCCACTGGTCTTCACCCGGGCCCCCTCCTGGGACCCAGGACTTCAGCTGCCGCACTTCGCTTTGACACCGGGGCTCCCTTTTCATTACAAATAGCGCGCATGCGCGGGCAGCCCCCGCCCTCTCAGTCACAGCCCGGATACTGAGCTGCTTTCTGTTTAGCTGTCAGTGATCCGGTCCCCAAGGTATGTCGGGGCACTTGGGAGCACGGTAAATGATATATTTCTCATTTACTCCGGCAATAAATAGCCCGGGCCTGTTGTGGAGTGGTGTGGCTCACTGGTTAGAGGCGGCAGACCCGGAAGCAGAGAACGGCCCGGGACCAGGGTTCAATTCCCGACGCGGCAGGGTCGTGGACCAGGGTCAGCGGACTCGATAATTCTCGCCTCGGTGCCTACTATAACCAGGGATCACACTCGGCAACTCTGGGCATTAGCTTGCCTCATCTCTACAACGGCCCCCCACATTCGCCGGGGATGCCTGGTTTCACCTTGGAGATACCCAGTAGGGACCATCTCACAGGGATAGCCAGGACGGGTTCCCCAGCGATCTACAGCGCCACGACGCCTCAGGGCAGCAGTGCGCTTTACAAGAACACATACATTACATTACATTACATTTTCATCGCAGCCAGCCTTGGGGACTCCCCGGTAAACGAGCGCCAGGTAACTGCGCTGTAATTACAGGTTTGTGCAGATTACTTGGTAAGCGACAAAAACAAGTCTCGAAAAGTATTTGCATGAGACAGCGAATCCCTGCCGAAGGTGGAAAGAGTGCTGGTCGAGGATGTTTGTCAAGTTGAGGAATCAGGGCAGAAGGTCAGCTGCACAAGTGCTGTTCACAAGCAGCAGACAGGCCCGGTTCGCTGAGGGCTTCTGAGCAACCCTTTGGGCTGGGGGCGTATTCACAAATTAAGCAATGGGCGCTATACATGTGTTAATTATAAAAACATTTCTCCAGAACCTTGTTCCATTCTCTGACACTTTATTGACTATGGCACGAGCGCACACTAGGAGCTACGCAACCCCCTGCCCACACCCACACGACTCCAATCCTCATTGTAAACAGTGCTCCCGATGTCTCAAGGGGACTCCCCTCCCTCATCCCGGGCCCTCAGTCAGCCCAGGGGGTAAACCCTCAAATAACCATTACTGTCAGCTCAACCTCTCACACCCTCACCCCTCCATCGCCCCCAGGTCCTTCCACCCCTATAGTGCCGTGCTCAGCAGTATGGACATGTAGCGCCCCCTCTCCCCTCCACCCCTGCGCGCTTTCCTCCATCACCCCCAAGTCCCCCGCTCACTCACCATCAGCTCAGGCTCTCACCCTTCTACTCATTGCCCCCCCACCACCTCCAGGTCCTTCCACCCCATTGCGCCTCGCTCAACACAAGGGCCACGTAGCGCCCCCTCCACCCCAGCGTGCACTCCTCCGTCACCCCCAGGTCTCTGCTCACCATCAGCTCAGGGTCTCACTTACTGATAATGTCTATGATGATACTATACTATTCACATAAACGAACCGGTGGTAGATGACCCGGTGCTTCTCTGGGAGGCTTTCAAAGCCACTATAAGGGGGGTCTGTATTACAACTACCATTGGCATACTAAAAGACATCCGACACCAGATAAAACGACGTGAAAAACGCATGAGAGAGCTTGAGACAGAGTTTGAAGCTACACAGGATACCGTTTTGCTAGCTGAGCTGCGACAGATACATTCAGAGCATCAGACATTCATCGAAGATGAAATTAAATATCTTGACCGAAAACACACCGCAAGAACATTTGTAGAGGGGGGTAGGCCAGCAGGATGCTAGCACATAAAATATGTGAAGGCAAGAGTCACTCGGCTGTGCTACGGATCCAATCGGATGATGGCAAAATACACACACAGGCTGAGGGCATATTGCATAGCTTTGTAGACACATATTCCTCAGTATACAAATCGCAACCGACTGCACCAGGGGACGAAATTCTCCAATATCTAGATGATGTAGCAATAGGGTGGCTATCGGACGGACATAGGGAGTACTTAGCGATGCCAATCTCAGTGGAAGAAGTCACTGATGTAATTAAGACCCTTCCCAACGGTAAAGCGCCTGGCCCAGATGGCTACACCAATGAATTCTACAAGCAGTATGTAGATCTTCTTGCTCCACACATAGTGGGCATGTTTGGAGCAGCGTTCGACCAGAAAGAACTGCCTCCCACGCTTCAAGAGGCTGTAATATTAGCTCTCCTCAAACCCTCCAAAGACCCGGAAAAATGCGACTCCTATAGACCGCTATCACTCATAAATACTGACTCCAAAATTCTAGCGAAACTACTAGCAGTTCGCCTAACGCCATTGATGACGAAATTAGTTTTACCGGACCAGGCAGGATTCATCCCCACACGGTCAACGTCACACAACACTCGATCACTATTTGCGTTATCACACTATTTACAACCCACTACAAAAGCGGCAGCGGTTTTACTCGACGCCGCCAAGGCTTTTGATTCCATAGAATGGAAATACCTGATTGCTGTACTGCAGAGGATGGCCTCAGTCACCCCAGTGGGTAACCCCTCAAATAACCATTACTGTCAGCTCAACCTCTCACACCCTCACCCCTCCATCGCCCCCAGGTCCTTCCACCCCTATAGTGCCGTGCTCAGCAGTATGGACATGTAGCGCCCCCTCTCTCCTCCACCCCTGCGTGCTTTCCTCCATCACCCCCAGGTCCCCCGCTCACTCACCATCAGCTCAGGCTCTCACCCTTCTACTCATTGCCCCCCCACCACCTCCAGGTCCTTCCACCCCGTTGCGCCTCGCTCAACACAAGGGCCACGTAGCGCCCCCTCCACCCCAGCGCGCACTCCTCCGTCACCCCCAGGTCTCTGCTCACCATCAGCTCAGGGTCTCACTTACTGATAATGTCTATGATGATACTATAAAAAAAGCGATCAAAGAATATTTTCACATAAACGAACCGGTGGTGGATGACCCGGTGCTTCTCTGGGAGGCTTTCAAAGCCACTATAAGGGGGGTCTGTATTACAACTACCATTGGCATACTAAAAGACATCCGACACCAGATAAAACAACGTGAAAAACGCATGAGAGAGCTTGAGACAGAGTTTGAAGCTACACAGGATACCGTTTTGCTAGCTGAGCTGCGACAGATACATTCAGAGCATCAGACATTCATCGAAGATGAAATTAAATATCTTGACCGAAAACACACCGCAAGAACATTTGTAGAGGGGGGTAGGCCAGCAGGATGCTAGCACATAAAATATGTGAAGGCAAGAGTCACTCGGCTGTGCTACGGATCCAAACGGATGATGGAAAAAATACACACACAGGCTGAGGGCATATTGCATAGCTTTGTAGACACATATTCCTCACTATACAAATCGCAACCGACTGCACCAGGGGACGAAATTCTCCAATATCTAGATGATGTAGCAATAGGGTGGCTATCGGACGGACATAGGGAGTACTTAGCGATGCCAATCTCAGTGGAAGAAGTCACTGATGTAATTAAGACCCTTCCCAACGGTAAAGCGCCTGGCCCAGATGGCTACACCAATGAATTCTACAAGCAGTATGTAGATCTTCTTGCTGCACACATAGTGGGCATGTTTGGAGCAGCGTTCGACCAGAAAGAACTACCTCCCACGCTTCAAGAGGCTCTCCTCAAACCCTCCAAAGACCCGGAAAAATGCGACTCCTATAGACCGCTATCACTCGTAAATACTGACTCCAAAATTCTAGCGAAACTACTAGCAGTTCGCCTAACGCCATTGATGACGAAATTAGTTTTACCGGACCAGGCAGGATTCATCCCCACACGGTCAACGTCACACAACACTCAATCACTATTTGCGTTATCACACTATTTACAACCCACTACAAAAGCGGCAGCGGTTTTACTCGACGCCGCCAAGGCTTTTGAATCCATAGAATGGAGATACCTGATTGCTGTACTGCAGAGGATGGGCTTTCCTAAACGGTTCATCCAATGGGTGACACTGATCTACACCAATCCATGTGCTAGGATACGTGTCAATGGGTATATTTCTAAAGCTTTTGCAATAGAGCGAGGCACCAGACAAGGGTGCCCACTATCACCCTTGCTGTTCGCTCTAGCGCTCGAACCCTTAGCTTGCATAATCAGAGAAAACTACAAAGCATCGGCTCTCCGTTTCAATGCAAGACCTCTTCACATATCTCTATATGTGGACGACATGCTCTTATATGTCCGCGACCCAGAGACACATTTAAACGAACTACTGAGAGAATATATCAAATTTGGGGGCCATTCGGGCCTAGCTATAAACTGGACTAAGTCTTCGATTATCCCACTCACGGACACGACGACCCCGTTTGCGATGGAATTTCCGTTAGAATGGCAAAGCGAACCCATCCGCTACTTAGGGGTGATGTATCACAGAGACCCGGTGGAGGTAATTAGATCAAACTATGGGGCAGCAATTTCCAAAGTGGAGGATAAGGTACAAAGGTGGATCCAATTGCTCTTGTCACTTGCAGATCGCATTGCGATTGTCAAAATGAACATACTGCCTAAACTGCTATATCTTTTTAACAATATCCCCATTGCGCCCCCTGCCGAAGTGTTTCGCCGAATAAAAACACTAGTGTTGAAACTCATATGGGCAGGCAAACAAGCCCGTATCGACCTTCAGACACTTAGTCTTCCCTATGCGTGCGGAGGCTTTGGAGTGCCAGACTTTCTGCTATATTTCTTGTGCGCACAGGCGCAATATGCTGCCTATTGGTACCACGAAATACCATATCTCACCCATACCATTATCGAAAGTGATGACGCAGCACCAATTCCACTGACAGCAATTATATCCCACACTAGACAACCACTGCATGCGCGATACATCAACTCGGTAGACGTGACGGTTAGAGCCTGGCAAAAACTAGCTCAACCAGCGCATAAGACACCACTATATGCACCAGCAATTCCACTGCATCACCATCAAGCAATATCAGTAACCGGGGAAAAAGTAGGTATGACACTGCTGCAGCGGGCGGGGATTGACAAAATGGGAGATCTATTCAACGAGGGCGAATTTCTAGAAATCACAGACCTTACATATATTCAGAACAAATCACCTATGTTTATCTTCACATATCACAGGCTGAAAAGTGCTTTGAAAGAATTGTATCCTACATTCCCTACTGAACCTGATAGCCTGAACACACTGCAAATGGTTATTACAACATCAGACACATCGCACATGGTATCCAGATTATACTCCAAGGCGCAGGAGGAAATACCGCACGACACGGGGAGGGCCAAAACACGTTGGGACAGGGCATTGATAGGACCACTATCAGACCAGGAATGGGCGCAAGCATGTGCACTGACACAGATTCTCACCCCGAATGGCAACCTAGGAATCATTCACTATAAATTCCTCCACCAAACATATTATACACCCGCACGGATGTGCAAATTTGGTGGTCAAATGGAAGATAGATGCAAAAGATGCGGCCTAGACAACGCAGATTTTTCACATTTAGCATGGAACTGCATAAAAGTACAGGAATACTGGGGGGAATTAAGCGGAACCCTCTCTGTTATGATAGGCACTGAACTGGACTGCACAATACAGGTTTGCCTACTGGGGCTAACTCCACACCTCAAATCCACTAGACGAAAGTTCTGTGCGGTTTCGCTATTATTGGCCAAACGACAGGTTGCACAATGCTGGCACAGTAGAAAAGTACCTAAGGTGTCCAGATGGTTGCAAGATACGTCTAGCTGCAGGGATAAGCTTATGACGTATGATGAAGAGTTGCCAGCGATATCCAGATCTAAAGACTTTTGGTGCTATCTAACAGATTATCTGCTCACATTGGACGATAAAGATGGGGGGGGGATCGTAAGGCCTGACTATCTAATTAATATCTATTTGTGAGTCGATAGATGCCTGATATGTTCCGCTGTAACATGAAACTGTTGCCATTTCTGAATCCATAAGGATTGTAAGTCAAAGAAGTATAGAATACAATACGTATTATGATTAGGTCTCTAAGTTTCAGTTTCTGGTTAATTTCTTTAATTCCAGTTGAAAAAAAAGAGAAAAAAAGTGCAAAACGTAAGACCACTAGTGCAATATTGTTATATATGAGGCGACGTCATAGATGGAGTGTGTGACCAACGAAAGCATTCAAATAGAAAAGTATATCTAACTTGCGTCGGTGTTATAGTGGTTTTGAGGCCGGCCCCAGGGTTGTAGGCCAATAATGATGTACTTTTGTAAAAGATCAATAAAGGTTTTGCAAAAAAAAATAAAAAAAAATAATGAAGGTTGCAGAGCTGCAGCTGTGTGATAGCCAGGCCAAGCACACTTCAGAAGAGTGCAGGATCAATAAGGAAGGTCACGGAGCTGCAGCTGTGTGATAGCCAGGCCGAGTATTTCACTTCAGAAGAGTGCAGGATCAATAATGAAGGTCTCAGAGCTGCAGCTGTGTGATAGCCAGGCTGGGCACACTTCAGAAGAGTGCAGGATCAATAATGAAGGTCACGGAGCTGCAGCTGTGTGATAGCCAGGCCGGGCACACTTCAGAAGAGTGCAGGATCAATAATGAAGGTCACGGAGCTGCAGCTGTGTGATAGCCAGGCCGAGCACACTTCAGAAGAGTGCAGGATCAATAATGAAGGTTGCAGAGCTGCAGCTGTGTGATAGCCAGGCAGAATTCTAATCACCATAGATGAATTATTAACAAAGTCTCTGACCCACATGCTGTGTGATTGCCGGGCTGAGCACAGGGCTTCTCTTCAGAAAAGTGACGGATCATTAACAAAAGCCACAGAGCCTCCCAATGTCTGATAGCAAGGCTGAGCACAAAGAGAACAAAATCACCATTGTACATTCGTGGGTGACAGTTGTAAATGGCTGAATGAGCTGCATTTTGAAATGATTGTTCTACAAAGGAAATTAAAAAAAGAGATTGATTGCACCATACAATTATATAGTTGGAACTAATCATGACACTATAGAATGTACATAATAATTACTAGATTTTACATGTTAATAAAATTGTATGTTTTGGGATATGTAATAAAACAAAAAATAATTTGGATTTATAGTATTTGACTGCTGATTGTAAAGAATGAGACTGCTCCCCTACACTATCAAGATACTTTGTGCTGCCTGCAGGGAGTCTACAGAAGGCCCACAAATGATGGAGGGAATGCAGAACAAATCAAAAATTAATCCACAGTCAGGAGATCTGATTTAAATCCATAGTTTTTTGCTCATCATGCCATCCCAGTTTAGAACCAGCCATAAGCAAATCCGTCTTGACCCTGCTCCTCATTGGGAACAGTCCAGCCTGAACTGCCGAACCAGGTCCTCCCTGGACCAGAAACGAGCATCCTGAGAACGGCTTTGGCGTATCCCACTTATCAGCCAGGACAGGTTCAATTCAGTGGCACAGTGAGCCCGGGACTCATGTCTGGCCATACCAGGAGCACTTAGGGCAAGAAAGCAAAAGACACACAAATGATGGACGGAATGAGGAACAAATCAAACATTCACCCCCAGTCAAGAGATCTGGGTTCAATCCATCCTTCTTTAGCTCACCATGCCACCCCAATTTAGAGGCAGCCATATGCATCTCAGTATTGAAGCTGCTCCTCATGGAAACAATCCAGCCCTAACTGCCAAGGCAGGTCCTCCCTGGACCAGAAACAAGCATCCTAGGATCAATTTCGAGGTATCACTCCTCATCAGCCAGGCTAGATTGATTACCGTGGCACTGCGAGGCTAAGACCAATATCTGTGCACACCCGGCATAATTAGGGTGAGTCTGCCACAGATGGCAGATGAAGGTGGTCCAACTTGACAGTGTGTCCCTGGACTGACCATGTTTCTTTGGTTGGGATGGTACTAGCTCTCCTGTGTTGCTGGAAAGAGAAGTGCTACTGGTAATACAGAGATCTGTACTACACTACTTTTAATTCAATTGTTACCCAACCAATGCATTATTTTTTAGGAACGATAACAATATGCCTGTCGCTTGGCATTCCCCTTGTTAATAATCCATATAAATGACACAAAATGTTCAGTACTTGAATGTATTTTGCTACAAGAGGGATATAAATATTCAAAAAATACTTTTTTTAAAGTTTCTTTTTTTAGTGCAGCTTTATATACTGGGTGTTTGTCGATTGTGATACAGCCAGACCAACGATACTGTGATGGATGTGGAATGAAGGAGCCAAGTACAAAGAGTTTCTCGGAAAGCTCTGAGCACCTTGGAAGGGTGAACAGTAATAAAGCTAAGGTTATTTAAGGATTTAGTTTCATATCTAGAATGTTGGTCTACCCATGTCCCGGACTAACAGGGCATTTTAAACATTTTTCATAGTATGTAAGGCTGTTTTTCAAAGCCCTTGTGAGAACATACAGTGCTGAAAATCTAGCAAAATCTATCCATGGCGCCCTGCACTGGTGTTTCTGAGTAGGACTGCTTGAGCTTCTGTTGTATAGAAAATTCTGTGGGTTGCTCTGGGGGATAATAATTCCATAGTCGTATGGGAGCTTAACTTTAAATGTTTATTGACTAGAATGGAACTAAATGCCCTCCTGAACCTGGCCAAGATATGGGTAAGTAGGTAGTCCATACTGAAGTATGTCTTTGTTATTGACGAGATCTGCTGAGATTCCAAGGAGAAAGTTCACGGAATCATTTTGATGTTCTTGTTGTCACTGAGTGTGGATGATTAGAACATGGATTACTGTCATCTCACTGTTTATTCGGCTCAAATATGTGTATGGAATTGTGTTAAAATGGCCTCATTTCGTGTGCATTTTCACACCAATACTTCTGAAGTTAGTGGACCATATCTATAAATTAATACAGTTGAATACAATTACTAGAGTGAGGCTGAGTCATTTGGTAATTTTAGAGGATCAAAACATTTGCCACCAATAATTGGGAAAGTAAAATGATTATATATATATATTTTTTTTTTGTATTCTTTTTTATTAACAAAACGGCAAAGAACATCAGGTGACATTAGCAGATCTTGATAGTTACATGAGTACATTTCTATACATTCAAAATAATAGACAAAGAATATAGGTAAAGGATCAAGGGGACACCTGCGCTTCCACTTCCTCGGAACACATCGGGGGACACACAAATGTCTCAGCTGTAGTGATTCCAAGCCTCCCATACCTTCCCCCACTTCGCCGGACACCCCCTAGCCACATACACCGACCTCTCACTGAACATGCACCAATCCAGGTCCTCCTCCCACCTCTCGGCCCGAGGCGGCTGGCTGGCTCCCCACAACTGGGCAATATTCCGCTCAGCTACCATGCAGGCCAGCGTGACCCATTGCTTCCTATATGCAGTCAGATCCGTGGGTTCCCAAACGTTAAGAATACACCTGCGCGCTTCTGGCCGTATCTCCACCCCCAGGACGTCTTGTAGCCTATCGTGAATCTTCTCCTTCTCCCAATATGTTTGCACATCAGAACAATGCCACAGTATATGCTTGAACGTTCCAAGTTCCCCGCACCCCCTCCTACACTCCCCGCCCTCCAAGTGACCCATACGGACCAGACGAGGCCTGTGACATATGACCTATGGAGAATCTTTATTGTACTAATCAAAGCCTCATCTGTATCCCCACTATCCGTGGAGAGGAAACCACCTACCGCCAATCCTCATCATCCAACTCTATTCCATCCTCACCCCAGCGCGTTCTAAAGAGGACCAGCGGGTCTTCCATATGGCTAATAAGTTTCTTATATATTAATGAAATTGTTTTCTCAGGGAGGTAGCTGTCCAGCACTCGGTCCTCGAGAGGGGAGGCGTCGGGAAGCGACGTATCCTTGGAGATATTCGCAAGTAGGGCATGTCCGATCTGGAGGTAGTAGTAATGTTCACGATCGTGAAGATGGTATTGTTCCTTGTTAAACCGGCCGCCTAGCGTGGCCCTACGAAGCCCAGCACACACCCTGACCCATGCACATCCCTCACACCCCACGTACCCGGCCTAGCCAACCCTTCCGTTTTAGGGCACACACATGCATGAACCCGGACATCCCCGTCCGTGCCCTCCATTTTCACGGCTTAGCCGACCCTTCCCTCTAGGGCACACACGCATGACCCCCGACAATCCCGTCCGTGCCCTCCATTTTCCCCAGCACCACGAGGCCCGCGTGCCCACCTTCGAGCACCTAAGATGGCCGCCCAGCCCCAGCGCGGCCCAGGCCTAGCGGCGCCACCCAGTCTGGAAAACAACGCACTTCATCGAGTGAGAGAGGGAGGAGCAGTATCTCTCACACCTTCGACCTCCCCCTGGGAGATGGGTTTCGATCGCCCCTCCGGCCTCCCTGAGGGCCGGCTCCACGCCTGCTGTGTGTCTGGGACTCCTCCCGAACCGGTCCTGAAAGGATCAAAGGACAACATGGCAGGAAACCCCAACCAGCAACCCCCAGGTGTCAAGACCCCTGCTGGACAGACTCCGGACATCAAAGCGGAGGTGGACAATAACGAGGGGTGCTCTGGGCCTATCTGGCAGATTCGATTCTGGAACAACGAGAGCCCTGCTGACGTGGTCGCGGCTCCCCTGGTAGAGAGGGTCTTCTGCCGAACCCTCTGAGCCTTGCTGAGTGACTCGCGGCTCCCCTGCAACCTTGGAACATCTGAGCCCTGCTGAGTGACTCGCGGCTCCCCTGCAACTTTGGAACACCCGAGCCCTGCTGAGTGACTCGCGTCTCCCCTGAACTCGTAAGAACTCCGACCTTTTGCTTGAGCCCTGCTGAGTGACTCGCGGCTCCTACGACACTCCCGGTCCGGCTGGACCCTAACGATCGCATCGTATCCCACGGCTCGAGGATTGTGAGCTGTGCGCCGGATACGCAACTTCAGGTGACCCTGATCCACAAAGACTGTCCCGCTACCCTTTACCCTACCGAGACTCTTGAGCCCTCGTGCTCCCTTGCATATATTGCAACCTGCCTGATCATAAAGATCCTTCGATATTTAGATACAGCTCTATTCTTAAGAATTTAATAATCTACGGTGTGGTGTCTCTTTGTCGTGTGGTGCTTGTGCAGCGTGTACGATCCTAGATTTGAGGCTCTTCCTCCTGAGGAGTCTCTCGCCAGTGCTCAGCTACGATACTTCGAGGGTAGATCCTAGGGTGACCGGGTCCACTTCCTGGCTCCCCTGAGGTCGCCTTCTAACATGGGTGGCAAGCATCGGGATTAAAATCCATAATCTAGAGATCGTACCGTAACGGCTGACACACTACCGACAGGGACGACGGAAGAAACCACCATGAGTCTCACGGAAAATGATCCGGGTACTGCATTCCAGGTGGAACAATTGGAAGAGTACACGCACAAACAACTAAAAGAATTCTGCAAAGAATTAAGAATCGCTACCACCGGTCTCAACACAAAAGAGGACATGCAAAAGGCACTAAAGGGTTGGGTGGACTCCGGAGCACCCCGCACAGGAGGAGCGACGGAGCCGCACGACGAAGCCGGACTCCCCCAAAGAGAGAGCAGCGGCACCCCGGTACCGAGCTCTGTACCAGATGGGAGCCTATCCCCGGAAGAACTTGCAGATCGGGAAAGAAGTCGCCATCACGAACTGGAACTGGCGAGGTTGAAAATCGAAGGCGAACTAAGACTAGCTGAAAAGAAGCTAGCCGTAGAGCAGTTACGGGTTCAAGGAGAACTCGAGGAGAAGAAGCTCCAACGGGAGCAGGAAGACCGACGACTCCAGCTGGAGCACGAGCAAAGCCTGAAAGAACTGGAACTCAAGGACCGGAGAGAAGAGACCCGACCCCCAACCCCCGGGGCCCGGAGAGGCCGCGCCCCTGACGGAACGAAAGGTCCACATCCCCAAGGATGTGGTCAAAGAATATTACAAGAATGATGACATTCAACAATGGTTCAAGGCCTACGAGGTCACCATGACCTCCCACCGAGTCCCGCAGAAGGATTGGGGGGCCAGGTTGTGGGGCCGATTCTTGAGCGAGGAGAGAGATACCCTGCTCGACCTACCATCCTCCATGCAGACCTCATACAGCCACATGAAGGAGGCCCTCCTCACAAGGTACGGCCTCAACCCAGAGATGTACCGCCAACGGTTCCGGGACTGTGTGAAGATTCCTGGCACCACGTGGGTGGAATATGTGAACTTTTTTAGTTGTGCGTTTGATGGGTGGATCAAGGGCAGCAAGGTCACCACCCTAGACGAACTAGCTGACCTCATGTTGTGGGAACACCTGGCTTCGAACTGCTTTGTAGAGCTACGCCAGCACCTGCTCGACAGCAAGCTCACGGATCCGAGGAAGCTGGCTGTCGAGGCAGATCGCTGGGTGAACACCTGGGTCTCCCGGGGCCCCGTAGGAGAACACTCCCGCTCTAGTCAGGGTCCCCAGCGCCAGCGAGGGGGGGGAACCAGGGGGGACAGAGAGAATCCCAGTCCAGTACGCCCAAGGTCCAACCCCCGAACTTCCCAGCACCCCCGCCAGCTGTATCCGGTCCCCCGGTTAGACGAGCGCACCGGGTGACCATTACCTGTTTCCGTTGCCAGAAGCCTGCCCATTATGCCAATGACCCTGAGTGCCCCATGGCCCCGCGCGTCCCCGCTGCAGCGCCCCCAGCCCGACAGATGGCCAATGTCGCCCTAGGGGAGGAAATCGAGGAAGAAGGAAAATGGGAGCAGGAGCCCGTAGCCATGGCCTTAGTTTCCCTGGGAGATAGAGAGATGGTCCCCGGGAATCCCCTACCCCCCAACACGAAGAAGTATAGGCAGATTGTCACGATCAATGGCCAGCAGGCCGAAGCCATTCGAGACACCGGGGCGAGTATTACCGGTGTCCTCAGCCACTTAGTCCGGGAGGATCAGATCCTCCCCCATGTCTTTTGCCCAGTCCTTTCCGCAGACAACGTTGAGAGCCTATGTCGAGTGGCCCTGGTACCCTTCCAATGGGAAGGAGTAGAAGGCAAGTTGAAGGTCGCAGTACGAACCGCCCAGCCGGTTGACTGCCTCCTGGGGAATGATTTTGAGAGTTCCCCATGGCAACAAGTTGAACGCCGGACACACTTAGGAATGATGGGCCTCCCCGAGTGGGTGTGCGCCACCACCCGATCCATGACAGCCCGACTGCCCCCTCCCGGGGAAGCCGAGGACACCCCACCTGAAGAGAACCGGATCGACCCCGTCGAGGTCCCAGATGTCTCCCCACGAGGAGAATCTGTCCCCACAAGATGTGTTCCGCTACATCTTGGCCCTCCAGAACCAAACGAGGAAGTTCCGAGAGCTAGCCGAAGCCAACCTGGAGGCGAGCCAGGAAGAAATGAAGCGCTGGTACGACCAGAATGCCACTCTGGTCGAGTTCCAGACGGGCCAGGAGGTATGGGTCATGGCCCCAGTAAAACCGTGCGCCCTCCAGGACAAGTGGACAGGTCCCTTCAAAGTCATTGAGAGAAAGAGTCAGGTCACATACTTGGTGGACGTCCAGTCCCCCCGGGACCCCCTTTGGGTCCTGCACGTGAACCGCCTCAAGCCTCACTTCGTGCGGACGGAGTTGAGTTTTCTGTTGGCCACAGATGACGGGGCAGAGGAGGAGTCCGATCCTCTCCCCGACCTCCTGTATACCAAGGAGAAGGATGGCTCCGTAGAAGGAGTGCACCTCTCTCCGGCCCTCACGCCCCAGCAGCGCAAAGACTGCCGCCAGCTCCTGGGGCAGTTCTCTGATTTGTTCTCCCTTGTCCCCAACGTCACCGACTGGTGTATCCACGGCGTGGACACCGGAGACAGCCCGCCGGTGAAGCACAGAGCCTACCGAGTCCCTGATCGAGTCCGGTCCTGCATCCAGGCCGAGGTCTCGAAGATGTTGACCTTGGGGGTGATCGAACCCTCAGACAGCCCCTGGGCCAGCCCAGTGGTGCTGGTCCCGAAAGCAGCCGCCCCCGTGTAGCCCCGGAACTTCGATTCTGCGTGGACTACAGGGGCCTCAATGAAGTCACCCGAGCAGACGCTCACCCCATTTCCCGAGCAGACGAGCTCATTGACCGTCTCGGGGCTGCTCGTTTTCTCAGCACCTTCGATTTGACCTGCGGGTACTGGCAAATTGCGCTCACAGAGGGAGCCAAGGAGCGGTCTGCCTTCTCAACCCCGGATGGGCACTATCGCTTTCGCGTAATGCCCTTCGGGATGAAAAATGCCCCGGCCACTTTTCAGCGACTGGTAAACAGAGTCCTGGCCGGGCTGGAAGAGTTCAGCGCCGCATATCTGGACGATATTGCGGTTTTCAGTACCGAATGGAGTGAGCACCTCCGGAAGGTGTTGACGGCCCTGCGCCAGGCAGGCCTCACAGTGAAAGCGAGTAAATGCCAAATTGGCCAAGGTTCGGTGGTTTACCTGGGGCACCAGGTCGGAAGTGGGCAGGTCGCCCCTCTGCAGTCTAAGATCGACGCCATCTTAGCCTGGGAACCACCCACCACTCAGACCGAGGTCCGGGCCTTCCTGGGCCTCACCGGCTACTACCGGAGATTTATCCGAGAGTACGGCAGCATTGTAGATCCCTCACCGAACCCACCTCCAAGAAGCACCCCAAGCGTGTGCAATGGACCCCCGCCTGCCAGGAGGCGTTTGACGCCCTGAAAAGAGCCATGTGCACCGCTCCGGTGCTCCAAGCCTCCGGCTACTCCCAGGAGTTCGTGGTACAGACCGATGTCTCCGAGCACGGGATCGGAGCGGTACTCTCCCAAGTCAATGCCCAAGGCCTAGACCAGCGTGTGGCTTTCCTCAGCCGACGGCTGACGCCCAGAGAACAGAGGTGGAGCACCATCGAGCGTGAGGCGTTCGCCGTAGTCTGGGCCCTCAAGAAATTACGACCTTACCTGTTCGGTACCCATTTCAGGGTCCAAACAGACCATCGCCCCCTGCGCTGGCTCATGCAGATGCGTGGAGAAAACCCCAAACTACTGCGGTGGTCAATCTCCCTCCAGGGGATGGATTTCACAGTAGAACATCGCCCAGGTGCAGACCACGCCAACGCTGACGGCCTCTATAGGTTCTTCCGCCTCAGCGAAGAGAACCCCCAAGAGGATGGGTAGTTCTCTCCGGCTTTCAGCTGGGGGGACGCGTGTTAGACCCGGCCGCCTAGCGTGGCCCTCCCAAGCCCAGCACACACCCTGACCCGTGCACATCCCTCACATCCCACGTACCCGGCCTAGCCAACCCTTCCCTTTTAGGGCACACACGCACGACCCCGGACATTCCCGTCCGTGCCCTCCATTTTCCCCAGCACCACGAGGCCCGTGTGCCCACCTTCGAGCACCTAAGATGGCCGCCCAGCCCCAGGCGTAGCGGCGCCACCCAGTCTGGAAAACAACACGCTTCATCGAGTGAGAGAGGGAGGAGCAGTATCTCTCACACCTTCGACCTCCACCTGGGAGATGGGTTTCGATCCCCCCTCCGGCCTCCCTGAGGGCCGGCTCCACGCCTGCTGTGTGTCTGGGACTCCTCCCGAACCGGTCCTGAAAGGATCAAAGGACGACATGGCAGGAAACCCCAACCAGCAACCCCCAGGTGTCAAGACCCCTTCTGGACAGACTCCGGACATCAAAGCGGAGGTGGACTATAACCAGGGGTGCTCTGGGCCTATCTGGCAGATTCGATTCTGGAACGACGAGAGCCCTGCTGGCATGGTTGCGGCTCCCCTGGTAGAGAAGGACTTCTGCCGAACCCTCTGAGCCCTGCTGAGTGACTCGCGGCTCCCCTGCAACCTTGGAACATCTGAGCCCTGCTGAGTGACTCGCGGCTCCCCTGCAACTTTGGAACACCTGAGCCCTGCTGAGTGACTCGCGGCTCCCCTGAACTCGTAAGAACTCCGACCTTTTGCTTGAGCCCTGCTGAGTGACTCGCGGCTCCTACAACACTCCCGGTCCGGCTGGACCCTAACGATCGCATCGTATCCCCCAGCTCGAGGATTGTGAGCTGTGCGCCGGATACGCAACTACAGGTGACCCTGATCCACAAAGACTGTCCCGCTACCCTTTACCCTACCGAGACTCTTGAGCCCTCGCGCTCCCTTGTATATATTGCAACCAGCCTGATCATAAAGATCCTTCGATATTTAGATAAAGCTCTATTCTTAAGAATCTACGGTGTGGTGTCTCTTTGTCGTGTGGTGCTTGTGCAGCGTGTACGATCCTAGATTTGAGGCTCTTCCTCCTGAGGAGTCTCTCGCCAGTGCTCGGCTACGATACTTCGAGGGTAGATCCTAGGGTGACCGGGTCCACTTCCTGGCTCCCCTGAGGTCGCCTTCTAACATTCCTGAAGTGAATTGAATGTGAGGACTGTGCCTTTCTCCCAGATATCTTTAATCTATGTAATCCCGATGAGGTCCCACTTGTCGAACCCCCTAGATTTCCATAGGCTCCCCAACTTCTCCAAACTCCACAACGGGGTGGACAGTGTGAGTCTCCCCTCCCTCCTGAGGTGCCTATTCGTCTCGTGCCACACCTGAACGGCGTGTGCTGTTGCTCCCGCGAGGGGAAACCGACGAGGTCCAGCATAGAGCGCTCTAGTGAAATCGCCGCCCAGGACTTGCCAGCGGTCCATATCATACCCTGGGCCCCCGGGGGGGCCCGTATATTGCATGATTCACCCCGGCCAACTGGGAGGCCCAGTAGTATTTCTGTAGGTCCGGCAGGCCTATCCCCCTGTCATACCAGGGGAGAGTGAGTTGGGAGAACGCTATACGTGGCCTGGAGGACCTCTATCTCCCTAAAGTAGGATGCAGGTACCAAATCCATTGAGTTCTGGAGCGCGTATAAAAACCGGAAAGGGCCAACATCCTAAAAAGCATTGCTCTGCCCAGAAGTGAGAGCGGAAGCGCCTTCCAGCGCGCCACATCCCTCCTTAACCTAATCAAGGGGGCGCCAAGATTATTACCATATCGTAGTTCTATTTTTTTTTTTAATAGGTAAACCGTTTTCTGCTCCTGGTTCTCTTTAAAACAGATGCTAGCCGATATGCCTATTACGCTGGTTTGATATACTGCCTAGCACACTAGGTCAATGTCTGGAAGCATAGGACAAGGTCACTTTCAGAACTTGGAATTGAAACATTTAGTTGGTGTTAAATGCTAGAAAGAGCATTGCCCATTCATGGAGCCAGAGTTCCGTCCGCCATGGCATGTTTACTGTGGAAGGCTTTGTGAACCAATGACATTCAAGTAAAAAAATACAACTTCTTATCAACTTGGCTGCCTGTCCTGTATGACATGGTGGGTGTTCATAGAAAACTGGCTTCTCAAGCTAGACAGGGGGCACTGGGGATGTTTCTACTAATTTAAGAGATAGTTTGGTTGATAAACAAGACATCTGTCCCTATCTTTCATTGCAGTGTACAGAATAAGGGGTTTGTCAATTTCTGAAACACCTAGTAGCTGACATCGAGGCGACAGATAAAATTATAACAGAGCAGCAATTTGCCAACAGTTATGTGTTTAGGTACATTTTCACTGTATTAGGGCCCTTAAAATAAAAACACAAGTTTTTTAAGAAAGCTAACGTGAGGGTGTAACTTCCCTCAGATGATCTGGACGTTCTGTAGTCATTAGCCAAAGGAATGAAACCAAGTGAAACTACAGAGTTTTAGGTCAAAAAGTGACTGAATTAGCTAAAGAATGTCCATCACCCATAGATTGAAGGATGCGGCTGGTAACATATCTGTGCAGATTTCATTTAGCGATCGGTGGATTGAATTATTTTAGTTAGTGTGTTTGTGTATCTTTAAATGTTTAATCAAACGTATAATCATTTTTAGACCTAGATGTGTGTAATCCTTTTGACGCACCAGTGCCTTGTTCCCTACCACTGTTTATAAATTGATTAATTTATGTTAAAATACATTTTAGTCATTGATGTTTTCTTCTGTGCTATTGTTGTATCAATTTCATGGAATATTCATTAATTCCGAAATAAATATGGTTTGATTCATTCACTCAAATTCTGTCAGCTCTTCTGTGATTTTTTATTTAGGACAATGAATGGTTAAAATGTATGTCTAGGGTGGAGGTGTTCAAACTGGGGTTGTGCCCCCTTTGGGGGTTCTCTGGTGATCCCAGATGGGGCGCCAGGCTCTGGCCAAAAAAACATTATACTGATAACAGTGCTTTATTTTTAGCTGAAAATACTGAGCAGCAGTAAGCTGCTCTCCAATGGGCCGTCACTAACATGTTTTGTCGTTTATATCCTAGCTGGGAGTATGTGTCAAAAGGGACGGGACTCCAAATGTTCTTCAAAACCTCCACCCCCACTTCAAATAAAAACTCACTGTGGGTACTTGTACCCGTTACTAGAACATTGGAATGTTGGGAGCTCCATTGAAGACAACCGAGTAGCTCCGGGCTTGTAATGGCTGGTATAAGTCCGGAGCTCCAACATTCCAATGTTTGTCTTCATGTTTCTCACTTTTTAATTTAGAACATTCTACCCTCAGTGGTTGGAATGTTCTAATAGCCTTTAGCCTTTCTGCCTCAGGGTATGCCGGTTGTTAAAGGCCCTGAACCTGAGTTTTAGGCCCGAGCCGCAGGCCCTCGGCAGCGGGCTATTAAGCTATAGTAAGGCCTGCCTGACTAGAACAGTAAGTTGGGAAATCATGGATTTGATTGTATTTTTAAAACAGAATGTGAGAAGTTGGCCTGATATATGATGCTCATTAGTTCTATTGATCACCTTGTATCATGCCAAGCAACCCTTATGGTGTTGGTTGTAAGTCAACCTTATAGACCAGCTATCCTAGAGGTAGCATGCACAGAGCAGTCTTAGGCTAAACTCGAGAGGGCATGTGGAGTCAGCTGTTTTACCATATGCAACCCCTTTTAATATCAATTGAAAGGACACCACACAGGATATATATCGAAAATATATATGTCTTTATTTCTAAAACAATCCCCTATAAACCATATACTAAACAAGTGGTGTTAGAACCACGAATCAAACAGTGGTAAGGCCTAGGGCCTTGGGAATCGCTGGGGCTACACTGAGCTAACAATGGTTAGTGAACAGGAGGCCCACGGGATGCGTGTGCAGTGATGAAAATTACACGCGTGCACTCATTGGAAACAATGGGTGCGTAAAAGTCACAAAGTTAAAGATTGGGAGTCTTCCGGATGGTCTAGAACCTAACTACTTGAAACTTAGACACTAGGAGTGTTACACTACACAGGAGCACCAGAGTGCCAGCGTTACCTCATCCACAGGAAGTGGGTGCATAGGTGCCAAAGTGTGTCAGGTTTCTTCGTGGAGTTCTATGGAGCCTTGGAGAAAAGAGGCTGCAGGCGACCAGGCGAGAAGAGTTCCGGTGGATCCTAGGGTGGATCGAAGATGTTGAAGACCTGAAAGCAGAGGAGACAGAGTCTGGGTCACTAGCCAGTGACCAGGAAGGAACCAGGAAGGAACCAGGCGATGTCGGGATGCAATCAGGTGATGTTGAGAAGCTTGTCTCTTCAGCCACATGGACCAGGAGGCGTCGACGACGACCAAAAGTCAGGCACGGACTGTCCCACGAAGGCTCTCGCTGTCGGCGGTGTCGGCTTCAAGATCAGAGCAAATAGGCCTTGGCAAATACAAGCCACGCAGGAAACGAAGTTGGCTTCTAATCAGACCAGCAAGGTCTGAGCGGCTGCTTCTTTTCACAGAAGCAAGGGCCAGTCTGGAGCAACAAGCCCAGTGGTGGAAAATCACAGTTTACTCGCCAAAATGGCCACTAGCCAGCGGGCAAGTGACCGGGTAGGCGCGTTGAGCAGGAAAACGCAAAAGGGCCACACGCAGAACTCGTGGATGGTGCAGGGCTGATCTTTGCTGCAAAAGCTGCTATGGGCTGGGGCTTCTCAAACTCCAAAGCACAGCGTCGAGGAGGCCTCGGGTGTTGCACAGAAAGAGCTTGCCCATCCATGGAGCCAGAGTTCCGTCCGCCATGGCATGTTTACTGTGGAAGGCTTTGTGAACCAATGACATTCAAGTAAAAATATACAACTTCTTATCAACTTGGCTACCTGTCCTGTATGACATGGTGGGCGTTCATAGAGAACTGGCTGGCCATCTTGAAAAGTCCATGACCTGCTAACTGCAGGTCGTGGACTTTTCAAGATGACCAGTCCCACGTCTCTCGTCGCCTCCACTTGTTCTCAGCTTTGCAGGGACTGTGGATCGGGCTGTTGGATATCTGGGAATCTGGTTCTTGTCAGGCTCTGGGCTCCGGCGGGAGGCGGCGGCAAAACAAGTCGCTGATCGCTGGATGGTGCCTGCAGCTGCAGGGTGGTCACTCCTTGACCACAATGGAGATTCTTCAGTCTTCTTCTTTGGAAGTCGAGTGGTGAAGGTCCAGAGTTTCGTATCAGAGTTTCAGTCAGGATAATCTAAAGTCTTGGGACACAGCTCCTACCTATATACCAAATCTAGGGGCTGGATTACCTACTAGGTCCCTCCTATTATTATTAGCGGGTTTATATCGCGCTAGGATCATCTCCCGGAGGAGTATCTCCGCGCCTTTGAGAAACCTTTCAGCTTGTACCTGACCTGGTACAGGCTGACTGTCCTCGAGTAGAACGGGTAGACACTGCCACTGTCAACCCTATCCACCTATGGGTGGAACCAGGAACGGGGGTGGTTACACCCCTTTTCCTTTGTCCAGTTTCGCGCCAGATCTGGGGCTGGAGAGCCCCAGCACCGGTCTGAACTGGCATATGCACAGGACACCTTGTGTGCCCCAGGCAATGTCTAATTCTTTTCAGCCCTCCCCATCCCACTACACAAAATCCTGTCTGGGGTGGTGATAGCACCTCCCAAGGCAGGAAACCCTTTGTCCAAGCCTCCCTCGCTGGAAGGACTCCCAGCAGCAGGAGGTCAGACTTGTGTCTGTGGTGGCAGCATCCATTTTGTAATGCTGAGGCTCTGTTTAACTTTAACCGGGGTTCGTGTTAGGTGCATGTTGGGTCCCTCTATAAGGGTGGAATGCTACCCCCGTCGCCAGAACTGGTGAGGGGGTAGTATTCCAAATCGTATGACACCTTACTCGAAATGTTTTGATAAAGCCAATCCAAAGTTAGCAATAACCACGAGGATTATAATGCACTTAAGAGTATATGGTATGGCTATATCCTTGAACAGCTATAAAGACATGGTTCCGAAAGCTGCAGACAGGCTCAGCTCATGCTAGAGCACCATCTCACATAAAACCAAGCACTCTGCCTCCAGGATTATTAAGGCCTGCCAAATCATGGGGACAGAGAGTCACTTCTGTCGTCTCCCTCAGAGATTCAAGAATAGTCCTGGATTATTTTAAGCGAGGGTAACAGAGTTACTACAAACTTATGATGACGAAGCATTGTCATATGTCGATGCCATCTATCTGACAGATGATGACTTGGATAGGCACTTGAACAGGGTGAACACCATTATATTGGGCTTCGCCTGTGAAGGGTATAAATTAAATTTTAAGAAATCAAATATTGCCCACCTCAATGTCCTTTTGCTAGGATACAAACTTTCAAGTGAAGGCAAAAGACTGGCAGCAAACTTTCTAGAGAAATGAGCGATGCTCCAACCTCCAAAAATGCTGAAAATCTTACAGTTGATTCTAGGTTTCCTGAATTTCGGAAGAACTTACATTCTAAATTACGCAGAAAGGGTAAAACCTCTCTACGCATTAATCAAACCTGATTTTAAAACAGTTAATTGGACAAAAAAACACACTGAAATTTTGCGTTCATTGCAAACAGACATGTTAGCGACAAAACATTTGCAAACACGCGTAAACATACGCAACTTAGTGATCCAAATCATTCCAGGACAATGCGGATTCACGTACTTAACTTTTAACGAAGGTGAAAAAGTACCAATAGCTTACAAATCACATTTGTACACACAAGCAGAAATGAAATTCACTTCTACAGAAAAAATTCTGGCAGCTGTTCAAACTGCTGTAGCGAAAGAGAGAGCCCTCGCACAGGGTAAGCGCATTATGGTCATTACACCTGCACCTGCCTTAGAGGCAGTGACAAAAGCGAGCATTCCTAATGCTAAAGCTTTACATCCAAAATGGATACAATGTGTTAATTCTCTTGCTGCGACAGACGTTGACTATGACTATGTTTTTGAGCCTTTTTTGAAAACACAAGCATTTTTACAATACGAACAAGAATGTCCTCTGCCTACTGAAATTCTGCCTCTAGAACAGTATGAATGTATCATGCATAGTGACGGATCAGCTCAACCTGCTACGGAGGGTAAACAAGCCTATAGTGCAGCCTGCGCGACCGTTAAAGGTCGTTGGCGTGATGGCAAATTCCGACCAATGGTCTCTAAAACTCAATCTCTAAGAGATTGTACAGCTCAGCGAGCTGAACTACAAGCATTCAAGATGGCGCTTGGGAATACGGACCGCGAATTCCCCACACTCATAGTGTGCGATTTGCATTATTGTGTTCAATCTTACAATGAATACTTCCAAAACTGTATTCAAAACGGTTACTAAGATGCAAAGGGTGGCACAATTAAGCAGAAGTTGCTTTGGGAACAAATAGTTCAGTTACAACAAGAACTACAAAACACTCATGTGATACATAGGCTGAGTCATCAACGTGATGGCGTTCACCTTGCAGGGAAATCATTGGCTGATGAAGCCGTGAAGGCAGCTGTGCAAACGGCTTCCGTAGCTGCAATCACTCATTCAAAAACAAAAATAAACGGCAAAATAATGTTGCCTGTCAATGCTTCAAGCAAAGGCATTAAACATTACCAAAAGGGTTTCCACTCAAATACTCATACATAACTGATGCGAACAATGTTCCGTTTGCTCATATCCCTGGAGTGGGGGATAGAGTAATTTCAAAAATGAAACATAGATTAGGTCTAATCTGCAGCAGCACATGAAGGGTTCGCCTCTGCACATGCACGTGTTCCCGCCACAGTGCCATTATTAAAGCAGAGACACTGGTGGCCATGCATGAGGAAACAAACCAGAAGGAAAATGCTACTTACCAGTATGCATCTGTTCTTGGCATGTAGAGCTGCAGATTACCACACTGTGCATTAGATCACCACCTGATGTTGGGCTCGGATGATTGCATGTTGTTGTCGTATTGGAAGAAGTCTTTTGTAGTCACGAGATAGGTGATTCCTTCCTTGGACGATAGTGCGCATCGACTCCATCCTTAGATTGTTTTTCGCCATGATGGGAAATGATGGAGTTAGTAGAAGTAAATAGAAAGATGTCCATGCATGTGCATCTAAGTAAGATGAAAACTGGAACAGATACAGGTCCCGGGGAGGCGGGAGGGCGTGTAGTAATCTGCAGCTCTACATGCCAAGAACAGATGCATACCGTTCGAGGCATATGAGCTGCAGATACTACACTGTGCATTGATTTTGCAGCAGTGTGTCCCTAGAGGTGGTCACCTGTATCTGTTGCAGTAGTTTGAAAGAGTTTTAAGGACAGCTTGGCCTACTGCAGCTTGCTGCTTGGATTGCACATCAACACAGTAGTGTTTAGTGCTGCCTTGCATATGCCTTCTAGGGGGATGTCCCCTAAGAAAGCCAAAGAGGTTCCTATTTTGCGTGTGGAGTGCGCTTTAGGAGGAACTGTTAATGTACATTTTGCTTTTTGATAGCATATTTGTATACATTTGACAATCCACCTTGCAATTCCACTCTTAGAGATGGGGATGCCTTTATGTGGTGGAGAGAAAGATACAAACAATTGTTTTTTTAAATTAAGATTTAGTCCTATCTATATAGTAGAGAAGAGCTCTTTTGACATCTAGTGTGTGTAGAGCTCTTTTTGCTAGAGTCAGGGTTTTAGAAAAACACAGGTAACTCTACAGATTGGTTTAATGAAAAGGAGTAATGACTTTTGGAAGGAATTTAGGATTAGTTCTCAGAACCACTTTGTTACGATGTAGCTGTAAAAAAGGTTCTTGTATTGTGAAAGCTTGTATCTCACTAACTCTCCTAAGAGAGGTAATAGCAATAAGGAAAGCTGTTTCCCATGTGAGGAATTGCAGTCCACATTTGTGTAAAGGTTCAAAAGGTGGTCCCATGAGTCTTGTAAGAAGAACATTTAGGTTCCACACTGGAGAAGGTGGTAACCGGGGGGAATGATTCTTTTTAATCCTTCCATAAATGCTTTAATAGCGGGTACTCTAAAAAGAGACTGATGTTGTCTGTTTTGTAAATATGCTGCAATTGCTGCAAGGTGCAGGCGTATGGATAAATATGCCAAGTTACATCTTTGTAAATGTAAAAGTAAAAGGTAGCAAATGATATCCTGAATAGAAGCATCCAGGGAATCTATTTGGTTATTGTTGCAATAAATGGCAAATCTCTTCCAGTTAGCAGCATAACAAGCTCTTGTAGTAGGTGTCCTGGCCTCTTTAATAATGTTCATACAGTCTGGAGGTAGGTTAAGATAACCAAACTCTAAGACTTCAGGAGCCATATCGCCAGATTCAGTTGATTTGGATCTGGATGTCTGATGTCTCCATGGTTCTGCGTTAGCAGAGATGGTGTTAGGCTTAACTTTTGGTGTGGAGCTAGAGAGAGTCCTAACAGTGCGGTGAACCATATGGCGTGACAATATGGGAGCTACCAGGATTAATTTGAGAGACTGTTGTGTGAGCTTGCGTACTACTAGTGGTATTAGTGGTATTGGCGGAAAAGCATACGCAAATCTGCCCGACCAGTTCATCCATATCGAATTGCCCTTGGACAGCGGGTGTGGAAACCTGGTGGCGAAGGTTGGGCATTTTGCGTTTTCGTGTGTGGCGGACATATCTATGTCTGGATGTCCCCACTTGTGAAAGAATGGTTGAAGAACTTGTGGATGTAGTTCCCATTTGTGAATTTGTTGTGTCTGCCGACTCAACAGATCGGCTATCTGATTGAAGGAAGAGGTGTGGCGCCGCGGCTAGGGCGACTGACGCTGGAATCTGGGGATCACGGTTCGATCCCTGGCACTGGCGGCAGATTAGCCCAGCACCATGTAACTCGGGCAATAGCTTGCTTAATCTTCCCGACGGCCCCCAGCGCCTAGAGACCCTTGCGGGTGATTGTGCGCTTTACAAATGTGGATTTATTATTATTTATTATTGTAAACTCCTGGAAGGTGCTCTGCCAACAGATATATGTTTTGTGGAATGGCCCATCTCCAAATGTTCTGTGCGAGCTGGGACAGTTGTAGAGATTGTGTCCCCCCCTGTTTTTGTATATAACACATGGCTGTCGTGTTGTGGTCTGGATTAAGACTGCTTTGTTTTGTACTTGCAGTTGGAATGTTTTGAGTGCTAGGAATATTGCTAGCAGCTCTAGATGGTTGATATGGAGCAGTCTTTGTTGAGTGGTCCATTGCCCTTGAGTTGTATGATGTAGGAGATGGGCTCCCCATCCTGTGAGAGATGCGTCTGCTGTGAGTACTATTTGTGGAACTGGTTCGAGGAACGGCCGCCCCGTGTCAAGATTTTGGTGTTCCACCACTGCAGAGAGCGATGTGTGCGGCTGTCTACCAACACCAGGTCTGTTAGTTGCCCTTGAGCCTGGTTCCATTGTTGTGCTAGACATTCCTGTAACGGACGCATCTGCAGTCTTGCATATGGTACTATGAAAATGCAAGATGCCATCATGCCTATCAGTCTCATGAACACATTGGATGCAGAGATTGTTGATGTTGGAAGACTGTGACTAAGGACTGAATGTTCTGTATTCTTGCTGGACTGGGATACGCTAGAGCTGTAGACGTGTTTATTGTATCCCTTAGACACTGATGTATATGAGAGGGTTGCAGGTGTGACTTGGTGTAGTTGATTGTGTCAATGTTTGAATTGTTTGATGTGTATGTTGAACACACTGATTGAATGACTTGGCTTTTATGAGCCAATCGCCTAGATAAGGGAAGACATGTATATGTTGTCTCCTTAGATGTGCTGCTACTACTGCTAGGCACTTTGTAAATACTATTGGTGCTGTTGTAACTCCGAATCGAAGGACTTTGAATTGATAATGTTGTAATGTAATGTAATGTAAGATACATTTCTATAGCGCTGCTACCACTCCAAGGAGCATCTTGGCGCTTGGTACCAACCCAGATGGAGTAGGTCGGTTAACTGGTTGTCCTTCTAGTACAAACCTTAGATACTTCCTGTGAGCAGGATGCATAGGAATGTGAAAGTAGGCGTTGTTTAGATCTAGTGTTGTAAGGAAATCGCCTTGTTGCAGCAGTGGGAGCACTTGTTGTAAAGTGATCATGTGAAAATTATCTGATTTTATGTAATGATTGAGGGGCCTGATTTCTAGAATTGGTCTTAGTGTCCCATCTTTCTTGGGTATTAGAAAATACAGCGAGTAAACCCCTGTTCCTTGGTGTTGTAAAGGAACTATTTCTATTGCGTCCCTTTTTCTCAAAAATGTGTTTATTAACAGTTTGCATAAGGGAAAAAGAAGAAAAAAGAAAAGTAGCGACAATCCCGCACAATATCCCACACAGGGGCTAAAATGAATCGGCGCGAGAGACAATAATTAGCAAGGGGGGCGCTTGTTCGCGCCCATATTAGCCAGTCGAACAGTAAAAGTATACTGGGCAAAGTCTCTTGCTGTGAGGACGTTCAAAAAAAGCCAGCAAATCGTTACCGTGGCGGAAGGTGCCATGGAGGCATTGCACAACATATCAAGTCAGATTCCAAGCTGCACTGTTCATCTCTCCGGCCTCAAGCAAGAGCGGCGTCACAAAAATAAAACAAAAAACAACAACCCCCCCCTTCTCTCCACCCCGCAACCGCTTGCCTCTCCCCCCTTCCCCAGTGGTGGTAGCTGAATTGCATTCACACATTCACTCAAATAATCAAATCACACTTGGAACAGGTGAAGAGCTCGCAATGTAGGTGGGCAGACCGCAGATGGCAGACCCACGGAAAGGAAGCGGACCAAGGGACCCCAGCGGAAGATGAAGTTCTTAAAGTCACCCCGGAAAATATCGGCCATGCGCTCCATACTCAATAGTTTCCACAAGCGTGCATGCCACACAGAGAGCGCAGGGGCTTCCTTCTTCTTCCAGGCCGCTGCCAGGGTCAGCTTAGCCGCTCCTATACAAAGCCAGAGAATCGTTTTGTCTACCTTGGTCTGGTGTTCCAAAACTGGGTCACGGAGGCCCAGTAAGACAAAGGCCAGTGAGTCCGGGACTGGGTAACCTAGTATTTCCTTGATATGAGACAGTATCTCTTCCCAGTAGGGGCGAATGACAGGGCAGTCCCACCAGATGTGGCGGAAGTCCCCCAACAAGCCACAACCCCTCCAGCATCTATCAGAAGAGTTCGGGAAAATATTTTTCAATTTGGCCGGATACAAGTACCAGTCCATCATCGTCTTGAGATGGGCCTCTCTCAGCTCCACTGAATGATTGAGTCTAGCTATGTCATGCCAAAGTCGGGACCATTCCTCGTCGGAGATATCACGGCCGAGGTGTTCTTCACATTGACTCATATATCGAGGACGAGGAGAGATGGCAGTAGAGAGCAGGAGACTGTAAATGAATGAGATCACGCCCCGCATGGAGGAGGTCCGAGAGAGAAAGGCCTCAAAGGGTGTAGGTGGCCTGGTTGCTGCGTCTCACACCTCGGGCGACAGCGCCCAGTGGAGCATTTGAGTGTGATGGAATCGATCCGTTTGCTGAACTGCGTAGTCTCGCATGCAGTTGTCGAAAGTGAGTGGGGCGAAGCCGTGGAACACATGCATGAGAGCGAGGCAACCCCCGGTCCTCCAGGTGTCGAAAGAACCCTCTCTCGCCGCCGGGGGGAAGGCCGGATTGAAATGGATAGGGGTAAAGGGGGAAGGAAAGGACGTTCACCTTCCCGTCGTCAGAGACCGAATCCCATACCTTCAAGGTGGTGCTAGTAGGCGTACTGATGTAAGTGTTTCTAGGTCTGTCCCCCTTGGGTTTCCATACTAGGTCCCAAATAGACCTGCCTGCCACACTCCTGTCCATGTGGAGCCAGTGTTTCTCAGACTCAGTCTGAGTCCACTCAACCAGGACTCGGAGCTGCCCCGCCTTGTAGTACAGGTGCATATCTGGCAGACCTACCCCTCCGTTCTTTAAAGGGCGCCGAAGGGTTACGAAGGAGAATCGAGCTCGGCCCCCCTGCCAGATGTAACGCAGGATCATGGTCTTAAGGTGACGAAAGAAGTCCCCGTCCAGAACAATGGGCAGTGCTTGAAAAAGATATAAGAGTTTGGGAAGCATGGACATTTTGACCGCATGGATTCGTCCTAGCCAGGATGTAAACATAGGCTTCCACCGGGCCAGCTCGCTCTGTATCTGCACCAACAAGGGGGGAAAATTGGCGGCATAAAGTTTCTCGACACTGGAGGTCAGCTGAACTCCTAGATATTATATTGAGGAGCGGGACCAGGACAGGGGCGAGAGCGGCCGGAGGTGTTCCACCTCGGCAGGTGGGAGCGTAAGATTAAGAATGTAGAATTTACTGTGGTTGATTTTAAAACTGGCTACCTTCTCGAAGCGTGACAAGACGTCCTGTACATGAGGGAGAGAGTGTGCCGGGTCCGCCAGGGAGAAAAGCACATTGTCCGCGAAGAGGGTGATTTTATGCTGTTCCCCCGAAAAGGGGAGACCTCGTATGTCCAGGTTCTCCCTCACCATCAGTGCCAGGGCTTCTATACTGAGAGCAAAAAGAGCAAAAAGTAGAGGCGACAGGGTGCAACCCTGTCTTGTACCACGAGAGTGCGGAAAGAACGATGACAGATGCCCATTGACAATGACTCTAGATCGGGGACTACTGTAGTTGGCCCTCAGCATCGAGATGAATTTAGAGGAAAAGCCTCAAGCCTCTAGGGTGCGGAACAAGAAGCCCCAGTCCACCCGGTTGAAGGCTTTTTCGGCATCGAGGCCCACTAGGAATGCTGGGATATTGAATCTGTTGGCCTCTTCAATTAGGTGGATCATTCTCCTGGTGTTGTCATGGGTCTGGCGACCTGTGATGAAGCCAGATTGATCTGGGTGGATGAGGGCTGGCATTAAGTCCTGGAGCCTAGCAGCAATGATGGATGAGTACAATTTAGCATCTATGTTAAGTAAGGCTATAGGCCTATATGATGCACATCTTGAGGGGTCCTTCCCCGCCTTAGGGATGACAGATATTACAGTCAGGCCTGACTCCCCCATGTTATTAAACAGTTGCGTCAGGAAGTCACACAACTCCGAGGCAAAGGTCTGATAAAAGGGGGCGGTGAAGCCGTCCAGCCCTGGTGCTTTGTGAGGTTTCAGAGCTTTAATGGCAGTCAGCACTTCTTCCCTAGTGAAGGGAGCCGCAAGCAGTTCATTCCATTCTTTGGAGACCTGGGGGAGTGGGTGTGTTCCTAGATATGCAATTTGGTCCCCGGGGTCCAGAGCGTCCGCCGAGTACAAAGCCGCGTAAAAGTCGCCAAATAGCTCAGCCTTGGACGAGTCTTGGTGCATCAGGGTGCCTGATGGGTCCTGGAGGACTCCTATATATTCTTTCTCACTCTTATCCCTGAGTTGGCGGGCCAGGTGCTTCCCCACTTTGCTCCCCTGAGAATAGGAGAGGTGTCGTAGTTTCAATAGTGTGAACTCTGCCCTGTTATTATAGTGGGCCTTGAGTTTGCCCCTGACTGCTGTCAGTGGTCTCAGTGTTATCCGAGAGGGATTTTGTTTGTTCACCAATTCAAGGGCGGAGAGCTCCCTTTCAAGCGCCTCCCTTTCCTCTCGTCTAAGCTTGTTAAGGGCGGATATTAGAGCTATGCATTTGCCCCTTATTGTTGCCTTAAAGGCGTCCCAAAGGTTAAAAATCGATGTAGCCTCCTCCTGATTGAGTTCAAAAAAGTCGCGAAAAGCCGTGCAGAGATTTTGGCAGGATGATTTGTCCCGGGTCAGGGACATTGGGAAGTACCACTTGCGATGGGGGGTCGCCCCCGGAATCCAACTCAAGCACACCGCCAGAAGACTGTGATCGGAGACGGATAGGGGGAATATTTCACTCTCCCGAAGGTCTCCCCTCAGTAATTGGCTCAGAAAAATGTGGTCCAGCCGCGAGTACGTGTGGTGGACATGGGAGAAAAAAGTGCAGTCTCTGGTCTGGGGTTGGAGAGTGCGCCAGCTATGAGTAAGGCCAAGGCTCTCCATGGTGTTTTGCGTGTCTGAAGGAAAAAAGGCCTGCCTCTGTTCGCTGATGATGAGAACAATCTAGTTCCTTATCCCATACCAGGTTAAAGTCACCCATGACCACCAAGGCGCCTTCTACAAAGTTCTCCACCTCCAGCAACAAGCCCTGAAGGAACCCATTTTGACCTGCATTGGGAGCATACGTGACTAGAAACGTACAGAGCTTGCCAAGGAGCATTCCCTTAACCATAAGCCTCCCTGTCACTACGCACGCCCATAGGTTGGTATTGCAGGTTGTATCGATATAAGAGGGCCAAACCCCTGTGTTTTGTGGAGGCAGAGGATCTGTAAATAAGGGGGAACTGCTTATTCTTGAGGCGGGTTTCATCCTTTCGGGCCAGATGGGTCTCCGGGAGCCACACTACGTCAAGATGATGATCTAGGATGTACTTCCACACTTTCTGCCTTTTCTGGGGGGAGTTAAGACCTTTCACGTTCCACGTTCCCAGTTTAATAGGCATCAGGTATTAGGCCTCCTCCCCAGCTCAATCATAGGAGGAGTATAGGCAGCGCCAGACATGTCTCCCCGAGGCATCCCCCCCTCGTTCCCCCCAAGAGCGCGCGATACCCAGGACATGTCCCTCCCCGAAAGGCACCCCCTCCTAGGTCGGGGCAGTTGCATCTGTAAATCACCCTCTAGAGTCACTATTGCACTGCATTCCTCTACAAACAAACGAACCCCATCGCTACCACCACTGCCCACCCTCCCTTCCCACCCAACCCCCCCGTCCCTCCCAAAAAATGACAAATCTCCCAAACGGGAGAACTAGAGAAGAAAACTAACCAAAAGAGGCCCCATAGGGGGGCAGCTGGATATGACCGTAAGGGTCGGGGGAAGTGAACCCAGAGTTCAGGGTCGGGGTAACCCTCCAGAAGGAGCAAAGGTCTCTCGATGTACCTGAGGTGGAAGAGTCCCTCCGGCCACCTTGGAACTGCATCTGGGGGTCTCAGGCCGCTGAGGAGCTGTCCGCCTCAGTCACCAATGCAACCGAAGCGACAGCTTCACCTCGCTCGTGTTGGCTAACTGCCGGATCCGGGCCCTCCGCCATTGCTGAGCAGCCCACTCTCTGCCAGGCAAGGGAGCGGGATCTTCGTCTTGCTGGGGATGTACCTTCTCTGCGAGGCGAGGGTGCTTCGTCCATGCCCAGGAGGTCCCGAGCCGCCGACAAAAAGATCTGATCTTCACTAATCTGTTTTGCCACCGGAAAATTAGGCGGAAGGGGTGACCCCAAGAGTAGGCCACGTTATGGTCCCGTAGAAACGCTGTTACTGGTCGAAAGTCCCGGCGTTTCTGTAGCGTGGAGGCCGCCAAGTCCTGGAATAGCTGGGGGTGATGCCCCCGGAACTGTAATGGGTTAGTGTCCCTGGCCTGCCTAAGTATGCGCTCATTTAGATGAAAGTCATGTAAGCAGACTAGGGTATCAGGAGGTGGCGACCGCGCACCACGTGGCAACCCAACATGGTGTACTCTGTCCATACGGATCTCCGTAAGGTCGTTCTCCGCCAAAATCTGGAGGAAGAGGGCCTCCACATATCCTCGCAGGTCACCCCCCTCGCCTTCCCAGGGGACCGCTCGAATCCTGATGTTGTTGCGGCAGGACCGATTCTCCAAATCCTCGCAGTGGGCCTGCAGATCCAGGTTCTGCTCTTGAAGCCTGATCATGTCCTGCTGAAGTTGGTGCACATCACCCGCCAGACATCCACTATCCGGACGCCTCGGAGGATTGATGCACGCAACAGGACTTCGCCGACCTGGCAATACTAGTGTACCGGTGTTTCTCAGTAAGCCTGGCTACAACCGCACGCCTTTTAACCTAGAAATCCGGTGACAGATACTTTGTTCTCTGCATTTACCCATATGCAAACTGTACCTACCCTCCCTGTGTCACACCGTGACACCATCCAAATCCACTACACAGATTTTCCGCAAGCCGTGCACCAATCCTGAAACCCTCCTAATTCTTTCAATTTCTCTAAGCAGACTCACGCATATTCAGGCAACAGGCATCCTATTAACACGCCTCGTTTACTCTGCGCGTTACAAACGCTCCAGCCCTGATGAGTCACGGCCGTTTCACGCTGTGACGAAACACGTGTCGGCTTCTTTTTCCATTTATACTTTTCACATGAACGTACTACTTGGATGTACTATACACACCTCCTGTGAATAAATCTTTATAAACATCAACAAGACCCTTGAATTGGTTTTTCCATCACGGTACAAGAATACCATTACAGTTTCCACTTGGAAACAACCCAACACATTCGTGTGCACAGGACTCTGTTCATCACCCGCCAGGCTCCTTCAATGTTGCCACCCGGTCACCAATGCCATCTACATCCAGCCGCACCTCACGCAAGTCGGAGGCCAACTGGGAACGTAGTTCGGAAATGTCCTCCTTGATGGCCGAGAAGAGTTCGATCATGAACGCTTTAGTAGCGTTGTCTCCTTTCGAGGGTGACTTGCTAGGGCCAGGGGGCGAAGCAGGCGAGCCTTTCCCGGGGCCATCCTTCCCAGGCTTATTCGTGCGGTTCCTGGTCGACATGGCGGAGGTTCCGAAGAGCCGGGGGCAGCAGGGTAGGAGTGCTCTCGGCAGGACGGGGTCTCAGTGCTCCGAAATGCAAACCTAGTCTCTAGGAGCGGTCTATAGATCGTTCGAGGCCCCCTCAGCTGCCAATAGTATCAGAACTCGGCCAGGGGCCCAACTGGGCCTGCAATCCTTGCTCTGTCCTGATCGAGTGGCCGGGCTCGTCGTACGAGGGGACCCCGCTGGAGCATGGGCCGGTGGGCGTTTTGAAGAGTCTTGGGTCGTAGTCGGTCTCCGCGGCACGTAGAGCCAATTTCAGTCCCGGAGGGGAGGCCAGCTGAGCCTCCCGAGGCCCCGAACGTCCCCACTCCTCTCCGAAGCCACCCAACCTCGGTGGGCGCTGGCCGATCAGTTCTTCTTCTCTGTAGCGTCCCGGCCTCAGTGGTCGCCAGCCGATTTATTCTTCACCGGAGCTGTCCGGCCAGGCGATCGCCAGCCGAGGGCCGTGCAAGGGTCGCAGCTCTCAGGACAGTCGCTGTAGAGGGTAGGAGTCCAAGGCCCCCTGGGGAGGCGATTCACCGATATCTACGAGGGTCTCTGGCAAGGCTGTGTAGGCCTCATGGGCCACCGCTGCGTCGCAACGTCTATCTCCGTCTCCGCTTGTCGTAGCTGAGCGGAGGAAGGACCAAAGCAAGCTGGGGCACCTCAGGCACCCCCATGACTCAATTATCGGGGTAAAGCTAGCCCCCAAGAAGCTATACAAGGCTAAGAAGGGCTCGTGGCACTGGGGGGACTCGCAGGCACGTCTTACTCCGTCGCCATCTTGGCCACGCCCCTATTGCGTCCTTTTGAAGAAGTGACAGGACTTCTTGTTTGAGCAGAGTAAGGTGTTCTGCCGACATTGGACGCTGTCTGGGTGGTATGTGTGGAGGGGTTGCTGTAAGTTCCAGGCAGTAGCCAGACTGGATAATTTATCTTACCCACTTGTCTGTTGTGATGGAATTCCAGACAGGTAGGAGCTGTGTTAATCTGCCCCCCACAGGAGTTGAATGCTGTTGGGGAGCAGAGGAAAGTCACTGTTTTGTGTTGGAGGAGGTTCGATCATTGTTGTTACTCCGACCTTTTCCTTTGTTGTTGTTTCCTCTATATCCTCCTCTAAAATATCCTTTGTAAGAGGATGTTTGTGTGTTTGTATTGAAGGATGTTGTATTGTCTGCTCCAGACTATTTGGAGCCTCCTCTGTAGAAGGAGCGACGAAAGGAACTTTTAGCTTTGTGTGGACTGTAAAGCTCCCATAGATTTGGCAGTGTATGTATCCTTCTTCATCTTTTCAAGTGCTGTGTCTACCTCTGGTCCGAACAATTGTTTTTGATTAAATGGTTGATTTAAAATGGTAGTTTGCACTTCCTATTTAAATCCTGAAATGCGTAGCCACGCATGTCTTCTAAGTATGACACTAGTGTTGACAGCTCTGGATGCAGTGTTTGCCACATCAAGTGCACACTTGATTGAGGCGTTGGAAATTAGCTTGCCTTCTTGTATAAGGTCGTTTGCCTGCGCCTTATATTGGTGAGGTAGATGTTCCAGTAGTTTCTCTAACTGATCATAAAGAGCCTTATCATATCTTGAAAGGAGGGCTTGTGTGTTAGCTATACGCCATATGTTCGAAGCTTGCACAGCTATTCTTTTGCCTGAAGCATCTATTACTTTAGATTCTTTGTCAGGTGGGGGTGTCTCCCCTGACATTTGTGAATTTGCCCTTTTCCTACCATTTGATACAACTAGTGAATCTAATGGTAGTTGTCCTTTAATGTAGGCTGGATCTGCAGGTGCAGGCCTATATTTTTTCTCAATTCTAGGGTATAAGATCCTAGTACGTATACGGTCTTTAAATATCTCTGGAGCGTGTTTGATGACCCCTTTAATCATAGGAAGAATTTGAACAGACCTTTGTGATTGTTCAAATGTGTCTAAAAGAAAATCTTCCTCTGCCGCATCACAGTGCATAGTGACTCCCTGGTAAATGGCAGCTCTGTTCAGCAGGTGTCCAAAACTAATATTATCTTCTGGGGGAGAAGGTTTTGATGGGTATGACTGTGGGTCAGGAATATCTGGTGCATCCTGTGGGTTCGGGTACTCCCAGTCTGTATCATCTATAGGGTATGGGAAAGGCTCATCTGGGTCTATCCCTCTTCTTAAACTATACTCATCATCATTTTGAGGTGAGTGTGAAGACAGAAGAGGAGAATATGAAGGGGAAATCTGTGGAGAATCGTTAAGAGGAACATGGGATGAAGGAGAAGGAAGTATAGGAGAAGAAGGGTGCATAGGAGATGTGGCAGAGTCCTTCTTCTTGGCAGGTACTACTACTGTGGGTGTTGTATCTGCCTTCCTTTTCTTGTGTGGTATAGTGGATACAGCACCTGTCTTTGGGTCAATGTAGATCTTCTTTTGCAGAGGATCAGGTTAGAAAAGTTCTTCTCCTTGTGTAACCTTTGTCGGCGCCAATATTTTCAGATCCAAACGAGGTTGCTGCTTGTCTTTAGCCTCAGGAGGTGTTACAGTGTCCTTTGGCGTAGAAGGTGTTGTTTTTGGTGTGGTAGGCTGTTTCGAGCGCTTGGGTGCATCGGAATAAGACCTTGTCGGTTTCGATACCGAAAGTGATGGCTTCGGAGTGGAAGCTGGTCTCGTTGGTTTCGAGGCGTCGGATGCTGGCTTTGCACCTTTGTCTTTAGAAGTCAACGGAGTAGAGACTTCTTTTGGTTTCGGTGCCGATGGAGCTGGTGGGATCGGCATGTGCGGCTTGCTCGGTAAGGAGCTGCAGGAAGGCTTACTTCTTTTCTTCGGAGCCGGGCTCGATGGCGGGGCTTTCGAAGTGATTTTTCGGTCTTGACTGGGCCCAGGAGTCGGAGTGTTGACCTTAGCCTTCGGTATGGGTGCTGTGTGTGGTGCAGGAGCAGTAGTACTCACGCGCTGACCCGATGGTATGGAGTCATCGGAGTCGTCTGCCTCCGATACGACGATTTGGAGATCATCGGAATCCTCTTCGAGCACGAGAGGAACCTCCTCATCGAAGATATCCACCGGTTCCGGAGCTGGTCTCTGCATGTCGTGTCGATGGGCCCTCCGATCTCGAATGGTTTTCTTGGATCGAAAGGACGCGCAGGCTGCACTGCTGGGTTCGTCGTGTTCTGGCGATAAGCACAGGTTACAGACCACGTGGTGGTCACTGCATGGAAACTTTGCTCCACACACGGGGCATTTCTTGAATGCCGTCCTTTCCATGAGGTGTAGGCCTCACGGCGTGGATAGGCCCAACGGCCCGCGTCGATGACCGGAATCGAGCTGATGGAGTCAAAAACGATGTTAGTCGATATCAAAGTTAGTTAGGTGACGCTTAAATAAGTTTTTGCTCTTCGTAGTACTTGAAAAGTAGATGTCGAGCCGGGCCGGAAAAATTCATCCAAACCCAGCGGCCGAAAAAAACTATCTAAGGATGGAGCCGATGCCCATGCGCACTATCGTCCAAGGGAGGAGTCACCTATCTCGTGACTACAAAAGACTTCTTCCAAGACGGCAACAACATGCAATCATCCGAGCCCAACACCAGGTGGCGATCTAATGCACAGTGTATTATCTGCAGCTCATATGACTCGAACACTATGTTTTGGAATGTGAAATATGCCAAAAGATGAAAGTCTCTACTTAAAGATCAATCAAACAATACAGCCAAAATGGCTCCAGTCATTTCCAAAACTAACTTAAACAGCGAAGACTTCTCGATCTTATTTACAAACAAAGTCAACTCTTTGGAGAGGGAACTAAAAAAGGCTGCGGATGACATGGAAATGAAGAAGGGCCAGGAAGGTAAGGTGCTGGATGATCTAGAATCAGCTGAACTCAAAAACAATGCCAGATGGTCAGATTTTACACAGGTTAGTGATTTAGACATTTCAAAGATCATGGCGACCTCGAAACCTAACAATCATTACAATAATCCCCTACCGGCGAAATGCTGGTCCTCCATAAATCACCTGCTAATTCCGGCTTGGGCAAAGATTAATGCATCTTTGTCACAAGGTCAAATACCGGCCTGCTTAAAAACAGGACAAGTCATCCCGCTACTAAAAAAAACGTCTGAGAACCCCTTAGATGCAAACAATTTTAGACCGGTAACAAATATGCCCATGTTGGCCAAAATTATGGAAAAATGTGTCCAACAACAATTGAGCCTACACATCTCTGACTTCAAGCTTCTAAACGATTGCCAATCCGGTTTCCGTCCAAACCACAGTACAGAAACTGCGATTCTGCACATAGTAGATGACGCTTTACTGGCTCTTGATCATAATGAAACATGTCTACTAATCTTACTGGACTTGTCATCAGCTTTCGACACGGTGAACCATGCCTATATACTCGATCGACTGAAAAACAGGATGGGATTTGAGGGTACAGTGCTATCCTGGTTCCGCTCCTTTCGGGAGAATAGATCACAAAAATTCACTGTCAACCAGACCCTTTCAAGCGCAACCGACAATACTATAGGAGTCCCACAAGGTTCAACGCTATCTCCATCACTCTTTAATCTATACGTAGAACCTCTTACGGAAATACTTCGAAAAGATAACATTGCTTTCCATATGTATGCTGATGACACTCAGCTATACATTAAGATTGCCTCGACTGATGATATAAAGACAATGAACCTAGCTCTAACAAGAACACTTCAATGGCTAACCAAGAACCACCTAAAACTAAATGCTCAAAAAACTGAATTCCTTCTGATTACCCCTAAAAAAAGCAAAACATCGATGGCAGGATGGTCCAACCTCGTCAGTGCTCTAAAGTGCACTCCGAAGATTGTGGAGTCAACTAAATCTCTGGGTATCATTCTGGACAAAAACCTTAATATGTCTGCACATATCAACACAATGGCAAAAAACGCCATAGTCTACTTGAGTTACTTACGAAAACTAAAACCTTTTTTAAATAAAGCAGACCTCAAGACAGCAATTCAATCATTGGTCATCTCAAGGATTGAATATGGTTGCCCAACCTTAGCTGGACTCCCTAAGATCTCCCGTTGAAAGCATGTCTTAATGCAGCCACAAGACTCATAAGGGGATCCAAAAAAGTCGACCATATTTACCCCCACTTGAAAGCTCTCAACTGGCTTCTTTCGAAGCACAAATTCAGTTCAAGCTGGCATGCATTACCCACAAAGAAATACACAACAAGACTCCAGTCTACCTCGCCCAGAAACTTACGCTGTCGGGAGGGTCACGTTCCTCCAGGAGCAAGGCTTATCTACTACTGAAACCTGCGCGCTTCCATAAGAAAAGAACTTATGACCGAGCATTCTCAGGGGCCGCACCGAGAATTTGGAACGCCCTCCCCCAACTTGAGAAGAATTCCAACCATCGCAAAATTAAAAAAAGAAGTAACATCGTTCTATATGAGGAAATTTCTCCCTTAATTCCTTAAAACTGTTCTTTATTTATTTCATCCTGCCTGGGGGGCACAATTTTCATACTACCAGCTTCACTGTACAACATTGGTCTTTTATACCCGTTTTTATCTCATTGTTTTTAAAAAAAATGTCTAAGACTTTATGGTAATCTATCAGTGAACTTTTTAGCCCCTTGGAATGGCAATTACTGCAAACACCTATGTCTAGTAATATGTAAAGTTAGGATTGTTGTTTAAATGCTATTGTAAATAGCTCTGACACCCTTTGCTGGGTCATGTTCGCGCTATTTAAAACACAAACAATAAATAAAAAAAATAAAAAATTTCAGATAAACCATTAGCTTGCGTTTACCTGGACCACTGCGGTTCCTTACAGAGGGATGGCAACTATAAATATATCATGATCGCAGTGGATTTGTGTTCAAGATTCATTTGGATGTGGCCTCGGCGCTCGGCTGACGCTCCAACTGTTATAAAAGATTTGCGAGTCTTTATCGGCCAATACGCAGTCGGCACGCTACATTCTGACCAGAGTCCTGAGTTTAGCTCTCGAGCTTACAAGGAGGCCATGGCCAATCTGGGCGTTGCATTGCGGTACTCTAGTCCATCCCATCCTGAGAGAAATTCAGTAGTGGAGAGAAAAAACCGGGACATAAAGCAATCTATAACAGCTAGGGTATTAGGATTGGGTGACGGGTAGGTCAAACATCTAATAAGTGTCCAACGTAGTCTTAACAATCTGCCAAGAAGTTCTCTAGAGGGTATCACTCCATATGAAGTCCTTTTTGGGACCAGAATGTTAGTAGCGGACCTCGATTGTCAGACTTCAATGGTAGACCAAACACTCTTTGATATCAAAGATAGTTTGGCTGTCTTACAGGACTTAAATGAAATAAGAAGGAAACAAAGTAACGTGTTCCTGAAGCCAACCACCACTGAAGAGAAACTGACCCTCCCAACAAGGCCTGTTTGGATCCCAATGCTCGGTGATCTGGAAGAGAAAAGATTGTGGACAAGAAGGAATTTGGGCATTCTTACTGACAACCAGTACCTGTCCTAGCAATCCACGGATCAAGACCAGTATTACTGCCGCCCCTTGCTGGGAAAAAGGAGAACAGGTTTGTGTCTATCAACCTGGTCATACAACCTCATTTGGCCGATCATAAGCAGTAGGCCAAGTGGACTCCTCCAATGTAGCAGACGCTCAGCTCTGGCTATTATCCAAGAGGTTCAAACTGAGAGACTCATCACCTTTGAAGAATCTGCAGTGGGAAATGAAGGACTAAGCAACAGAGCTACGGAACTTGTACCTCTTGAAACCAAATAACAGTTCGTCAAGAAACACCTGTCTATAATAAAGTAGCATCTGACTACACAAATGTTACAAGTAATCCTGAGGTTCCAGCGATTTCAACGAATCCCGATGCAATCTCAACAATTGACAGAACTGCCTCTGGCTATTTCATTAACTTTGATACATTTTCCGAGGATCCAAGCGAGCCTAAAACTGCGCCAGTGAAAAGATCTTTGAAAGAACAAGCAACAGACCCTTTTCATCACCTGGAAAAGACTTATTTGGTTTCACCATGGATTGAACTTTGGATTGTGTTGGGTGTGCTTTTTCTTCTACTTTGGTTGACTCTTGTAATAACTTTGGGAATGCTGATAAATGGAAGATATGTCACAATGGACACAGCAAATAAGAACATCAACTTACTTCTCAAGCCACACAAATCATCCCATTGTGAACAAAGAGACTTGTCATCAGTGAACATCACAGCCGTTCCTATACCAGGGAGTATAGCTTGGGACAGAACTAATTATGACATGTTTGGCCCATCAGAGCTGTTGAAGATTCCACACCAGTTCAAGATTTCCTTGAATGACTTTGTTTCATCTAGTACCTTTTCTAATGATTGGGACTTTGAGACTGTTAATAATATGATGTCAGACTTTACAAATCATGAATACTTAGAAGGTTCATCAGATTTAATCACCATGGTCATCATTTCTTGCACAAATCTGCAAATCCTAGAAATGTATTAATGTATAACCAAAGGGTAGCTCCAAAAAGTTTTTTTAGAGAATGTCCGTACTTTTCAGGGTTCAATGTATCCAATCCGGAATCATTTTACTTTAAAAATCTAAACAAAAACAGGAATGAAAAGTATGTTAACAAATACCAAGCAAATTTATTATACATCCTTTTATGCTCAACTGTCTTCACTAGGTTTTGAATCTTGGAAAGACAACAATGAGACAACAACTGTCTGGGGCACAAAAGATTGGCAAGTGCAGGGGATAGAAGCTTTATTTAGAGCCTGCTTCATCCCTGAGCAAGTTAGGTTTTTGAATGACACTGTCCAACAGATGTCTTGTCTTGGGTTAGCAAAGATAAAAGACTTGAACAATCCGTCTATACCTACACCTACACCTACACCTGTTAGTGATAACACTTCAGAGGGGGGAGTCGACGTACATACTATTTTGCATCACAACAGAACAGATCCAGATTGGAATAAATGGTTGATCTGGCCCACAGACACAAACAACTGTCAAGATAGATTCCTGAATAAAACAAAGGGGTTCACATTCATTCGGCCAGACCAAGATATGTTCAAAAACAGCATCCAGGAATAGTAACAACATACAGTGTAGGGAAACTTTGCTTTGATTGGATACATAGATCTACAGTTAAGGATGTAAAGCAACACTTATCTTTGCTTAAAGATGCCACTGATCTTAGGGAATTGTTGCTAGGACCAAGAACACTGCGTCATAAACGTTTTATATATGCCGGTATCTTTGCTGCTTATAATAAAACGTGGAAAATTACGCAAGCAGAGACTGCAGAACGAGTACGAGAAGTTGATCGTATTAATTTTGAAAAATCTCTCTGTGGTTGACAATGAGTTAACGACTCTGTGGTCCAGGATATATCCTTTATGTAGCATAGTGTCTTCTGCCATAGGCATCATGGAACAGGACTTGCCATCTTGGTGGACCGTCTAGCCGCGGCAGGGATAGCTGGAAACGTGTTGGGCTGGCTAAAAAGCTTTTTAGCATTAGCAAATAGGTGACAAGTGGTCACCTTAGGTCAATTTAGGTCAGAAGAAAAATGGCTCAGTTCAGGAGTGCCTCAGGGCTCCTGCTTGAGCCCGACACTTTTCAATGTATATATGGCCCCCCTGATTGCTCTCATATCATCCTTTAATATCAATACCATCTCGTATGCGGATGATACGCAGCTCATCCTGGTGATGGAGGATGACACCGGTGAGGCTGAAATGAAGCTCAAAAACTGCCTAAAAGCCACGTTCCAATGGATGAGCGTGAACCATCTCAAATGCAATTAGGGAAAAACGGAGATCTTGCCGTATGGAAAAGGTAATCTGTTTAACCCCATGGTATGGTGGCCGGAGGACGCCACCGTCCCCCCAAACACTGCTCTATCAGTCCGAAATTTAGGGATCAGATTTGATTCCTCTCTGACTTTTAAACAACAAGCAGTGGCCATGGCAGAAACATGTTTCGGCATCATAAAGGGGCTCAGAAAATTCTTTGACCTAATACCACTCCCAGGACGAGACCAACTTACCTTGCCGCCACCTTTGCCGCCACCGCCGAGAGTCAGACGTGGGCTGACACTGCTCGAAGGAACATCGCCGCCACATCGCCGCCACCGCCAAGAGTCCAAAGGCACCGGACTCCGCGCCGCCGCTCCGGGAGACCACAAATCCCGGCAGGCCTCGCGGCGGCGCGTGCTGAGTGACGCGGCTTGCGCCACAGAGAGCGCCAACGAAGCTATAAAGCTCAGGAGCCCCGGCAGAGCGGGGGGACCAACTTACCTTGCCGCCACCTTTGCCGCCACCGCCGAGAGTCAGACGTGGGCTGACACTGCTCGAAGGAACATCGCCGCCACCGCCAAGAGTCCAAAGGCACCGGACTCCGCGCCGCCGCTCCGGGAGACCACAAATCCCGGCAGGCCTCGCGGCGGCGCGTGCTGAGTGACGCGGCTTGCGCCACAGAGAGCGCCAACGGAGCTATAAAGCTCGGGAGCCCCGGCAGAGCGGGGGGACCAACTTACCTTGCCGCCACCTTTTCCGCCACCGCCGAGAGTCAGACGTGGGCTGACACTGCTCGAAGGAACATCGCCGCCACATCGCCGCCACCGCCAGGAGTCCAAAGGCACCGGACTCCGCGCCGCCGCTCCGGGAGACCACAAATCCCGGCAGGCCTCGCGGCGGCGCGTGCTGAGTGACGCGGCTTGCGCCACAGAGAGCGCCAACGGAGCTATAAAGCTCGGGAGCCCCGGCAGAGCGGGGGGACCAACTTACCTTGCCGACCACCTTTGCCACCACCGCCGAGAGTCAGACGTGGGCTGACACTGCTCGAAGGAACATCGCCGCCACATCGCCGCCACCGCCAAGAGTCCAAAGGCACCGGACTCCGCGCCGCCGCTCCGGGAGACCACAAATCCCGGCAGGCCTCGCGGCGGCGCGTGCTGAGTGACGCGGCTTGCGCCACAGAGAGCGCCAACGGAGCTATAAAGCTCGGGAGCCCCGGCAGAGCGGGGGGACCAACTTACCTTGCCGCCACCTTTGCCGCCACCGCCGAGAGTCAGACGTGGGCTTACACTGCTCGAAGGAACATCGCCGCCACATCGCCGCCACCGCCAAGAGTCCAAAGGCACCGGACTCCGCGCCGCCGCTCCGGGAGACCACAAATCCCGGCAGGCCTCGCGGCGGCGCGTGCTGAGTGACGCGGCTTGCGCCACAGAGAGCGCCAACGGAGCTATAAAGCTCGGGAGCCCCGGCAGAGCGGGGGGACCAACTTACCTTGCCGCCACCTTTGCCGCCACCGCCGAGAGTCAGACGTGGGCTGACACTGCTCGAAGGAACATCGCCGCCACATCGCCGCCACCGCCAAGAGTCCAAAGGCACCGGACTCCGCGCCGCCGCTCCGGGAGACCACAAATCCCAGCAGGCCTCGCGGCGGCGCGTGCTGAGTGACGCGGCTTGTGCCACAGAGAGCGCCAACGGAGCTATAAAGCTCGGGAGCCCCGGCAGAGCGGGAGGACCAACTTACCTTGCCGCCACCTTTGCCGCCACCGCCGAGAGTCAGACGTGGGCTGACACTGCTCGAAGGAACATCGCCGCCACATCGCCGCCACCGCCAAGAGTCCAAAGGCACCGGACTCCGCACCGCCGCTCCGGGAGACCACAAATCCCGGCAGGCCTCGCGGCGGCGCGTGCTGAGTGATGCGGCTTGCGCCACAGAGAGCGCCAATGGAGCTATAAAGCTCGGGAGGCCCCGCGTCGCGGGACGCGAGCGGGACGCCCGGGGCGAAGCCCGGGCAAAGGGCGGGCCGTCTGTGGCCGTCCGTGGACGACAGTGGTCGGGCGGGCCACCCCCCTAAGATCCCCTCAAAAGTACGTATTACACTCAGGTACAAATATGGGTGACTTTACTGACACTACCACTCATATTGATATATCATCCCAGGGTGCTGATACCTCCGTCTCTCTAATCACATCATTTGAAACATTGATTGAAACTGCTTTTAATGAAATAGTAGAGACTGAGAGGAGGTTCTCCATGGGCTCCTTTGCCACCAACAACATACCGAGTGTTACTAACTGTGTAAATGGAAATATACATATTATCCCTGAGGTTACTGTGGTTAAGCCTTTACAACCGTCTGTTAATGTGCCCATTGTTGTGGAAGACGAAAATACTGTTACCTATACAGCTGCAGATTCTGCCCCTTTAACAACTGCTACTGTTAGCCTACAGCTGGTACCCCTATCAATACCTCCAGTACCGCCGCTAACAGAAACTATCCCTATTAGCACAACTGTTTCCCAGGATGATGTTATCACTCTGGATATTACGGACTCCAGTAGTAACAAACTGGGAGGGGAAAAAAGAAAAAGAGGTACCACTAAACAAAGCGCCAATAAAAGGAAACAACCTCTATCAAATAAAAGTCAGCCCACCCCCCAAAGCTTGTGGAATAAACAAAAATCATTGGGGGCGGTAACTGTTCCTATGGAAGACAAAGACCCAGTGGATATAGATAGCATTTCCCCTTCGCCCACCGTTCACCCCAGTGGGAATTTTAATACTATATGGACCCAAACAACATTAATGGGAGATAATTACAACCTCTCCAAACAAAATGGGAACCTTATAGAAACTATAGTGGATACTATTTTTAATTGATTGGAAAAACTTATGATCAACCTGTTTAATAATGTTTTTAAAAGACTGGACAGACTAGATAACCTGGTTAAAAATGATGAAGCCAAAAGGAAGGGGTCTATTATTTTGGATCAAATTAGAGCTGATCGTCTCCTAAAAGAACTTGAATCCCTAAGCAGCACCCTGTCACTAAAAACACAGGACGCTCGTATTATATTGGATGAGGGCACGAATAACCCGGGAACAACATCATCACCGTCATACTGTGCATGGGGTTTTTTAGAAAAGTAGGACTACAGGGGCGCACTACCTGGGTTAAACGTTACAAAGTGTGTAAGGAACAAACGTGTCGTTGTGTAGTGCGTAAAGAGCAGACGGCAAAACGCCCTTAACCGTCTCAACAGGTCAAAAGACAAGACAATAGTACAACAAATAAGCTCTCGCAACTACAGGTGTGTATAACAAGACAGGGTTCAATGACCAACAGTAAAAGGAAACGCAGACGCAGGTTCTTTGGTGTGAAGTTTCTTATTACAGCAAGACGTTGACTTTTCTCCAGACTTAAGAATGATATCAAACGCCGACACGTGTTTCGTCGTGTACGGGTGAGTCAAACACGACTCTTCAGGGCTTATACTCCCAATCCACAGTGTGGTTGGAGTAAGTCTGGGTCTTTAAAAGCTCAGTTATAGGCAATGGGTATTTAGTGTGTTCATATATAGACGAAACTGGTTGATAAGGTGATTAATTGCGGTAAGAGAATGGAGTTGTCCAATCCCATAGGTAGTCTTGTACAGATTGTAAAAGCGCTGTATCCAAGGTTCGTACACGAGAGACGACCGCCGGGAACAAACAGAGGAGGGATTACACGAAGCGGCGCACCGCCTCAGAGGAGACAGACTCGTTTCCTCAAGCCGGCACTTTTTAAGAATCCCCTCCCGGCTTACCGCCTGATGACACAACAGGATACAGCGCTTTTACAATCTGTACAAGACTACCTATGGGATTGGACAACTCCATTCTCTTACCGCAATTAATCACCTTATCAACCAGTTTCGTCTATATATGAACACACTAAATACCCATTGCCTATAACTGAGCTTTTAAAGACCCAGACTTACTCCAACCACACTGTGGATTGGGAGTATAAGCCCTGAAGAGTCGTGTTTGACTCACCCGTACACGACGAAACACGTGTCGGCGTTTGATATCATTCTTAAGTCTGGAGAAAAGTCAACGTCTTGCTGTAATAAGAAACTTCACACCAAAGAACCTGCGTCTGCGTTTCCTTTTACTGTTGGTCATTGAACCCTGTCTTGTTATACACACCTGTAGTTGCGAGAGCTTATTTGTTGTACTAACATCATCACCGTCTACCATACTACCTCCAACCCAACCCCGATCTGTTAATACAGGGGCTAAGTGTGCAAAATCCAGTAAAGCTACTAAAACTATCCCAACCCCTGCACCTAGGAAAACTACCCCTTTGGTTACTACTAACAAAAACACCATTAGTAAGGATGACGGCTTTACCCAATCTACCACAGCAGCAACTTTAACTGTAGATAACAATAAAGGTACTGACCAAGCAGGGTCCAATAAGCCTCGCAAACACGAAGGGCGTGTTTTACCCCTACACTTGCCACCGGATGCCTGTCCGTTTGTCCTGGTTTTGGCAGGAGTACCAGTGCTGAGGGAGGATCAGGGGGAAACCTGGGTACAACTACGAAATAAGTGCATAGACTGGCTAACTAAACACAAGGGGGTTGGATATGACATATCAAGAGAAATCATATCGGTTCGCAGGGTGCCTTGGATTGGACCATTACCTAAAGATAAGGACGGAGATTGTATAGTTCTTAACTTTAAAAATCCTGGTACCGTAAGACATTTGCTTAACATAAGTGGTAACTGCTCGGCCATTTCCACGGTTGCAACTATGCTACCTTTAAGCTATTTTTACAGACAACCCCCTATGCATTTTCGACCACCTTTTATGCAATTCCATCCTCCATCTAGGTACTTTCAGCCACCTGCTATGCAATTTCAGCCAGTTGCTTTCCCTTTCAATACCTTCAACAGATTTGCACCTTTGTCAGGTTTGGATATGTTAGATTGACCCTCTCCGACTAAGCAAGCTGACCCAGCCGTTCCATCACCAACTTTAATCAATGGAAATCAGGAAGCCTCACATTCCTTGATAGGGATTCCTGGAAGAGGCCAATCTATGAACAATAACCTTGTGGATTCTGTACTTTCTCTTGTAAGTTGGAACATAGCGGGCCTCAACTCCAAACTGAAAATCAAAGAATGGTCTGACTGGGTCAACAATAACTGTGACATATTGTTGCTTCAAGAGACTTGGTGCATAACTAATCCTACAATGGAGGGCTTCTGTTGTTATAACTTAAAGGCCTCCGCTTCATCCATGGGACGCCCCAGTGGGGGGTTATCAATTTGGTTTAAGATAAAACCCGGGGCACAAACTAAACAGATCCCAACACCAGGCAAATGTTTTATGGCTGTGAAATACATTAACAGGATGATTTTATGTATAATTAATTTTTACAATAATGACTTTGTTAATCATCCCAATGGAAATTTTTTGTCTTTATTTAACTTTATTGATGACATCGTGGAGGGGCTGAAGTATGGGTCTTTTGACGGTATTTGTATCGGTGGTGATTTTAATGCTCATATGTATCGCACTAGTGTCCCATGTCGCAATGGTGAAGAGCTGAAGAATCTATTAGCATCCCGTAATCTAGTAAATGCTATGGAAATTGCTGGAACTAGTGCTGAAAATATATCTACACCCACCTATATAGGTCAAGGCTGTGCTTCCACGATAGATTATATATTTCTTTATCCTTCCCTGTGTGATATTATTCAAAAAGCCGAGGTCATCTGCTCCGCATATAGTGACCATTTCCCACTCAGAATATATCTAGACAATTCTCAGTCCATAAAGGCTGCCTCGGGAACTGAGAATGGGCCACAGAATCTGGTACTGTCTACCGATAGACTAAGACTAATATGGAAAGGGGTGGATAATAAATTTATCCTAGCTAAGGTAATTAAAAAGCATCCTCTGTTAATAGAGACCTGCTTGTCGCTTGATAGTACTGGCGAAGTATTGGCTGTTGCATTCAGTAATCTATGTGGGGCTATTAAAAGGGAATCTTCCAAACCATTTAGGCCCAATATAGATCATAGCCCTCGCTGGTTTAACTCCGCGTGCTCTAAGGCCAACAGGGAATTGAGGGCAGCTCTACAACAAAATCCTAGGGATTTTAACCTAGTGAGAGAATTAAGATCTAAATATAAACTCGCCCTACGGATAAGATCTGAGGCTTTAGTGGTTAACCATTGGGAGTCACTCACACGGACTGCCTCGCTAAAAGACACTGCGGGGTTTTGGAGAGAAGTCAAATCACTCAGGTCCTTTGGTTCTAACATCCAACCAATTAACTGTAACATAAATGGTGAGGTCTGGGTGGAGCATTTCTCCAAAATCTATACTGTAGCAGCCCCTACTATAGATTCTGCTTCTGCATTAAATAATGCTGAACAACTGAACTTTTTAATATCTGAGGTGGAGGATGCAATCTTGGAGAGCGCCAGTAACAAAGCCCCTGGCCCTGATGGTCTATCTATCGACCAGATTAAATCGGAAATCAATTTTTGGGCCCCTTTATTATGCAACCTATTCAACAATCTGTCCGACAGCTCAATCCCTGAATCCTGGTCGAACAGTGTCATCGTACCGATATTCAAGAAAGGTAACAGGTCTGATCCGGCCTGCTACCATCCGATCTCACTGATCGACAATACACTAAAAGTTCTTGGTAGGGTACTATTCAAGAGGATAAGGGAATGGGCTGAGGATAATAATGTGCTACATTGCAGCCAATTGGGGTTTAGAAGCCATGTGGGCACGGTTGAGCAGTGTCTCAACTTGAATCTGATCATGGCCAAATATATTATTGTTAAAAAGTCCCCACTTTACTTAAAGTTTTATGGATTTGAGTTCCGCTTTTGATTTTGTCAATCGTTCTAGGTTATGGTCACAACTGCTCGACTATGGTTTAGATGATTCATTAGTATATTTTCTTTCATATCTACATAGGGACCTTAAGGCAAGAGTACGCATTAACAATGATGGTGAACTATCTGATGATATTTTTATTAGAAGAGGCGTCCGACAGGGCTGTGTACTCGCCCCTTTGCTTTTTATTTTATATAGTAATGGGCTGAGCCCTGCCCTGTGTAAGAACTCCAAGGACGTCCCAATTATTAATGGCTCCCCCATTACTACCTTACTTTATGCGGATGACGCAGTATTAATGGGGCGTACCCCAAATGCTTTGCGTTCATTAATTACAGGGTTCGTTGTTTTTATGTCTGATTTAGGTTTAAATACTAATTTTAAAAAATCTTTTATTATGAACTGTGGACCAAAAAGATACAACATTCTCTCAATCAAAAGCGGTGATAATGAATTAAAATGCACCAGCACTTTCCCCTACTTAGGGTTATTATTCTCCAATACTGGTTCATGGCAGCATCACACTGCCCACGCAAGAAATAAGATCGGTAAATCCATTAATTCAATCCTATCTCTTCGCCAACCGAGAACGGCTGATGTGATTACCCCCCTGTTAAACATCTACCGTACCCAATGTCAGCCAACTGGGACATATGGATCAGAAGTGTGGGGTTATTGTAACAGTTTGCCTTTGCAGTTGGAGGAAAATAGATTCTGCAGGAAGGTGCTGGGTGGAACCTCTTGTGCGCCAACATTCATTTGTCACCAAGAACTTATGTTGCCATATATAGCTGATTTTATTAGGTCAAGGCCTATGCTTTTTTGGATAAAAATATGGACAAATCCAGCGGCTTTCTTGACCCGCAGTATAATCTCAGATTGTCTATTACATGAACGATACCATCTCATACCTTGGCTAAATGCAGTCAAGACTAGCCTGCTGAGCGTGGGACATGGCTCTTTGTTTAGCTCCCCAAATACTATTGTCCCCGCCCACAAGAATAATGTAAAACGGGCACTGTTTGAAATATATAACGAGGAACGAATGAGAACTGTATTAATGAAACCAGCTATTATTAAATATCTTCCACTAACTGAGACAGGAAACAATAACTTAAACAAACCATACAAGCCCTGTAGATATTTGTTAATACCAATGGGAAGATGGAACCGGAGCCTTTTATTTAGGTTCCGAGATGGAAGTATTGTAAATTTACTGAGTTTCCCACTTGGCTATAATAAGAATCTAGAAGAACTTGACTGTCCGTGTTCTGTCGGTGGGAAACAAAGTTTACTGCATTACTTTATTTTCTGTGGCCATTATAAATTGTATATCCATCATTATTTAATGCCGATCTTTAGAAAATATAACCTAAGAGATTTTAAATTGGCATTAAAATTCTTGCAAATGTTACCAACTGATGATGTTATATACACTGTAAGCTGCTTCATAAAAGCCTGTGTGAAATCGAGGGCAAGTATGGAACATGCATAATGGTCCATGAATGCATAACGCACTTTAAAATCTAAATATAAACTGTATAGAGGACTAATTATATGTATGGAATCAATGATTATTGGTATTAGCTAAACAGAAATCTATGAATGCATCTTTTAATTGTTTAACGTTTTATATTTTGTATCATGCACTTTACGCCACATGCTGCTCATGCCCAATTGGGCTGTTTTTAACTTCTATATATGTTTTTATGCATTTTAAATGTTTCATTCTGTATGTACTTTTATGGATTTATTATAATCCGAATAAAGATCATTTCATTCATTCATTCACTCCCAGGACGAAAAATGGGTGCAGTAGCACTTATAACATCAAGCCTCGACTACTGCAACAGCCTATATGCAGGGACAAATAGGATGGTCTGCCATAAGCTGCAAATGGTGCAACATACAGCGGCAAGACTGGTGCTGGGATGGAATAGGAGGACGTCAGCCACAGCAGCAATGGATATTTTACATTGGCTGCCGATTCATAAACAGGTTCTTTTCAAAGTTCTCCTAATTACCTTTAGGGCCTTCTATGGAAAAGGACCTAACTACATTCAGAGCATGTTCAGACACTACGCTCCCACACTTAGTTTGAGATCCTAAAAGGCTAACCTCCTCACCATCCCTAATTTCAGACTGAAAACGAGAGGAGGAAAGGCCCTGGCAGTTTTGGGTTCCAAAGCGTGGAATATACTCCCACCGTCCCTACATCAAATTGCAACAGAAACAATCTTCAGAAAGACCCTCAAAACATGGATATACAATCTATCCGATACCCTATGCAAAAACCTAATTTGAATACGCAGACCATTCTTCTACCATCAGCAAGGCTCGTCATTTTCTGCCATTCCCTTCTAAAGCGCCAAGATGCTCCCTGGAGTGAAGGCTGCGCTATATAAGCGCTTTTTACATTTACATTTACTTGGTCATGTTGCAACATGGTCAGTCGCAAATACGTTCTATCATGCTAATAGGCTGGACGTTGCAAAACCTTCATTCAGGCTATGTGCTGTGCCGTTTAATCAATACTACTTCACTGTTTTCAGAATTCAATATCACTGATAAACAGATCAAATTGGCACAAAGGGGAGCAGACAATACGGTGCTGAGCATTGAAAAACTGGAAAGATTGCCATTTACTGTCGCAGAAAAGCCAGTTATGGAATGGATTATAAATGGAACAATCACTCTGCCTGTTACAATTTTCTATTTTCAATATTGCCTACAACATATACCAGCAGGCACATATAAAAGGTTGGGTAAAGAATACATCAAGACATCCTGGGAATTACCGTACACATACAGATATTGGAGTGGGGGTAGTGAAGTGTTTCTTAGCGGGGAAAATTGTGAAAACGCACTAAGCGGTTCTCTCCTATGTCAGGGTATAAACTTACATGGAGCCTGCGATAGTTCTTCTAAAAACCTATCCTGCACCTGCAAGGTACACTAGCCGCAGTGATTGATCCAATTTTTGGACAACTCTCGAATGGGAGTTACCTTACGTTGAATGATCGCAGCTGCTGTGGCATGTTGCCAGGATTACCATATCTAGTAACTGTGTAAGCCAGGGTCACTTGCTGTATGCAAGTATTGTTTCCTAAAACCAAGACAGCCAAGAGTCGGCACTTTGGCCTTCACTGAACATCTCTTCTATACGAATTGATACTTTAAGCAGAATGAAATCCATTCTTTTGCAAAAAACTGTGCCACTGACCTCGGCCAAAGAAACCTATGATCTGCCAAATCGCAAGGACTTCTGCAGAGTTACATGCCCTCGTAACTACAAATTGCCCTGTACATTTCTCAGAAATGTTAAGTCGTATCTTAAACATGTTATGTTATGTTATGTTATTTATTTTTTTATAGCGCACTGCTGCCCCAGCAAAGGGGCGTCCTGGCGCTTTGACAGGCACTATAACATAACACACAATAAAAGAAAAGGGACGACTACTCAGAGGCGGGAAACAGGAAAGTTTTAATCGCCCGCCTAAAGGTGAACAAGTCATTGAGAGCTCGGATGTGCACCGGGAGCCAGTTCCACAGCCCTGCTGCGAGCACCCGGAAAGAACGGCCACCCATTCTACTCAATTTAAAACGGGGGCAAACTGCCAAATGAAGAGCCTCTGATCTCAATGATCTCAGAGGGATGTAAGGAGTGGGTAAATTGGCAAGTGCCGGCGGCGAGGAAAGTTTCAGAATTTTAAAGGCCAGACACAGTGCTTTAAACTTGATCCGCTGTCTGACCGGAAGCCAGTGTAGGGCCGAGATGGTACCTGACACAGAGCAATGTCTGGGGAGGCCCACAATGGCCCGGGCCGCGGCATTTTGCACCCTTTGGAGCCTGGAGGCCTCCGCCTGGTTCACCCCTAACATCAGCGAACTTCCGTAGTCCAGCCGGGATAAAATCGATGCCTGGACCACGAGCTGCCTGGTGGGGGGATCAAAGTACTTTAAAACCGGCCTTATGCCCCGCAGGATGCCATAGCACGTGGCAGCCACCTTCTTAGTGTGGTCCGTGAAAGTGAGCGCGGGGTCCAGCCAAATGCCTAGATTTTTCACTCCAGAGGCTGGGATCGGAGTAACGCCCAGCTCTGGTGGCCACCACTGGTTTCCCCATAGCTCAGCGTGTTTCCCCAACACCAACACCTCAGTTTTGGTGGCATTCAACTGTAGGCAGTTGGTGCGAAGCCAGCTTGCTACTGCCACAAGACCCGCACGGAATCTGGGAGCCTCCACCTCAGGGTCTCCACTAAGTGTTACCGCCAGCTGCGTGTCGTCAGCATATAAGGTCATCGTCAAACCCCACTGTTTGACGACTGCAGCTAGCGGTTTCACATCCTGTGGGACTCCCAGCTCCAAGGGATGGATGGTGGATTGGCCTGGTGGTATTGCCACTTTAAAGGTTCGATCTGACAAAAAGGATCGAAACCACTGGAGAGCGATGTCTGTGACTCCAGCTTCCTCTAAGCGTTGGATCAGTATGTGGTGGGACACAGTATCGAAAGCAGCGCTTAGATCTAATAGCAGGAGCGCTGCTGTACGTCCGGAGTCAAGTACCTGGCGAAGATGTTCAATGATGTAAAGTAATGCCGTCTCGGTACTGTGTCCTGGCCGGAAGCCATTCTGACTGGGATCCAGTATCTGATTGCGAGCCAAGTGCTCAGACAGAACTGAGTTGACATGGGCTTCCGTTACTTTGGCTATCCAAGGCAATAGGGATATAGGGCAGTAGTTTTCTGGCAGCAGGGGGTCAGAGTTGGCCTTTTTTAAGATTGGAGTGACTACTGCCTGTTTCCAGGCAGTGGGAACCGTTCCATTGGACAGTGACATATTGATGAGATTCAATATGGGAGCTCGGCACAGCGGGGAAAGTGTGCTGATAAGAGCTGGCTTCAGCGGGTCCAGAGGAGAACCTGATTTAACACTGAGGCTTAGTTTGTCAAAGGTCTCAGTGGACAAGTCTGGTAGGGTGATCAAGGTCTCATACCCCAAAGAGTCGGGGTCAATTACCTCTGGATTCGGCCGGCATGGATCAAATCCTCGGTAAATTTTTTGCACTTTCTCCAGGAAGAAAGTGGCCAGATTCTCACAGTGGGGGTCTGTGCAAATCACCTCCGAGGTAGCTCTTTTTTTCATAAGGTCCTTCAGGACCTTAAAGATCAGTTTAGATGGATTGGTACTGGCCGAAAATTCCTGAGCATAGAATGCGGTCCGTGTTCTGCAGATGGCCCTGTGATAGAGCTTCAGATCCGGAAAGTACCGGATTTTCAGAGCAGGATCGTATGATCTTCTCCATTCCCTCTCTGTTTTCCGGCAAGATTTTTTCAGCTCGGCAAGGGACTCGTTATACCATGGGCTGGATGTTTTCGCCCGGCCTTTCGACCAGCACAAGGGTATAAGGGAGTCAAGAGCATCAGAAATCCAAGTGCAGAACTGTTGGTAGCCCTGGTCCACATTCACAAAGGCGCTCAAAGGTTTCTGTTCCAGTAAACTGTAAAACTCTTCAAGTTTGAGCTTGTGCCAAAGCCTTTTTAGAGAAGGCCTGTCCACCGATTTAAAAGGCTTATCGTGGACAGGACAAAAGGCTTCCACTAGCAGATGATCCGTCCATCCCATCTGCATCGGGTCTGACATCTTCACCCCCTCAAGCGTGGAAAAGAAGGGGTCCAGAATATGGCCCCCTGAGTGAAGAGCTTCAAGATCCGCCAGCAGAGTGTTCACGGTTGTGGATGACCTATTGTCAAAATGGATATTGAGGTCCCCCATGATGTTAAAGTTCGCACAACCGAGCGCTATAGGGCTAACCATGTCGGCCAGCGCGGATTTGAAGACTGAGTCATTGCCGGGAGGGCGGTAGATGAGCATACCGCTGAACGTAAAGTGATGGCTAAAAGCAACTTTGAAGATAGCACTTTCACAGGCGGGCAGCCCCGAAAGTTTCCATTCAGCAGGAAAGCAGGATTTAACTGCCATGGCGATACCACCTCCTCTTGTGGCCCTGTTGGACGTAAAGACCGTATAGTTCTGAGGAAAGGCAAGATTCAAAATAGCAGCATCTGAATCCTGAAGCCAGGTTTCAGTAAGTAAAAAAAGATCAGGATCTTCTTTTTCAATCAAATCATGTATAGACTGGTGATGTTTGACCAGAGATCTCACATTTAAGCACCAGATCCGGAGGCCCCGAGCCGCATCGATCTTGCGTGTGATTGGGGTAGCGTCTTCCAGGGAGCGGATCTTAGTAGGGCTCTCAAGTGACCAACCCTTACAGGCACAACTATATGGGCCCGCTAATGGGTCAACAGGGTCAAATAAACATACCCTGTCCCTGTGCCCTATAGCCAGCAGCTCTGACCGTGTGTAAGACAACATCCCGCGGATGGACTGATGAGAGCCACAACGGAAGGGACCAGGACCTGCCACGTCTCGCGCTTCCTCGTCGCGGACGAGCGCAGACGGGCAGGACTCTGGCACGACTGCGGCTAAGCGACGGCGTCCCACCTGCGCGTCCCGCTGCGTGGGAGAGGAAAGCTTTAAATAGGGCCACCAATCCCAGCGCGAGCGCGAGGACGCTCCAAAATGGCGCCCGTATCTCTACACTCAGCCCAAAGCAAAATGGCGCCCACACTGGACCACCCTCGGGACCAGGCCCGCCAAACGGCGGTGGAGGAGCCAATTTAAATGCAGTATGAGGGAGGGGGCGAAACCCAGCTAAAAGCAGGGGAAAAGTGCTACAAAGAATATTCAAATCAGATACAAAATCTAGAAATTGTTAAAAACAAAAGCGCCAGCAGCAGCGCCTGCGCGGTAGTGCTAGAGCCTGTCAAGGCAGCCTAGATGGAAAGATCCGTCTTAAATAGGGCCACCAATCCCAGCGCGAGGATGCTCCAAAATGGCGCCCGTATCTCTACACTGAGCCCAAAGCAAAATGGCGCCCACACTGGACCACCCTCGGGACCCAGGCCCGCCAAACGGCGGTGGAGGAGCCAATTTAAATGCAGTATGAGGGAGGGGGCGAAACCCAGCTAAAAGCAGGGGAAAAGTGCTACAAAGAATATTCAAATCAGATACAAAATCGGGAAATTGTTAAAAACAAAAGCGCCAGCAGCAGCGCGTGCGCGGTAGTGCTAGAGCCTGTCTGATACGAGTGGTATTGTACATTTATTTTATTTAGTGTATTTGTAGAGTGCGAACCTGTCACCCAAAGGGCATCCTGGCGCTTTGATCAGGAACCATAACCTTAACAGCTCAAGCCTTTTATGGAAATAGGTGGGTTTTTAACGCTTTCCTAAAAGGTAAGTAGTCCTTGTGGCTTCTCAGAGAGAGTGGCAGGGAGTTCCAAAGTTTGGCCGCTGCAACACTAAAGGAGCGGCCACCCATCCTCACTCTACATGTATTTAAGACCGTATTTTCTGGACTGTTAGCACCTTTGGAAGCAGTCCTAGTAATATTTCCAAACTTTGTGCACTCTGTGTTTGGCGGATTGCCTCTCATTTTGGGACTCGCTGCAGGAATACTATTTTTGCTCCTATGCTGCGATATGGCAAGTCATTTCACAAACGACACCTAGTTCTCCATAGAGACAACTCTACTAGCATTGAAGTGTCGTGAGCGCATCCTCCAAATGTTGGGACTACCTCGCCTAAGAGAATTAAATACCACATGGTTTCTGTCATTCAGACTAATTTGGCAAGATTGCATCCTACCTGTTCTACGCTGCCTGCTATGCGGAGAAGAATGCGGGTTAGACACATGTTTCACACTCCCATCAGTCATGCCAATGGATGTTGATACTTTGCTTGAACCAGTAACGGCCCATGCACTGTGTTGTCCTCAGCGGCTACCGATTCTGATAACGGCATTCATTGAGATCTCACAGACGCAAAATGCTACTACTGTAATTCATGAATTTTTATCTTGTGTTCTGATTAACTTGGACATAATATATTTAACAATCTGTAACTTGGAAGATGTTTTTCTTTTATAAAACCGAATAAAGTTTGTTGATAATAATCACTAGGGGATTTATTTACAGGGTAGCATGGTATCACTCAAAATAACTCCAGGAGTCACAGTCCACACAATGTACATGCTTTGTTCCCCCTACTTCCAAACTTACATATACCCCAATCACCTGCCCAAACCTCTCCCTGCTGATGCCAATGTGGTCTGCCGTCATCCCACAGACCATATTTTTGGCCCCTTTGAAACTGCCCATACAATAAAAATGCTGCAGTTGTAAATACATATCAACTACCATTTGTTGTGTTTGAAACATTTTATTGAATAATAAAACCTAATAAACATAAGCTGATTATTAAAGCAAAACATCAGTTGTAATACACATAAGAGACAAAAGTAGTACATAAAAATCAACATACTATAACACAGCAAAGTTATGTAGAGCACAATGCCTAATTTCGGGCAATCTTTAGAGTTTAACAATAGAAACGTTCATAGAGAACAGGAAAGGAAACAAAGAAGGTGGGATACAGTGATTTCATTAATGTAATGCTTCCTACATATAGAAAAACAAATACTAATTATTTTGCTTAAGCAAGAAAGTCCTCACATTAAAATACTAGGAGAAATATATTGAACAGTGAACATTTCAAATGTAATTAGAATTCAATTTGAATATTTTATCCTCCTAAGCATTATTTGACTCATGATTACAACCTGAATGCTTTCTGGAAAGGAACCACCTCATGGGGTTCAAAATCACATATTTTCCAACAATAGGATTCAAATGATAAACTTGAATTTCAGTTCAATTTATTGATTTAGGCCATTTTGGAGATCAACAATTTGAATTATATACAACATCCATACACTTTTGTAAAATTGTCTCCTAAACTTGAATTCCATCCACTTTTTGATTAAACACTTTCCATTCCAGCAAGCATCACAAGACCACTTGTTGTTATCTTCCCAATTAGTGAAAATGTTTCGGCTGGCAACAACAATAAATATGTTCAGAATTTTACTTCCGAAAACAAAAACATGCCATTTCTGAATCATGGTGCACAATAAAATGTAGGAACAGAAGGGCATATTTTGGTGTAGCATTCATTAAGGTTTGACCAGGCTTGAAACTAGAATTCCTGATTTTTTCGACATTTAAATGTCATATTTTGGAAAGAGTTCTAACAGACCCAGCACGAGCTCACTAAAAATAGAAGATGACTGAATTGTACTTAGAGAAAATGTGCTGATAAGTAATCTATTGATGTAAAATACAGTGGTCAGGCAATGCTTGTGGATCTAATCTATTCAGATTTTAACTCCATAGTTTATTCAATAAATTGACTGAGCATAATACTTGAAGGTCCATCTCTCAGATCAGTTCTAGTACAGTTTTAGTTGTGATAACACTAATAGAGAATATTGATAAATAGATTTAAAAAAACATGGGTGGAATTGATCCTTGGTCTAAATCTAGATTATTGTCTGCAATAGAAACCAGTACAAACAGATCAAATCTAAAATCATTGAATATGTTTATTATAGTGGTTTAGAGTAAACCCAGAAGACACACATTGTTCCCGAAACTCAGAAAATGTATCTAAAGATTATGATTACATCCTATTTTATGTCCAGAGACTGCTTTAGCTGCATTCCTGTTTAAGTGACATTTGCAATTATATTTAACAAAACATTAACGCTGGATGTCAGAAATTCTGTCTTTAAGTTTTGTTTAAAAGTTATGTGTGATGGTTTTTATTTGATCTGAAGCAACACTAACACTAAATAGGTACATGCACCGGTTATCATTCAACTAACATTATTAGCAAACTTAATTTGGAGGGAATTGGGAAAAATTGCCTCATGTTTTATTGTTAAAAAATCCACTGGTTCAGTAATTCACAGAGTTTGCAAATGCTAAACCCCTTTTTGAAATGTACTAAGCTCATTTAACAATTCAGAATTTGGAAGGGGAATGTTAATAGTTTTCCTTCTGAATATTTAATACGTTGTTAAGGTATGTATTGAGCTTTGAAACCATATGTGGGCTGAAAAACAGTAACAGGAGGTAGTAACCCAAGGGGACATTTGTGAATCTGAAAGTAAAATGGGGTGCATTAAAAAATGCCTTTATTTAAAAGCTATCACAGACAAAGTAGTGTGCTGACTCTACAAGCAACCACTTTTTACCAAATGGATTATTAGTACATGAACCTCAGTATTTCCTATATTGCTGAAATGTAGTCTCTAATATTTTTGTAATGTTGTGTAAATATTTGTTCCTGTTAGTTCCCCTTTCAATATTGTCATGAAATGTACCTATTCTTTTTGTCAAACAAATTGAAATATCTTTATCACAATTTTTGGGGCATTCTAAAAAGTGTTTTCACTCTCTAGCTTGAAGCTTCCTAAGAAAAAAAACTGAAGCCAGTTCCTGGTTTCTCCTAGATCATTTAGCTTTCTCACTAAAACAAGCACAATATTGATTTGAGAGAGGTGGTCATTGTAGTTATATGCACTGGGGTTAGTTTAGAAAAGACCAATTCCTTAATCTTTAGAAATAATCCTTGGAAAAGTTTATATTCAATAATTTCCGATCATTTACTGATAAAGATATCAGATAATGATCCCCTAATTTCTTATACCTTGTGGTATCATAAATATGATAGAATTAACAGACTTCTCTTCTAGATAAATCCAGGTATGAGAAGTTATTAAATGCGGTTATCAACTTTCTGTTATTTTAACACATTTTGTCAGTGCACAGATTATTTTCCCTACATAGATCAAAACATTTCATGCAATGGTCTGTGCTTGAACGTACAATGAAGGGGTAAAAATGCATTTCTACCACAATCAAGAAACCCTTGGGTCAATGAGGATTACTGTTGCAAATGAAGACCTAGCTAAGATGAAATATGCCTTTAAAAGGACGATTTCCCTCACCCACCATAGTTGGCATGCTTCCTTATTGGGAATCTCCTTGCACCATGAAACAACCCACTCACTTAGAGGGAGGAGTTCAGGCATATTTTGTTATAGAGAAAGGTATACTAAATATCACAATAATGAGCTCAGGGTAGTGGGGGCAGCAGAGTGAAAGTTAAAACTTGCTAAAGGGTATGTGGTTTCCATTATTTGTACACCCCTGGGCCAGGATTAAAAACAGGACACTGTGGGAGAAATATATATGCACTGTTAGAGTCAATAAGAGGTCAACATGTTTCAGCCTATTAACCTTCCAAAGAGGTGTTTGCGGCATTCTTCAGGACTTAATCAAAGGTTCTGTTGCTCAATGTACTCAATCAATAACAAGCATCGTCATAGCCAATAGGTCTCGCCTTTGGGACCTTATAAGTGTTTAGCCATGACAGTAACAATATGAAATAATTACTATTAAAAAAGTAGACTATAAACTAACTAAGCTAGACGTGACTTTATAACTGTTTAATCAAACGTTTCAGGAGGTTTAGTATAGATAAACAACTCCTTTTTTCTATGGTGTGTCATAAAAAATTGATGCTCTAAATTTTGGTAAGAGTACACAACGTCAAAAAATTCAATACTGCTTTTATATCAATTTACCTTTGAAAGCTTGAAGTGAAAGACAATTCTAAGTGGCATTTGGTTATGAGTAGGCGCTAATGACTATTTCCGGATGACAATGTAATTAGCATTTTTGTATAAGATGTGTTAAAAGTATGGGTAGGGAAAATGGCTATTTTGGCCAAAGGCTGCCCTTTCTATATGCATGCGAAATTTAATTTGTAAACAGAATCACAATTTTGTATGTGGTACACTGTAATGTTAGATTAGTCTGTTTTACCCTTCTGATAAGCTAGGGATGACGATGAACCGTTTTTTTGTCCCTGGTTTTAAATGGATTCAGGTTGGAACAGACGAGGTGTTGGTTAACTTTACCTCGTAAATGGTTGTTTCCCGCATGCTGCTTTCATGCGACTTAAATCCCTTTAGTGGAAGAGGCGGCTACATGCCTGCATATATGGCCAGATCAGTACTTGGCTGTTTCGGTTCTCCAGTGGGGCTAGAATAGAAGCTTGTAAGGGCAGGGGCTTAGCTTACCATTGGAGCAGCAGGTGCAGTGGCACCAGGTCCCAGATGCCTTAAAGGCCCACTGAACCCTGATAACTGCGGTTTGTCACAGTTCAAACAGAGGCCTGAGGGACCCACAGAACAATGATTATTGCTGTTTTCCACAGTCCAAATAAAGGGCAGAGGTCACATTTCCTTTCTTGCCTTGGGGCCCAGGGCACACTGGCTAGGCCACTGGTTAAGGATGCAGTGGGGAAGAGGTGGCGAGACAGGTAGATTATCTAAACAGCTCGACGATTACTTCATGCCTGGGTATTAAAGTATTTATTACAATTAAAGACTGAAGCAGGAATAGATATCACAATATAGGAAGGCCTATGTACAAATGCAGCTCGATTAGCGGCTGCCTTTAACTTCTCACTTATCACCTCTCCTAATTTACAGTTTTATATTAGATGCAGACATAAATCGTGAACTATGAATATGTTTATCTATCTTTAGGTTCAAATGACCCATCTTTTCCATATGCAAGTATCAGACAGGCGGGAACGCCTAATGGCTTTGAACTTGATAAAGCCACATTAATCACTGGTCTTGAAATGCAAATGGCAGCATTAGGCATGCAGAGGTGTATTCTATGTAATCTCATTATGTTCAGGGTACGGGGGAGTGTTTAGGACATAAAGCACGCTGACCAAAACAATTCTGCCACCATAGAAATTCAATCTTTCTTGTCCTACCCTAGTATACAAATAGTACCACATTCTTTGTATACCTGAATTAAATAGACACACAAAATAGAATAACATGGAAGGTGCACTGTCCCAGACTACACAACAGTGCAGTTTTCGTGGGTGCTATCATCCCACACAGGGGGAGTACCCCAGATTATGCTGGAAAAAATATGTGGTGCCCCAATGTAGGCGCAGTTGTAAACCACCAGTCTGCTTACATAGTAAAGCGTCTGGCAGCTATTAAATGAGGTGGATGTATGTCACTACAACACATACTTTTACAATAAATACCTTTACAACACATTTTTTACAACGCAACATCCATTACAAGGCATTCCATTACAACTCATGCCATTACAACGCATCTTTAAAAACTACCTTTGCAACGCATTCCACTAAAACGCATACTACCTTTACAAGGCATACCATTACAACGCATACCATTACATTGCATGTATGGTAAGTATTGGATAGTGTAGGGTTAAAATTTACTATTCTAACTCCAGGGGGTGCAACAGTAGGGCAAGTGTTGGATAGTGTAGGGGTAAAAAGTACTATTCTAACTCCAGTGGGTGCAACAGTAGGGTAAGTGTTGGATAGTGTAAGGGTACTATGTGTATGCTTTGTAATGGTATGCGTTGTAATGACATATGTTGTAGTGGTGTGCGTTGTAGTGACATGCGTTGTAATGATTGCGTTGTAATGATTGTGTTGTAATGGCATGCGTTGTAATGGATGTTGCGTTGTAAAGGTTTTGCTGTAAAGGTAGTGCATTGTAAAAGTTGTTCCCCAATGAGGTGGCACGTTTCCCCTGCAGGTGGTTGGGGTCTGTCACCATCCTGTCAGGTGGGGGGGGGTATACAATCAGTGCGCCTCCTGACTGCTTGTTTGCCTTTTCGCCCGTGTCAATAATACAGGGCAGTCCTTGGAGGAGTAGTCAATTTGTATTCATGAATGACACTTGTGTTTCTCGGATATATAATCCTCAGATGATGCCTGAACTGTTCCCCAATGGGCTATTTGTACATGGTATTGAATTGTATGGTCTTGTGAGCACTGTTAATAACAAGCATTTGCAATGCAATGGTCTCGGCATCATTAAAGGTAGAGCTATTGGCATTGCTCATGACATTTTTTTTCTTTAAATCAAAAATAAATGGGCATTGTCATTAACATTGCCAATACACAGCACTCTGCACTCAACAGCACACAATGCTCTGCACACTTGCTCTGCACACTCACTACTCTGCACACTCACTACTCTGCACACTCACTACTCTGCACACTCACTACTCTGCACACTAACCACTCTGCACACTCACCACTCTGCACACTCACCACTCTGCACACTCACCACTCTGCACACTCACCACTCTGCACACTCACCACTCTGCACACTCACCACTCTGCACTCACCACTCTGCCCTCACCACTCTGCACTCACCACTCTGCACTCTGCACTCACCACTCTGCACTCACCACTCTGCACTCTGCACTCTGCCCTTACCACTCTGCACTCACCACTCTGCACTCACCACTCTGCACTCACCACTCTGCACTCACCACTCTGCACTCACCACTCTGCACTCACCACTCTGCACTCACCACTCTGCCCTCACCACTCTGCCCTCACCACTCTGCACTCTGCACTCTGCACTCACCACTCTGCACTCACCACTCTGCACTCACCACTCTGCACTCTGCACTCACCACTCTGCACTCACCACTCTGCCCTCACCACTCTGCCCTCACCACTCTGCCCTCACCACTCTGCACTCACCACTCTGCACTCACCACTCTGCACTCACCACTCTGCCCTCACCACTCTGCCCTCACCACTCTGCACTCTGCACTCACCACTCTGCACTCACCACTCTGCACTCACCACTCTGCACTCTGCACTCACCACTCTGCACTCACCACTCTGCCCTCACCACTCTGCCCTCACCACTCTGCCCTCACCACTCTGCCCTCACCACTCTGCCCTCACCACTCTGCACTCACCACTCTGCACTCACCACTCTGCACTCACCACTCTGCACTCACCACTCTGCACTCTGTACTCACCACTCTGCACTCTGCACTCACCACTCTGCACTCACCACTCTGCACTCATGCACTTACCACTCTGCACTCAGCACTCACCACTCTGCACTCACCACTCTGCACTCACCACACTGCACTCACCACTCTGCACTCACCACTCTGCACTCTGCACTCACCACTCTGCACTCACCACTCTGCACTCACCACTTATCCACCGTTCCCCTCGCCCCCCACCCACCCCCTCAATTAACTGCGCATGTTGCATACAAACTACACAGAGCAGACGTACTTTTTCGTCGGGCCAAATGCTTCCATTGTAGCTATGAGTTTGACTTCAGCATGATTGCAAAACGCTAAAATAAGTATAAATTGAAGTGTGCAGAGGTCCTGAGGCACTATGGGTGGGGTGTCGAGCACAGCAGGCCCGGGGGCGGATCTAGTCCAAACTTTAAACATAAAAGGCCACTCGCACAACAGGTTGGTTGTATGTGCCTTAAGTGGACAGTTAAAAAAATCAGTTTGCCTTTTGTGTTATATCAAGTATTCGATCACTAACCTGACGAGATTATAATTAAGAATTGTTTATGAGAATAAATCCTCAAGGATCTTTGTTCTAGGAAAAGGTAGAAAGACAGTGCACGTTTTGGGTCCAGACAGTGGAATCTACCCTCCTCTTTGGAAGGGTGCAGAGGCGGGAAGAAGGTGGACAAAGTGATGGTCTGACCTATGTGTAAAGAGGTAATCACTTTGGGCAGAAAAGAGGGCTTAGTACGGAGGGCTACTTTGTCTGGATGGACAGCAAGAAAGGGAGGTCCGGAAGATGAGCCTGAAGCTCACTCACTCTGCGAGCAGAGGTGATGGCAAGCAAAAAAGCAGTCTTCAAAGGAGGCCAAGAGGTTAATTATGTAGGGGCTCAAAGGAAGGAGTAGTTTCTTACCTGTAACTCCAGTGCTGTAGTAGGGATATCTCTGTTATAGTCATAATCTTGTGAATAGTCCTGTCCATGTGCGTGGACCCCGGAGCAATCAAAATAGTCTCTTAAGTTGTCTTCTACTGCAGTCCTGCATAGACACTTAAGAGATAATCAAAGACAAATAATGCAGCCTAAAACTACAAGGCTACATTGGCCAGCACTTAATCTTGAAGTGAAAAGGATATCCAAATAATATTAAATTCTACACATTTTGTAAAGTTTCACATCTAGAGAAACTCCCCTTCACAAAAATCCTTTGCCATGACAGAGAGGAAGGGTTGGACAGACAAGCCCTATAGGCTGCCATTATGTGTCTGGAAAAGGGATACCGTGCCTTTAAAGATCTCTCCAGAGACCCTCGGTATCCCAGGATGCACAGCCAGAGGCCTTTTACTTTCAGTTCTTTTTTAAGGTGTATAAAGCTAGGCCTGTAGCATTCTGTACAGTATTGTTTCATCCACCGGGGAGGAGGGCAGGCGCTTATGACTATAACAGAGATACCCCTACTACAGAACTGGAGTTACAGGTAAGAAACTACTCCTTCTGTAGTGGGGGGATCTCTGTGTATAGTCATAATCTTGTCAATAGAATGGCAAGCCCATCCCAAAAGAGCAAACCAGCGGTGGAGGAAACAGACAACACCACTACTGTGCAAACAGATTTCTCAACGAAGCCTGCCCGACCTCAGCATCTGCTCTGGCATCAGAGTCCCAACAGTAGTGTTTAGCAAAGGTATGGACTGACTTCCAAGTGGCCGCCCTGCAGATATCTGCAATGGGAACATTACGTAGCAAAGCTGTTGTAGCTGCTTTGCCCCTGGTGGAATGAGCCATAGGCTTTCCCCTAATGTTTTGTTAGCCTTTTGGTAACATAACTGGATACAGGACACAATCCACCTAGAGATGGACTGTTTTGAGGTGGCAAGACCAGTCCTGACCGATCCATAATTGAAAAACAATTGGTCTGACCTACGAATGTCCTTGGTCTTATCCAAGTAGAATTTCAAAACTCTTCTTACATCCAGGGAATGAAGAGACCTCTCCGCTGGAGTGCAAGGATGTTGAAAAAACGTAGGCAAAGTTATCGTCTGATTGACATGGAAATCAGAAATCACTTTAGGAAGGAACTTAGGGTGAGTTCGCATCACGACCTTAGAAGCACGAAATACAGTATAAGGTTCTTGGCAGCACATGGCCTGGATTTCACTCATCCTGCGGGCCGATGCAATAGCCACACGGAAGGCCGCCTTCCAGTATAAATGCTGTAGTGAAGCCTTATGAATAGGTTCAAAAGGTTCCTTTATCAAGCGAGACAGCACCACATTCAGCTCCAATGAAGGCGACGGACACCGAACAGGGGGGAAATACTTTCTTCAATCCTTCCAAAAAATCTTTAATTACAGGAATCTAGAAGAAGGATGTTTGTGAAGGGCATTTCCTATACACAGTTAATGCTGCGAGGTGAACCTTAATAGAATGGAAAAACAGACCAGGATGAGCCAAGTGCAAGAGGTATGGAAGGATGACATCTTCCTGGCAGGAGGTAGGATCATAATTTTTGGACGTGCACCAGATGCAGAACCTCTTAAACTTGCAGACGTAGGAAGTCCTTGTGGAAGGTCTCTTTGCCTCCTTGAGTATTTCCATGCAATTGTCAGGCAAGTTCAAGTGTCCATATAGCACTATCTCAGGAGCCATGCTGCCAAACTCAACGATGAGAGGTTGGGGTTCACCATCAGCCCCCAGAACTTCGTGAGAAGGTCCAGCCGACATGGCAGCCACAGGTGGGGTTGGAAAGACCCGTAGAGCAGGTCCGTGAACCACCACTGTCGAAGCCACTCTGGAGCAATGAGGATCATTCGTGCTCTGGATTGAGACAGCTTGATGAGTACTGCCAGAATCATGGGAATGGGTGGAAAAGCGTACAGAAAGCTGTTCGACCAGCTGATCCATAGCGCATTCCCCAGAGTTCCCCGGTTGGAAAAACCTGGAGGCGAAGTCTCTGCATTTTCGGTTTTTGCCGGTGACGAACAGATGTGTTTCTGGAGTTCCCCATCTTTCGAAGATGCTTCCTAGCACCTCATCGTTTAGGACCCACTCGTGGTTCTCCTGGACCAGCCTGCTGAGTGTGTACGTCTGAGCATTCTGCACACCTGTCAGATGGGTAGCTGTTATCATCAGTCCTCTGGCCTCCTGTGACAGTGTGTGCGATCTCGAGCCCCCCTGCTTGTTAAGGTAATACATTGTGGTTATATTGTCCGTCTGTACAAGCAAGGAGTTGGTCTGGAAGGACGGATGAAAGGCTTTCAGCGCAAAGTGAACAGCTCTGAGTTCCAGAAAATTGATAGGATACGTGGATTCCTCCTGGGACCACGTTCCTTGGATCTGTGGATGGTCTGAATGCGCTACCCAGCCGTGGAGAGAAGCATCCGTCACGATAGTCTGTATGGGAATGTCCTTGTGGAACGGAGATTCTCTGCTGAACACCACCATCTCAGGGACTGTTGAGCGTGTAGAGACAGTTGGATCCTGTCATCCCAGCTCCCTCGTTTCTGGTCCCACTAATCCTCCAGACATTCCTGCAGCGGTCTCATGTGGAGACGTGCATGTGGTGTGAGGAAGATGCAAGAGGCCATCGACCCCAGAAGAGAAGACACCGTCCTCACTGTCGTTGATGGAACGGACATGAGAGCCTGATATTCCGAAGGATCGATAAGCGTCATTCCTCCGAAGGAGAAACGTTTGCTGAGAGAGTATTGATGGAGGCTCCCAACTAATGCAGGCACTGAACAGGAGTCAGAACAGACTTCGACATGTTGATGTGCAAACCCAGCTGGTTCAACAGAACGGCCGTCCTGTTGAAATGCAATTGCGCTTCCTGGAAGGTGGAGGCTTTGATCAACCAGTCGTCCAGATACGGGTAGACAAACACCTTGTCCTTTCTCAGGTGCGCTGCCACCACTGCCATACATTTAAAAAAAGTCCTAGGTGCAGCCTTCAGTCCAAATGGTAGTACGGTGTACTGATAGTGATTGGTGCCGACTAGGAAGTGCAGGAACTTCCGGTGTTTCAGTGCAATGGGCACATGGAAGTACGCATCCTGCAGATCTATTGTGCAAAGCCAGTCTCCTTGTTGCAGCTGAGGATAAATCCAGTGCAAAGACAGAATGCAAAATTTCTCCCTACGAATCCATTTGTTTGCTTGTCGCAAATTCAGAATGGGCCTGAACTCGTTCTTGTCCTTTTTGCGTACCAGAAAGAACCTTGAGTATAGACCCTTTCCCCTCTGAGACAGAGGGACGTCTTCTATCGCCCTTTTTCCTAACAGGGTATCGGCCTCCGCTTGAAGTTCACGCAGCTGGTAGTTTGAACGAACCGGTGGAGTTGATTGAGGAGGCCTGACAAAATGAAGACTGTATCCATTGCAAACAATATTCAGCACCCACTTGTCCTGAGTAATTTTTCTCCACTCTGCCAAGTAATTTTGTATGCTTCCCCCCACCGGAGCGGATAATGGACAAGGGGGAAGTAACTCCCCAGGGCTTAGACCCGGCCGGGCCCTTGTGGGCGAGGAGGCCTGTGTCCGCCTCTGCCCCTCCTCGAAGGGCTGTCACTGGTATTGCTGCTATTGTTGTTGCTGCTGGCCAGCTTGGCGACCTTGCCCTCGCCTCTGGGAAGAGTAACGCCTCTGGAAAGGGCGGAAGGACTTCCGCTGTTCCTTTGGTTTTTCCAAACCTACAGCCTTCAGTGTCTCTACTTCATGCAGGCCATTTCTTCATCCGCATGAGTCTCGAAAAGGGTAGATCCCGAGAAGGGCAAGTTAGCGATCCTCTGTTGTGCCTCTGGCGTAAGAGAGGTAAGGCACAACCATGAATGGCCTCTCAAGTTGATGCCGTGACAGTACCCATGAGCAGCCAGGAGAGAGGCGTCTGCCGCCGAACTGATGACCTGATTTGAGACCATCATGCCCTCATTCAATATCTCTTGAAAGTCTTCTCTCCTATCCCTCGGGAGGAGCTCAATGAACTGCTGCAGGGACTCCCACAAGGGCAGTCATAGCGACCCAACAGCGCTGAGGTCCTCGCCGCTTTCATAGAGGTGGCAGCAGTACTGCAGACTTTCCTTCCTGCTGAGTCCATTTGACGGCTCTCCTTGTCCGGAGGAACTGTAGACGAAGGGGCAGTAGAATGCTGCTTCTTGGCCGCTGTCACAATGACGGAATCCGGGACAGGATCTGACCTCAAAAACGCTGGATCAGAATCTTGGGGCCTGTACTTCTTTTGAAGCCGAGATGGCGCTGACTTCACCGAGGCCGGTGTCAGAAACAGCTCCATGGCCGGTTCCTCCAGCCCTGGCACCAAAGGCAGCAAAGAACGAGAGAGGTGCCTGCGCTGCAATGTTTCAAAGATCACAGAGGTGGAAGGAGAGGGCACGTCAATGTGATCCCCAACTTCGCTGCCCCCCTCAGCAGCACATCCTGGAATGTCACAATGTCATCCACGGGTGACACTCTCGTAGGAGGAGAGTCCGACAAAGTGGGAGAATATCTCCTGTCACTGAATGAGTCAGTGTACCTGGACTGTGACCTTTCCTGACTACGACGATGACGTGACCTCGTCGAAGACCTACGCTCACTGCGAGAGCAATGCCTCCCTCTGGACCTTGACCTCGGTTTTCTGGGCCTTTGAGGGTGCGGAGGCAGAAGAGGCTGAGCCGGAACCAAAGGCTGTGGAGGCCGTGGCGGTGTTGGAGGAGGAGGCGGTGGAGGAGGAGGAGGCGGTGGTGGTGGAGGAATCTGCTGCGGAAGAGCAGGAGGTGTAGGCGTCCTGGGCCTTGAGGGCGAATAGGTCCGGGAATAATCAGAGTCTGGTGACCTAACAACTCTCCTCTTCTTATGAGTAGACCCCGGGGAGGACGCACTGGAGGCAGATATCTCTGAGAGCGAGCGCCGGTGCCGCCACGACCGCGGACTGGCCGATGATGATGATGAGACGCTCACGACAGAGGCACTAGACACAGTCCTGGGCCTTGACGTCCTCTTTGACGTCGACTGATCCTTCCTCGACGTCGACTTTTTTGAAGTCGCTCTTCTCGACGTCGATCTTCTTGACGTCGAGGACCTTCTTGACGTCGATGACCTTCTTGACGTCGATGAACTCCTCGACATCGAACGTCCTCGCCTTGACGTCGATTTTCCTCTCCTCGGCGTCGAATGTCTCGTCAACCTTAATGGCGAACGGCAGTGTCGCCTGCTTCTTCGGGACTCATCACGACGTCGATGGTGTGTCGACGCCGGTGAAGTCCTCGACGTCAATCTCGTCCGAGGTCTCGAGATCCTGCCCCTCGACGCCGAGCGTCGACGTCGCTTCGACCCAGAGCCCTGGGTCGACGGGGAACAGATGGTAGTCATACCTCTCGACGCCGAAGTCAAAGCCATCAATGTTGATGTCGACTGGGACTGGTGCAGTTTCTGGGCCTTTTCTTGACTGGGGAGCCCCCCCAGAGGCCAAGGCACGGGCAGAGGATGATGACAGAGTCCCTCCATGCCCAGAAGTCCCACCTGGTTCTTGATGTCTCCTCTGTTCTAGGCCTTGGAGACGAATCTTCTCCCTGAGTGACAAATATCTCAGGAGTCATGGTCATGGGTGGAAGGGAGACAGAGTATGCATACTCTGTGGGGGTGAGATTTAGCCTTCTTCCTACCACACTCAGGGCACTTGTCAAATGAAGCTGGCATTTCGACAATAAAGAGGTGGCAAAACTGGGAAAAAAACACAGCAACTGGAAGAGGAAGACCCCAGATATCAAGTGAAACACTCAAGTCACTAGAAAAGCTTCACAAATTGAAGATATACCCAAAAAGGTAGAGCTCAATGCTCCAGGGTCCTGCTAGCAGGAGCCGGAAAAAAGAACTGAAAGTAAAAGGCCTTTGGCTGTGCATCCTGGGATACCGAGGGTCTTTGGAGAGTTACTTAAAGGCACGGTATCCCTTTTCCAGACACATAATGGCAGCATATGGGGCTTATCTGTCCAACCCTTCCTCTCTATCATGACAAAGGATTTTTGTGAAGGGGAGATTCTCTAGATGTGAAACTTTACAAAATGTGTAGAATTTAATATTATTTGGCTAATCTTTTCACTTCAAGATGAAGTGCTGGCCAATGTAGCCTTGTAGTTTTAGGCTGCATTATTTGTCAGGTTTTTCTTTAAAGTGTCTATGCAGGACTGCAGTAGAAGACAACTTAGGAGACTATTTTGATTGCTCCGGGGACCACGCACATGGGCGGGACTATTCACAAGATTATGACTATACACAGAGATCTCCTACTGCAGAAGGACACATAAGATAAGTGAGGACAAGATTCAAGTCCCACTGGGGCATTACGAAAGGAGAAGGTGGAAAGAGATGAGTAATGCACTTCAGAAATCTGTTAACAATAGGATCGATGGCCAAGCTCAAGAGCTCGGGGTACAAGACTCTTCGTGCCCAGTCTGGAGCCACAAGAATGACTTGGGATCGGTCGCGTTTGATCTTCTTCAGCAATTTTAGCAGAAGTGGTACAGGCAGAAAGGCATACAGGAGGCCTCAACTCCACTAGTAATGAAAAGCGTTGCCAAGCGAGAGCCGTCTTGAAAACTCCAACACGCAGAACTGCTGACATTGCGCGTTCTCTTCGGTGGCGAATACATCAAACCAAGGCTCTCCACACTGCTAAAAGAGACCTTGCACCACTTTCGAGTGAAGACGCCATTCGTGATCCATCATGTACCGGTGGCGGAGTTTCTCTGCCCTGGCGTTCAGGGAACCTGCTAGGTGTTGAACCACCAGAGGTATGCCCTGATGTTCCAGCCAAGTCCAAGGAGAAGAGCCTCTTGACATAGGGTCCACGACCCTACCCTGCCCTGTTTGTTGCAGTACCACATGGCGGTGGTGTTGTCCGTGAACACCTGCACCACTCTTCCTTGCCTTCAGTGCAAGACAAATCGCCCGGAGCTCCAGAAGGTTGATGTGGTGCCTGGACTTCGCCAGAGACCAGAGGCCTTTGACCTCCGCCATTCCCATATGGCTGCCCCATCCCAGGAGTGACGCATCCGTCACTACTGTGAACTCAGGTTGGGGAAGGGAGAGGGATCTGCTGTTGACCAAATCCTGGTTCGTGAATCACCACTGCAACTGACTTGCAGTCCCCTCCGAAATCTGAATGTCACCGGAAAGATTCCCCTGGTGCTGCACCCACTGGAACTTCAGGTCCCACTGCAGAGCACGTACATGCCATCTGGCATGATGCACCAGCAGGATGCAGGAGGCCCTGAGGCCCAGCAGCCTCAGGGTCATTCTCACCGAACACCGGGATGGAGGCTGAAACATCGGTATCAAAGCCCGAATATCCTGGACGTGCTGCTATGGAGGATAGACCCAAAACTGTGCTGTGTCCCGAACCGCCCTGATGGAAAGGAGCTTATGGGAGGGAATCAGGTGCAACTTCAGCATGCTAACTGTGAACCCCAGCAAATATAGGAAGTCCGTCGTAGTCTTGAGGTGGGAGACGACCTGGGTGAGCTCGCCTTCAACAGCCAGTCGTCGAGATAGGGGAAGACTGGAACCCCTGATCTGCGCAGATGAGCTGCGATCACCGCCATCACTTTCGTGAACACCTGGGGGGGGCTGATAAGGCCAAAGGGGAGCATGGTAAACTGAAAATGAGTGTGGCCTACCGTGAACCGTTGGGCAGGCAAGACGGGGATGTGAAAGTAAGTATCCTGCAAGTCCAACGCTACCATCAAATCTCCAGGGTCGAAGGCAGACAAGACCTGAGCCAAGGTTAACATCTTGAACTTCTCCTTTCGGAGGAAGCGGTTGATGTCCCTGAGGACTAAGATAGGATGCAGGCCTATGTCTTTTTGGGTACCAAGAAGTAGTGGGAGTAGCAACCCTGACCTACATCTGGCACAGGGATGGGTTTGATAGCTCCCTTGGCAAAGAGATCCATAACTTCCTGGAAGAGAAGGGCAAATGATCCTCCGACATGGGATGAAATCACCACAAACGGCATGACCCTTACGCACTCCACTGCTCGCGGAACTCCGTGTAGACCGCCAAGTTTTTCTGTCACTTTGCGGAGTTCCTCACCGAGGAACTCCTCATAGGCTTAATCTTATCATGGAAAAATAGATATCAGTCATATGTTAAGAAACAAGGGCGAGTAGAAACCTTTTGGGTGGATATTTAAGACATTATTATTGTGATTTCTTTGGCAATTAGTTGATTTTTGCAAGCACTAACACTTCTCTGTGTAAAGTAAAGACCTTGAGAGTTTTGTAACTTTCAGATACTCAAATTGTGGATTCTGTTGCAATTAAAAATATTTCCAGGCCTGAAATTTCTTTGGAGGTTGCATGCGGCCAGCCTAAGTTATCCTGCAAGTGTTTCTTGATGAATCCTATTGCAACTACAATATGTGCTCTCTCATGTAAAGTCAGGTTGTTAGAAGATTTCCTGCAACTCAAGATATGCCTTACTTTTCACCTCATGTGGATGCATTTCTCATGTTTAGTGAGATCTCCTTTCTGAGTATAACGTTTCTGGCTTTCCCCACCTGTATATGGCTTTAGTCCAGTGTGAATTCTCTTATGTGAAATGACATTGTATTCAAGACTTTGCTTGCATTTCGAGCACTCATAAGGTTTTTCCCCAGAGTGGGATCTCTCGTGAAGCATAACTCTTGTCTTTCAGATTCAAGCTTTTATGGCATAAGGATTTTCTCCAGTGTGGAGTTTCTCATGCAGCTTATCTGGCATTCAAAGCACTCAGTGGCGTCACTAGGGTTGGTGTCACCCGGTGCGGGTAAATCTTGGTGTCACCCCCTCATGACTTCCCTTTTTTTGTACCAGTACACATTTAACAGATCAGTGGGAAACTTTCTAAGAAAGAGCCAAAGCAAGAGAGCTTGTTTTTTTGGATTATTTCGTGCAGTCACACATAAATAATGTAGCAAACACGACCAGCTCTGAAATAAATTATGATCAGAGATCGCTTCATGACACGTCTCTTTAAAGCTGACTGCTGAAGCTCTCTTAATTTATAGCACTGACTGTCTGTGAAGACTAAGAGTGCACAAAAAAGATAATTCACCCGTTGAATTGGTAATTTCTGTTTTTGTGTGTGTCGGAGTTGGAAATAAGGCAGGCAGCCGATCTCTGTTCTCAATGGCTGCCAGATCCTAGTGCTGTGCTTTTAATCACCAAGGTGTGGGCAGTTCAGAAGCGATGCTTCTGAGGCCTGAGTCCTGACTCACACTCACAGAATAGAAATGAACCAGATTGCTACAGCTTCAGGACCGGACTGGGAGCTCAAAGCAGCCCTGGCAAATGTTATTTGACCAGCCTCCATATGGTGCATAGCGAGCGAGCCTGACCCTTGCAAGGAGCAATGGCGGGGTGGGATTTTTTCCCCACCAAGAAAATTTGAGGGAAAAGTGGCAATTGAACATGAGGGTCCAGGAAGAGGCCAGTCAACAAAGACACTGTCACTATAATGAGAAAAGACACCACTGCTGCTGTACAGACACTGCCACAAGTGTAAGAAAAGACACACCAGCCAGCATGAGAAAAGACGCACAACTAGTGTGAGAAAGACACCACTGTGAAAGAAGACACTACGACTAGTGTACATACAAAGGCACAACCACCAATGTTAGAAAAGACACCATCCCTAGTGTATAATGTTAGATACAACAGCACGAAACAAAACCACACAGCTAGTGAGGGAAAGAACGCTACCACCACCAGTGTGAGAAAATACATCACCGTAAGTGTAGAAAGGCACCACTACTAGTGTGCAAAGACACCAAAATCAGTGTAAGAAAAGCCACAGAACTAGTGTGAGAAGAGACAGTGCCACCAGGATGAAGGAAACCCCAATGCCAGCAAAGAAAGACACTACTACTACTGTGAGAAATGATGGTATGACTAGTATACAACGACACTACCAGTGTAAGAAAAGACACCACTGCTGTGAGAAAGGCGCACCATTACTGTGAGAAAAGACACCACCAGCAATGTGGAAGAAGACGCCACAAGTAGTGTACCAAGACACCATCACCAAGATTACCAAGCATTTGCAATGCAATCGGTCTCGCCTTTGGGACATTCTATGTATTTAGCTATACAGCACATTCGCCTGGGTGCTGAAACATTTACTGTTCTTTAACATGGATGGAAAGTAAGCACCAAACTGTGTGACACACCAGGTATGAGACCACATGGAGAGAAATATTGCCTTTCTGAAGGAATGTATTTAATGTACATATGTGTTAATTATATTAAAATATATTGTAAATGCTACTTACCAGTATGCATCTGTTCTTGGCATGTAGGGCTGCTGACATTCATATCTGTGCATAGATCGCCGCCTAGTGTTGGGTCCGGATAATTGCACATTGTTGTCCTGGAAGAGTCTTCGAAGTATCACGAGATAGGTGGCTCCTCCACTGGACTACAGTGCGCATGGGCATCGCCTCCATCCCCAGATTGTTTTTAGCCATTGGCAGAGATGGAGTGAAGTATGTGAGTGATGACCATGCTATGAGCATATATGTATATGAATACTGCAGCTGCTACAGGCGCCGGGGAGGAGGGTGGGCGATATGAATGTCAGCAGCCCTACATGCCAAGAACAGATGCATACTGGTAAGTAGCATTTGCAGTTCGAGGCATGTGGGCTGCTGAATTCATATCTGTGCATAGAATACATAGCAGTCCCTCCATTAGCGGCGGCCGCCCGTGCCAGCTGCAGCAGTCTGAAAAAGTGTTTTGAGAACAGCCTGACCAACAGCTGCCTGCTGTTTGGAGTGCACGTCTACACAGTAATGTTTAGTAAAAGTATGTGTGGTAGACCATGTGGCTGCTCTACAAATATCTTCCAAGGGAATGTTACCTAGGAAAGCCATAGAGGCCCCCAACTTCCTGGTGGAGTGGGCTCTTGATGGGATAGTGAGAGTGCGTTTAGCTTTAGCGTAACAGATCTGAATGCATTTCACGATCCACCTAGCGATCCCAGCTTTGGAGATAGCGTTTCCCTTGTGGTGTGATGCAAAAGCAACGAAAAGCTGCTTGGTTTTGCGAAAATCTTTTGTCCTGTCAACATAGTACATCAAGGCTCTCTTAACGTCAAGGGTGTGGAGCATCCGCTCCGCCAGTGTCTCTGGGTTTTGGAAAAACACTGGCAACTCAATTGTCTGGTTCATATGGAATTGAGATACAACCTTGGGTAAGAATTTCGGGTTAGTGCGGAGTACAACCCTGTTAGCATGTACTTGGAAGAAAGGTTCCTGGATGGTGAGCGCCTGCAACTCGCTAACCCTCCGTAGCGATGTAATTGCTACTAAGAAAGCAACCTTCCAAGTCAGAAACTGAAGCTCACAAGAGTGCAGTGGCTCAAAGGGAGGACCCATCAGCCTTGTAAGAACCACATTGAGGTTCCATTCTGGAGCTGGTGGGGTCCTTGGTGGAATGACTCTCTTGAGTTCTTCCAGAAAAGCCTTGATAGCAGGGACCTTAAAAAGTGACAGGTGTTGCCTATTCTGGAGGTATGCTGCCATAGCAGACAAGTGAATGCAGATGGAAGAGTACGCCAAATTGCATTGATACAGGTGGAACAGGTAACAAATGATGTTTTGAATGGAAGCATCTAGCGGGTCAATATCGTGGTTTACACAGTAAATGACAAACCTCTTCCATTTAGCCGCATAAAAAGCTCTAGTAGTGGGCTTTCTTGCCTCCCGAATAATGTTCATGCAATCGGGAGGAAGATTGAGGTAGCCAAACTCTAGGACTTCAGGAGCCAGATCGCCAGGTTGAGCTGTTGCGGATCTGGGTGCTGAATGTCGCCATGGCTCTGCGTCAGAAGGCTGGGAGTGAGATGAAGCCTTTGATGCGGTACCACTGAGAGTTCCAGAAACGTGGTGTACCATGGTTGGCGAGCCCACGTTGGAGCAACCAGGATGAGAGTCATCGGGTGCTGCCTGAGTTTGCGTGCCACCAGCGGTATCAGAGGTGCTGGGGGAAAAGCGTACGCAAATCTGCCTGACCAGTTCATCCACATCGCATTGCCCTGCGATTGCGGGTGTGGGAACCTGGCGGCGAAGCTTTGGCATTTTGCGTTCTCCTTTGTGGCGAACAGGTCTATCTCTGGATGACCCCACCTTTGGAAGTACGGTTGGAGTACTGATGGATGTATCTCCCACTCGTGCATTTGGTGGCTGTGCCTGCTGAGCAGGTCCGCCATCTGGTTGTCTTTGCCCGGGAGATGCTCCGCCATGAGGAAGATGTTCCTCTGAATGGCCCACTTCCACATGCTCTGAGCCAGATGAGACAGCTGCGGAGAGTGTGTGCCCCCCTGTTTCTGAATGTAGTACATGGCCGTCATGTTGTCCGTCCGGATCAACACGACTTTGTTGCACAGATGTACTTTGAATGCCTTCAAGGCCATGAAGATTGCCATCAGTTCCAAAACGTTGATGTGCATCTTCCTTTGCTGTAGTGTCCATAGTCCCTGCACTGTGTAGTGGAGTACATGCGCTCCCCATCCCTGGAGAGAAGCATCCGTTGTCAGGATAATCTGTGGCACAGGCTCCTGGAATGGTCGGCCCTTGCAAAGGTTTTGTGGATTCCACCAATGCAGAGAGTTGTATGCCCGACCGCTCACCAACACTAGGTCTGTCAGTTGCCCATGAGCCTGAGTCCACTGACGTGCCAGGCACTCCTGAAGCGGACGCATATGTAACCTCGCGTGGGGGACGATGGAGATGCAGGAGGCAATCATGCCTATCAACTGCATGAACACTTTCGCTGGAAGCGAGTGCTGAGGTCTGAATCGTTGGATCAGCGTCTGGATACTGGCGATTCTCACTGAATTTGGCTGCGCAGTGGCTGCCAGAGTGTCTATTGTTGCGCCCAGATACTGCCGTATATGGGCGGGCTGGAGATGGGATTTTGGATAGTTCAGCGAGAATCCCAGATCGTGCAGGAGGTGAATTGTGCGGGACACGTGGTCCGCGCACTGCTGTTCCGTCTTTGCCTGAATGAGCCAGTCGTCCAGATAGGGATAGACGTGGACGTTCTGGCGTCGTAGATGCGCTGCCACAGTCGCCAGGCACTTTGTAAAGACCCTTGGCGCCGTGGTGACCCCGAAAGGCAGAACCCTGAACTGGTAGTGCTGGTCTAGAATCGTGAATCTGAGGTACTTCCTGTGGGAAGGATGCAGGGGGATGTGAAAATACGCATCCTTTAGATCTAGCGTAGCCAGGAAGTCCCCTTGCCGAAGCAGGGGGAGGACCTGCTGCAACGTGAGCATGTGAAAGTGCTCCGATAGAATGTACCCGTTGAGGGGCCTGAGGTCCAGGATGGGCCTTAGGGATCCGTCCTTTTTGGGGATTAGAAAGTACAGAGAGTAAATTCCTGTTCCCCTTTCTTGCAGTGGGACGACCTCTATTGCCCCTTTTTGCAGCATGACTTGAACCTCCTACTGCAACAAGTGCAAGTGCTCGCCGGACATAGGACGGCTTCTTGGAGGTATGTTCGGTGGAGTGGAAGTAAGTTCTAGACAGTAACCGTACTGGATAAGAGACTTGACCCACCTGTCCGTGGTGATGGATTTCCACGCGGGCAGGAACTGCTGGAGTCTCCCCCCGACCGGTGTTGTGTGGTCGGGGGCAGTGACAAGGCGTCACTGTTTGTTGGCTGTGGAGGACCTGGAGCTGTTGTTTCCACGTCCCCTGCCTTTGATGTTGTTGCCCCTGTAACCACCTCTACTCTTGTTTGTGTATGAGGTCTGGGTGTTGGTCTTGTAATACTGTGTGGACTGCGATGCCTGACCCCTTGAGGTGCCTCTGTGATTGGAGCGGCGAAAGGAACCACCCCGAAACTGCTGAGACTGGAGGGCCCCCATAGACTTGGCCGTGTCCGTGTCTTTTTTCATCTTTTCAAGTGTCGCATCCACATCGGGGCCAAACAGGTGGTCAGGATTAACTGTTTGGTTCAGGATTGTTGTCTGAATATCTGGCTTAAATCCGGATATCCTAAGCCACGCATGCCTTCTCAGCAACACGCTAGTGTTGATCGCCCTGGAGGCAGTATCAGCCACGTCCAGCGCACATTTGATGGAAGCGTTGGTAATCAACTTCCCTTCCTGAATCAACATTTCACCTGCCTCCTTGTACTGATCAGGCAAGTGCTGCAGAAGTGTTTCCAGGGTGTCATAATGCGCCCTATCGTAGCGTGCAAGAAGGGCCTGTGTGTTCGAAATGCGCCAAATATTAGCTGCCTGCGCAGCAATTCTTTTCCCCGAGGCTTCAAATATTTTTGACTCTTTGTCTGGGGGAGGAGCGTCACCCGTTGTCTGCGAGTTCGCCCGCTTACGTGCGTTGGAAACCACCAAAGAATCCAGTGGCAAATGTCCCCTGATGTACGTTGGATCCGAGGGCGCTGCCTTGTATTTTTTATCAATTTGAGGATTGATGACTCGCGCCCGAGTGGGCTCCTTGAATACCTCTGGCACATGCTTCAGCACTCCCTTCAGCATAGGCAGTGTCTTGACCGACTTCTCAGCCACTGAGAAAGTGTCAAACAAAAAATCGACATCCACAGGATCTGAATGTAGGTCTACATCATGATTAGCTGCAGCCCTCTCAATCAGAGCGTTGAAGGCTGCAGAGTCCTCTGTGGGAGAAGTCTTTGCAGCAAAGAGCTGCGGTTCATGACCGGAGTGCGGGTCCTCAGGGTCGCCTCCGGCGGACCAAGGTTCATGTACCTCCTCTGGATCCGAGTATGCTGGATAGGTGTACTCGTCCTCCTCATCTCCGTCACCTTCTCCAGCGTTGGAATGCGTTGGTGAAAGGTCTAAATTATGTGGAGATGCAGGCTCTATAGGGGCAGAAGTACCCGCAGAGTCCTTCTTGTTTTTGAGTGGAATACGATAATTTTCCAACACCGGCTCCGTGGTGATCTTCCGTTTGAGGAGGGAGAGCTTCCCGGTGTTGGCGTCGATAATAACCTCCCGACGCTCCTCATCTGCGAGCGGCTGGAGTCGATGCTTCGGCACCACCAAGGACGCCTTGGGCGTTGAAACCACCTTCAAAGGCACCCCAGGCCCATGCTTCGAAGCGAAAGCCTTCGGCGTCGACTTCGGCGGCAGCATGTAGCGGATAGGCGTCTGCGCCTTCGCCGGCTTCGGTGTAGGCTTCGGCGCCACATCCTTCGGTTCGGGAGCCTCAGCGTCCTTCCGAATCCTCTGCAGGGACTCGACGACCTTTTTGGCTAAGGCCGGAGAGGGCTGGACCGGCTCGAGCGATTTTCCCGAGTCCGGAGTCGGGTCGGTGAAAGGCACGGTCTTCGGAGCCGACACATCACCATCTTTGGCCTTGACGGCCGGAGCCGGCGCAGCCAGATCTTCGGCGCCGTCCCGACGCTTCTTCGGAGCCTTTTTCGGGTCCTGGACCTCGACCCCCTTCGGCGCCGACGCGGCCGCGTCGGACGTCTTCGCCCTCGGCTTCGACACCTGGATCTTCGGGTCGGCCATCTTGGCGTGGCTCTTGCCGTCGGCCATTTTGAATTTCTTGGACTTTGAGGCCTCTGGAGCCGTCTGTCCCACCAGAGCGACTTTCACGTTCGGTTTCGAAACCGTTGGTGTAGACCCCGATGGCTTCACTTTCGTTTTCTTCAACGGGAGTGGCACATCAGAAATGTCCGTGGCCGGGCCCGGAGGCGAGGCCGTGGGACGGTTAACAGGGTCTTGGGTAAGGCCCGAAGGCGATCCCTCGACCTGGGCCGTGTAACGGGGGTTGACCCCTGAGTCAGTCTGAGGATGCTCCTCCTCCGAGCTATCCTCCACGGTGGCAATGGCCCCATCGTCGTCCCCTACTTCACCGACGACTTCATCAAACTCCTCGTCTCCCGCGTCGTAGCTTTCTTCCTCCGACGCCGGGCTAGAGTCCGAAACTTGAAAGACATTGTCGTCTCCAACGTCTTCTTCGAAGATGTTGTCTGGCGGGGGCACAGATAACTGGGCCTGGAGTCTAGCGGCCCGACGAAGCTTGAGAGTCTTCTTACACCGGAACTTTGAACAGGCCATACACCTGTCCTCGTCATGGTCCGGCGACAGACATTTGTTGCACACTGGGTGCACATCGAGGTGTGAATACTTGGAGGTGCACACCGGGCACCTCTTGAACGGAGTTTGTTCCATGTCTGGAGCGTCGTGTAGGCCCGTCCGCGCCGACAGCACGCGGAAGGGTAGCAAGAGTTCGGAGCTGAAGAATAGTCAAACCCGAACGAAAAACGATACCGGCGCCAAGCCTAAAGACCTTTTGGTCTTGAGTTAGGAAAGTTAAACTATTATCGATTCCGACAGACGGAACCGAAAACACATCCGAACCCAATGGCGGAAATAAAACAATCTGGGGATGGAGGCGATGCCCATGCGCACTGTAGTCAAGGGGAGGAGCCACCTATCTCGTGATACTTCGAAGACTCTTCCAGGACAACAATGTGCAATCATCCGGACCCAACACTAGGCGGCGATCTATGCACAGATATGAATTCAGCAGCCCACATGCCTCGAACATATATTTTAATGTTGTGTTATATGTTGGCATTGTGAGTTGCTTACTTTTGTTAAAAGCAGGTAACACACATAATCTAGTTAATCTTCTATCATATCAGCCATGCATCATAGACAGTTTGAAAAACACTTCTTGGCTATTTTGTATTGTTACTATATTCAAAATTATCCGTATCAAGTCATTTACCTACATGGCTTATTATTGATAGTGGACCTGTCAGTCGTTGAGGGCCCAGGTGAGATGTGACAAGTTCAGGGAAGGGATGGATTCTCAAGCTATGCCACAGCAATGAAAACGACTTCCATTCTTCATTGCTCTGTTAGTGAATATCTAGATTTTGAAACTGGTATCCATGTAAGTTATACCATTAACAGGGCCAGACTGGAAGCTAAATCCTGCTCTGGCGAATATATTCAAACCCGCCCTGCACTTCAAGAGGCTGAGAGTGGGCTGAAGCTATGGGGGCATGGCTTGGCCACCCAGGAAGCCCATTCTGTTCTGAAAATAGCCCTATCACCTGCAGCCCATCAGGGGAATGCTAACGTGGCAGTATGGCCAATCCGGGCATTTTACAAAATGCACACTGTAGCAGGAGCAGCTTTTCAAACATGAGACGCGGTACACAGATCACCTCGTTTCAGTGAGTCTTTCTCTAAAGGAACCAGTTTGAGGCAGAATTACAGAAGCCCTCGTGGGTATTGTGGAGGAGGCGGTAGGATGCCGTAGAGGTCAATAAAACTCCTCTGCATTATACTACAATGCAGACAGCTCTGTAACGCTGCACATATACCATAAAATGAACGCAGAGATAAATAGGTCTGCCCAGGGTCACATGGTTTCAGAACAAGTGTTTAAATCTGGATTAGACAAGTAAAGTTTGATGTAGAGAATGGCGGTAAGTAGGCACACCTGTATCTGCTGCACCTTAAGAAAAGGCTCCACCACCCCACCCACAAGCTGCCCTCACCCAGCACCCACTGCGAGACTATCAAATTTAAAACAGCCCTGGCAACAAATTATTAATTCAGCTCCCATTTGCACCGAGTGAGTGACCCCGGCACTTTGCTCAGTATAATTTTCCCAGGATAATTTTGGAAAAATCAAACTGAAAAGTGCCTGTTGAAAGGTTTCAATTATATACGCTAGTTTTACTGGTTGTTCAGAAGGGGATTTTTTAAATTAAATATTCAAGTACATAAGAGTTTATTTAGCACAGTAGCGCTATTTCTACAGTTTCTAATCATGCAAGCACCTATGTAAGAATACCGTTCTTGACGAGAAAAAGATGGTAGAGTTCTGAGACGCTTTCTCCTAATTCATGGATACATTAGTATTTTAAACGGGCCTGCCGCCTGAGAATCTCACAGAGGCCGCCGGGATCACATAACAGGTGCATCACAACTCCTGGGTGCGCTACCGGCCTCCAGGTGTAAAAACCGGCCTCCAGGTGTAAAAACCGGCCTTCAGGTGCCCTGTACAGCTTTATTCATAGTTGAAACATGACTCACACACATGTTCGTTAATCCTGGGCCCGGGGCCGGCCTCGATTGTCTGGGACTCTCACTCTGGTAATGCGATTATTGCGATCTGAATCTAGTGAACTGTGTGTCTGCCCTGCCAAATTTCTCACTTCATTGAGTTCAAAACTTCATTCTAAAAATGATATTTCTCTATTCTCTCTCTCACCGTCCGTGACCGACTGCCTCCGAACCCAAGTCAGTCCCAGTCCCAGGCCACTGTCCCAAATTTGAAGGGGAGACGACGGCGCTCCTCCGCTCGGGATATCAAAGAAGATGGCTCAGGCTGCTGGCACAGTCAGGAATTCTTTATTTCTAGCAGCAGCGCGAAGCACTACATGCACTCCCCTGCGCTGCCGTCTCCGAGTCTCGTCAGAGGAGCACAGCGCGCGGGGGCTGTCCCAGGGCCGTCATTGGTAGCGCTAAAGATTGACGGCCCTGGGACCCAAACTGGGTGGGTACACCACGCATCCGAATCATCACCGACCCCACCGGTGCGTAGTGTGCGTGCGTGCGTGCGTGGCCAGTGGCGACGTGCTGCAGTGCACAATCACTGTACTGACTGCAGAGTAGTATAATATTTTTATTTTGTAAGCAGGTGCACAACTCGATGCGCTAAGACAAAGTTGCGGTGGGCGGCGGCTTCAATCAAGGCTTGCACAGATGCTGATGCACTATAAATAAAAAGCAGTGAAGCACTGGCAGGCAGCAGCAGCCGCAGCAGAGAGGTACAGTGAGGGCGAGGCTGAGGCTAACTAACCAGATTGGTGTCACCCATGATGGGGTGACACCCGGTGCGGTCCGCACCCCCCGCACCCCCCTAGTGACGCCACTGAAAGCACTCATAAGGTTTTTCATCAGTATGGAGTCTCTTATGGTTGGTGAGGCTGTGCCTATCAAATAGGAATTTCTGGCATTCACAGTATTGGTAATGTTTTTTCCCTGTGTGCGTCTGCTCATGTAGAGGGAGATTGCGTTTAAAATTAATGCTTTTCTGGCATTCGGAGCACTGAATTATTTTAATGGTGTGTTTTCTTATGGTGCTTGAAACCATCTCTACCTCTGAATCTTTTCTGACATTAAGAGCACTGATAATTTTATTCACCAGTGTGGATACTCACATGTTTACTGAGTTGAGATTTTTGGCTGAAACATTTTTGGCATTCAGAGCACTGATAAGGCTTTTCCCCAGTGTGGATTCTTATATGCTCAGTGAGACTGAATTTTTCACTGAAACATCTGTGGCATTCAGAGCACTGATAAGGTTTTTCCCCAGTGTGGGTTCTTATATGCTGAGTGAGACTGCTTTTTTGAATGAAACATATCTGGCATTCAGAGCACTGATAAGGCTTTTCCCCAGTGTGGATTCTTATATGCTCAGTGAGATGGCTTTTTTGACTGAAACATATCTGGCATTCAGAGCACTGATAAGGCTTTTCCCCAGTGTGGATTCTTATATGGTAAGTGAGACTGCTTTTTTCACTGAAACATCTGTGGCATTCAGAGCATTGATAAGGCTTTTCCCCAGTGTGGGTTCTTATATGCTGAGTGAGACTGAATTTTTCACTGAAACATCTGTGGCATTCAGAGCATTGATAAGGCTTTTCCCCAGTGTGGGTTCTTATATGCTGAGTGAGACTGATTTTTTCACTGAAACATCTGTGGCATTCAGAGCACTGATAAGGTTTTTCCCCAGTGTGGGTTCTTATATGCTGAGTGAGACTGCTTTTTTGACTGAAACATATCTGGCATTCAGAGCACTGATAAGGCTTTTCCCCAGTGTGGATTCTTATATGCTTAGTGAGACTGCTTTTTACACTGAAACATTTGTGGCATTCAGAGCACTGATAAGGCTTTTCCCCAGTGTGGATTCTTATATGCTGAGTGAGACTGCTTTTTTGAATGAAACATTTCTGGCATTCAGAGCACTGAAAAGGTTTATACCCAGTGTGTGTTCTTATATGCCAAGCGAGACTGCTTTTGTCAATAAAACATTTCTGGCATTCAGAGCACTGAAAAGATTTTTCCCCAGTGTGGGTTCTTCTATGCCAAGTGAGAATACTTTGGTAACTGAAACATTTCTGGCATTCAGAGCACTGGTAAGGTTTTTCCCCAGTGTGGGTCCTTGTATGTATAGTAAGTGCTCTTTTGTCACTGAAACATTTCTGGCATTCAGCGCACTGATAAGGTTTTTCCACAGAGTGGGTTAATGCATGTCGATATAGACTCGCTTTGATACTAAACCTTTCCTGGCATTCAGAGCACTGATAAGGTTTTTCCCCACTGTGGATTCTCAAATGCTCAGTGAGATAAGATTTACGGCTGAAACTTTTTGGGCATTCAGCGCACTGGTAAGGTTTTTCCACAGAGTGGGTTAATGCATGTCGATATAGACTCGCTTTGATACTAAACCTTTTCTGGCATTCAGAGCACTGATAAGGTTTTTCCCCAGTGTGGATTCTCATATGCACAGTGAGATAAGATTTATGCCTGAAACTTTTTTGGCATACTTTGCACTGAGAGTGGTTTGCCCCAGTGTGCATTGTGTCAAATTCTGTGAGATAAGATTTATGGCTGTATCTTTTTTGGCACATGTAACTTTTTTTCCCCAACTTAGGTTATTTTGCCTTGATTGAGGCGGTTTTGAACACTGAATTTGTTCTCACAGTCCGTGTTTTTATAAGGTGTATTCCTAGAGTTAATATCTCTACGTTTAGTTTTCTTTTGCTTATATGCCACAGTAAGAGTGAACCCGATTTTAGAGTTGGGCTTGTTTAGATAATGTTCAGCATTTATCTCTAAAAGAAATTGTGTGTAATTTTCTTAACACTTCAAGTGAGCAAAATATGTCTGAAAGCAGCCCTGTAACACCTGTTGAAATATTTCTAGCAGATAATAGTCTTTAGGTTATAGCCTATCCGGCAGCAACTTATTTTGTGACTGAAGATTTTCTCAAATCTATTTGTATAGGTTCTTAGCAATGCAGTGATAAGGTGTTAGTCTGATATTTATTAATTAAACTGATAAGTACCTTTTTGCACTGACGTAATGGCAGTAACTGAGGGCGTTAGAACGTGCACAGTACGATTGTGGATCACGAGTCTCAGAACATCAGTTCCTTTTACCCTTTCTATGTTTGGTGTAAGGTTAGGTTTGTAGTTCTGAAGACGAGGATTTATTTACATTACCTATAGCGCAACTGTGCTCATTTAATCCATTTTTATATTTAACAGTTTTACATATCACTCATTCACAGCAGATACTGTTGAGGCGATTTACATAGAAATACAGAACAGTACACAATAAAAAATAAACAATCTGAGGTGGTCATGAACACAATAAAGTGGTGAATTTTTAAGGTTTTCACAAGAGTGAGCAGAGTGGGTTGTCGTTTTCTACCCAGAGTCAGATAGTCTCAAACTTGTGTAACTGGTTAAAAACGGTTGTTGAACAAAGGTAATTTTCCAATCTTTTGGTTGTTAACGTGTCAGCTTCGGAGTCTTCTCTCAGCGTCTTTTCTTTGATGGTCTGCAGAAGAAAGCTTTTGTTATAACTTTCTTTTATGCAGTGTGTGCTTCCTCTCTGGAATTACATGATGTTTTAGATGAAGGTTATTCTGTGCACAGATTTGGCTTTGCTCTGGGTTAATGAAATGCTAAATTAGAGACTTCACTTACAGTATAGTACTTTCCTCAGCTCCCACTTCCTCGCCACACCTGGATTTTGGAAATGGTTTAAACGTAGAATGCTGGATGTCCTTCAGTTTTTCAAAATAATCCTTCTTATGGCACTGACTTCAGTTGCCTGGTGCTAAATCTTCCTTTCTTCGTCAGTAATTTCAATCACCTATAGTATTAAAATTAAATACTTAATACATGAAAATTTCCCAAAATATCATTTACAAGCCAAATCAATGCAGAGTTGCAGAATTTTGAAAATGTTGAGCTGTTTTTCATACAGAGCAGAGTGTAGAATTGTAGCCTGAGAGAACGTGGATGTAGGAGTGAGGATTTATAGAATTTTCAACATTTTATTAAGCTCACAAAGGATACATGCAACCTATGGACTTGTAACATAGAATCCCAAAGGCAGAAATTAAAGTCATATGCACTGGCACCAAACAGATATTTAAACAAGCATTTACATTGCAACGGTTTCGCCTTTGCAAAAGTTAGAGCTATTGGCATTGTAAATGACAACATTTTTATTTATGTGTTGGTTTTGAAAACATAAATAAATGGCATTGTCATTTACAATGCCAATAGCTTAATCTCTCGCAAATGCCACACACACACACCCACAGAGAGCCACACCCAGAGAGCCCCCCTCAGAGCCCCCCACACACACACCCACACAGAGCCACCCACACCGAGCCCCCCCACACACCCACACAGAGCTCCCCCCACACACCCACACAGAGCCCCCCCCCACACAGACCTTCCCCACACACCCACATGGAGCCCCCCACACACCCACACAGAGCCCCCCACACACTGTGAGCCCCCCACACACCCACACACAGCCCCCCACACACTGCGAGCCCCCCCACACACTGCGAGCCCCACACACTGCGAGGCCCCCCACACACACACTGCGTGCCCCCCACACACACACTGCGAGCCCCACACACTGCGAGACCCACACACTGCTGCTGTTTACAAGGAGGGGCCGCATGTAAAGGTCAAGTTGGACACAAGCGGAAACAGTTGGAAACAGAAGAATGGTGAGATGGTTGGAAGTTGGTTCAGCTTGGGTATGGAAGGTGACACTAAAGTTACTCCTTTCCTTGTGCTCAAGATGCTTTGCACTGTGTTTAGAGCTAAGATGGACCTTGAACACGAAGCAAGAAGTGTACAAGCACCTGCACTTAGCAACAAGGCCAGGGATGTGAGACTACAGGATCACGTGATACACATAGATCTGGCAATACAGAGAAGGTTGTGAGCGAAAGGATGAAACCAGAAAATGAATGCTGTCAAACAAGAAAGCGCATCTGGTAATCCGCGACAGGCAACAGTTAAGTTTATCAGAAATTGAGGTTTCCTTTTTTTTTACTTGTCTCTACTGCTATGATTCTGGGTAAAATGTAAGAGTTGTTTTTCTACCGCTCTGAGCTCTGTTGGGGCCGCCGATCCCCAGGTCACTGCAGGCGTCAGCTCACTGCCGCCCATCGCCTGTAGAAAGTGATTTACAAGCTGCTTGAGCCAATTAGCATCTGCGTCTTACAACGGGGGGCTCACCAGGGCACCTCTGAAGTACAAATCGGCCGTGAGGCGGCTTAAAGGTGTCCTCCAGGTGTCTGGGCCTTCTGGACAGGCAGTGTTGTCCTGCAGCTAAATCCACATGGGAGGGTCCTGTCCACCCCGAGAGCCCGGCCTGTCAATACAGCTGCTGAGCGCAATCACAACACGGCTTAGGCGGGATTTGTTTATTACTGGCGAGGTTAAGTAATTGTCACGGGATATGGAGAGCAGACAGGACTGGTTCGGGTGGGCCAAGTGGCGTAGATTCTATAGATGCCCTTTCTGGAGATAGGTGTCGACCTACATTTCTCACTTCCTAACTTCTGAGAACTTAAAAATGTGACGTATTTGTACACCATGTGCCAGTGAATTCGATGCGTGTTCTGCACAGTTGATGGTACTTTCGGCAGCCACCCTTCAGTACGTTTTTCATGAAGCTCTACTGATTTCAGAACTAAACCTAAACGCTCTGCGTAACGGGTGACATTACCTCCAATGTACCTTATTTAAATCTTTAAACACGTGAGTGACAACTGCACGGCTGGGACAGCAATGTTACCCTGGGCGGGGTCCAATTTAGTAAAATTGTACTTTAGAAAAACAAATTGTTGGTAAACACCATCATGAAAACTATATGTGTTTTTGAATGAAAAAACAGTTATGCATCATAAGAATGTCACCCCTGTATGTCCCTCATGTCCTTGTACATAAAGATGCTTTGGAAATTAAAGATCGTAGGTGCTACAATTTATACGAATAACTTTCTATTTTTATTTCAGAAGGAACACTTTTTTGCTTCGTGCGGACAGTGGTCACCATAGCACAGTTAAGGAGCGGAGAGTTGGTAGACGACCTTGTCGAAGAGGGCAGGGAAGGGGCAGGCCGAGGGGGTACTTTGTGGGGCCTTACATGAGGTCAACATCTTTTTCCCCTCTCTGCAGGTAGTTGTGCACCAGCCAGCTAAGAAACAGTGGACTTGTTATAGAGGAATCTAAAATAAAGTTTATTTTGCATGTAACAAGGACTGGCAGTCGTGTACTAGAAGCCCACAGTGTCGTTGCGCTTTGTTCTTTGCTAGCCCATTGTCACTTGAAATAACCGATTGGGCCATGAACTCAGTATAATTCAAATACAGATCCAGGCCCACTCGAGCCAGAGTTTTGTTTTCCTGCTGAGTTCCGCCCGTGGGGGGGCTCTATTACTCCTGGAACAGACTCGGTTTGCCTGTGGCCTCCATCTCTGCTACTCGCGTCCGACAGGTGAGGACGGCTCAGTGGAGTGGTGGGGCGGTGTCCAGACGCCCTAATGAGATTTGGAAGCTGCCGAGCTTCTGAGTGGGGATGAGGTCTCAGGGCGTAATGGCCTAGCGTTTATGCAGACTCCATGTGTGGGAGGATTATTTTTTTTATTTTTTTAAGGGTTGGAGATGTCAATGGAGAAGGTACGGATGCAATATTGAGGAATAAAGATTAGAAAGGGAAAGCACCAGGGCCCTAACGTTTTAGGACTACGGATGGAGTGGGCAGAGCAAAAACCAATTTGCAGTACCTGGCAGCAAAGCTCAAACTTCTTGTCTGGCGCGAGGATGCAGAGCAATGGTTATCGATGTAAAGGGTCCGGATGCCCCAAATTTCCTGGTACACCTACCAGGAAGGGCCACTGGTGGGGCGGAGTAGCGTGGTGGCGATCCGGCGGAAGGCAGATGTAGTGACACACAAAACCTTCTTGCGGAAGGGAAATTTTAAAGGGGAGACAAATAACCTAAAACATTTGATCTATACAAAAATACCCAACGCGCAGCTTGGGTGAATGGCAGACCCTCCCAGGGGCCCTGCGGTATGCGCCAGCCCCATCCTGGCACCAGAGGCCATCAGGCCAGCGGAAGTATGCATTTCTGAATTGCATGCTCCTCGTTTGAGAAGAGACCGATATACGAGGACTGTATACCCCGATTGATTGATTTTGTGGGGAAGCAGGCACGGCCTGCCACCCTACCCCGCAGAGCAGCGGCCGCGCCTCTCGCCGCACCCCTCCCAGGTCTCACTACTCAGTCCCACCTACACGGCTCTCGCCCTGCACCCCGTCACTGTAGCCGGTGGCCAATATTAAGCCTGCAAAGAAAGAGCACCACACTCACCGCGGCCCGGGTTCACCAATGCTCACGAATAATCACCGAAAGCAGCTGTAGCTTTCCATCCTCGGGCAGCCTTACGGTCGTTTTCTTACTTTCGTTCAGTTCGTCACTTCCGCTTACCTGCAAGGACAGTGACATCGCGCAGCCCACCCCAGCTCGGAGTAGGGAGCGGGTCGGGTCTGCATCCTCACAGGGAGAGCGAGCAGGCTGGTGTGACGAAGGATGCCAAGACCCAAAAAAAAATAACCCGCCCACCGCCGCATGACGTGGGCAGAAAGCCTAAAAATCGCCGGAACGCCCACGAATCTGCTCCGGCATTGACGGACAGATCTGTCTTCCAATGGCAAGCCTCCATTTATGGAGCTAGCAGCAAAGCTCAAACTTCTTGTCTGGCGCGAGGATGCAGAGCAATGGTTATCGATGTAAAGGGTCCGGATGCCCCAAATTTCCTGGTACACCTACCAGGAAGGGCCACTGGTGGGGCGGAGTAGCGTGGTGGCGATCCGGCGGAAGGCAGATGTAGTGACACACAAAACCTTCTTGCGGAAGGGAAATTTTAAAGGGGAGACAAATAACCTAAAACATTTGATCTATACAAAAATACCCAACGCGCAGCTTGGGTGAATGGCAGACCCTCCCAGGGGCCCTGCGGTATGCGCCAGCCCCATCCTGGCACCAGAGGCCATCAGGCCAGCGGAAGTATGCATTTCTGAATTGCATGCTCCTCGTTTGAGAAGAGACCGATATACGAGGACTGTATACCCCGATTGATTGATTTTGTGGGGAAGCAGGCACGGCCTGCCACCCTACCCCGCAGAGCAGCGGCCGCGCCTCTCGCCGCACCCCTCCCAGGTCTCACTACTCAGTCCCACCTACACGGCTCTCGCCCTGCACCCCGTCACTGTAGCCGGTGGCCAATATTAAGCCTGCAAAGAAAGAGCACCACACTCACCGCGGCCCGGGTTCACCAATGCTCACGAATAATCACCGAAAGCAGCTGTAGCTTTCCATCCTCGGGCAGCCTTACGGTCGTTTTCTTACTTTCGTTCAGTTCGTCACTTCCGCTTACCTGCAAGGACAGTGACATCGCGCAGCCCACCCCAGCTCGGAGTAGGGAGCGGGTCGGGTCTGCATCCTCACAGGGAGAGCGAGCAGGCTGGTGTGACGAAGGATGCCAAGACCCAAAAAAAAATAACCCGCCCACCGCCGCATGACGTGGGCAGAAAGCCTAAAAATCGCCGGAACGCCCACGAATCTGCTCCGGCATTGACGGACAGATCTGTCTTCCAATGGCAAGCCTCCATTTATGGAGCTAGCCAATGGAAGACAGAGGCGGGACTAGGCCAACATACTGTTGACATAAGATTTCGCCTGCGTGAAACGCTGGTTGCGCAGCTTTCGACAGGCGAAACCTAAAAAGTCATTGTTACATGTAATCCACTTGCACGAAAGACAAACCATACTGTCTTGAGCAATAACTTCTTAATTTTCTTGGACAGGGTGGCCGGTTCCTCAAGGATAACTTGTTGAAGGTAGGGTAATATTTTTGCTTGGATAGATAAACAGTCTATGGATTCAAATACACGCTCATAGGGTAGGACAGAAAAGAAGGTTAGGATCAGGATAACATTTAGGAACGTGTTTTTAGTTTTAATGTAAAATGTGTTCATGCTCAAGACTGATTTCTATACAATGAACAAGATCAACTAGTAGCATCCAGGGTGATCTTTGTAGATGGATGGCAATGGTTACCACCTTCAAAAGATCCTAGAATCACACTGTTATACAAGGGGAATGGAAAGGGGAGACCACTCGGTCCCCCCGAACGTATGGCTGGGTGCCCCGCCCACCCGAGGAACCTTTGTGGGCGGGGGGCGTGACCCGACCGGTATGCCCAAAGTGGCGTGGTCGGGGCACGCCCCCGCCGCCTAAGAAGGAGGTCCTATAACTCCGGGCCCGGAAGTCCGTGTATTTCCGGGCGGGAAGGAGGATGCCGCCCCGCCCCCCGCTGGAAGCTTACAAGGCGAGGAGGTCTGAGCAGGGGTCCTCTTGTTCTCGCGCTTTGGAGGCTGCACCACTCGACGCCTGTGAGCCCTCAACAAGAGCAAGTCGCGATTTTGAGCGTGGTAATCGTGTGTCTTTCTCTTTCAGTTCCTGAGAAGCGTTTTTGGAGTCCGGAGAGCTGTGGTTAAGCGGATTTGCGGAACAAAACAAGAGCGGAGATGCCGGGGAAAAAGATTGCAAAGGGCGTTGAGATGGAGCGCTTGCTACGCACACTGGTGAACAAGGTTTCATCGATGGATAGGAGGTTTGGTAAGGTGGACCAACTGGGTCGCAACTTGGCCGAGCTACAGAGAAAGGTAGAGGCACAGGCAGGGCCCTCAGGAGGGCCGAAGAAGACTCGGGGTCCTGCCCTGCCGAATGTCACACCAGGTGGCAGAGGGAAGAGCAAGAGAGGCAAGAAAGATGCCAAGGACGCTCCGCTGCCCGAGGAGGTCCCGGTAGCACCGTCCGCACCTGTGCCCGATGGGGCCCCGGTAGCACCGACTACACCTGTAGTTCCGGTGGTGGTCCCGACTGATGGGGGCCTGCCGATCCCAGTGATTGTAACCCCACTGGAGAAGGAGCAGATACCCCCTGAGTTGGCCGCGCACCTGGCGGCGGTCCTGCCATGGCTAAAAAAGGGGGCCACGGGGTCTGCGCCGGCGGTAGAACCCACTGAGGAAGCTAGGCAAATAATTGAGCAGCTTAATCGGGCAAGGGGTGTCGGGCGGGAAATGTACTTTCTCCCCCTCTGCAGGAGACACCCGCAGTGACGCCGGAGAACCAGAAGACGGCGGTTCCAGCCGGCGAAGGAGCGGTTGAACAGGGTAAGAGATCTCTCCCGATCATGGGGGATGGTGTGCTACCTTCTAGGCGGCAAAGCTTGGCGCAACATGTGCCCATGGCAACGAAGGAATTGATTTGGGGCGACAAATGTATAAACATGTTTTCTCTATTGAAGGACAACCGTGAGTTTGAATACGCTAAGAGTCAGAAAGAATGGATGCATCCCGGTGAGTGGAGAGCAAAAATGGCGGAATTACGGGTAGAGGAATCAATAATGAATTGGGTCATGGCTTTCTCGGTGTTCGTCGCAATTGTGGCGGAAAAATTTCCTGAATTGTTGGCGGATTTGGCATGTTATCAAAGCAGGATAACGAGTTTCCATGAAAAATACGGGGGGGATGTATGGAGAGGTTATGATACTACATTCCGAAAGGAAAAGGAATTTAACAATACATTAACGTGGGATTGTTTGGATACCGTTGCATGGCATGCTCAGTTTACCCCGGATATCGGAGGTGCCGGGGTGGGCCATCTGGTTTTAGGCCTTAGCACCAGAAGCGGGCCCAGCCCTTTCGGACACCGGATGGGGGAGACCAGCAGGCCAGAACGGGGGAAATGGCAACAAGCGCGGGGTGTGTTGGGGTTACAACAGAGGGTCGTGTCCTAAACCGCAAGGCACTTGCAGGTTCAGACACGCATGCGCAGCCTGTGGTAACACCTCACACCCCGAGGCGACGTGCCGATCAAAGAGCAACGGAGCGGGGACCAGAGGAGGGGCGAAGCAGGATGGACACGGCGGCCCATCGGGTTAACCAGACACCCGTGGACATCCTGGCGTTGACCCCCTGGCTGAGTAAGTACCCCGATCATGCGTCCGCAGGGACCCTGCGGGACGGTTTCTCTCATGGTTTTAGGATCCCGGTAGGCGACTTTAGGGGTGCCCCGGTATGCAAGAATCAATTGTCGGTAATGCAGAACCCGGCCGTGGCCGCTGAAAAAATTGCAAAAGAGCTTCGCCTGGGGCGGATTGCAGGGCACTTTGGGGATATACCGACTGAGGATTTTGTTTGTTCCCCTTTGGGGGTGGTGCCCAAGAAAGAGCCGGGCAAATTCTGGCCGATTCACAATTTGTCGTCCCCAAAGGGGGCATCTGTAAACGAGGCAATTGATGAGAACATTTGTAGTGTGCGATATGCATCTTTTGATGACGCAGTCGTCATGTTAACCCGCCTTGGACCTGGGGCATTGTTAGCAAAATCTGACATTGAATCTGCATTTTGACTATTGCCTGTACACCCTGATGATCAGCACTTGCTGGGGTTTGCGTTTCAGGGGAAGTACTATATGGATATGTGCATGCCGATGGGTTGTTCAATCTCTTGTGCTTATTTTGAAATGTTCAGCTCATTCCTGGAATGGGCATTCTCGAAGGCATCGGGACACCGGCATGTGATGCACTATCTAGACGATTTCCTATTCGTGGGCCCAGCGGGCTCTCAGGACTGTGCACGGGCATTACAGGAATTTTGCGTGCTCATGCGTCGTTTTGGGGTCCCGTTAGCGCCAGTTAAGACGGTGGGGCCAACAACCTCCTTGGAGTTCTTGGGTATTGAGATAGACTCTGTGGAGGGTTGCTTTCGCTTGCCCGCGGAAAAAATGGCCAAATTTAGGGCTTCCTTGGTTCAATGTATTAAGAACGACAAAGTATCTTTGCATCAACTTCAGCAGACCGTGGGCCAGTTGAATTTCGCCTTGAGGGTCATCCCGATGGCCCGCCCTTTCTCACGGTCCATCGCGCAGGCCATGGTGGACCTCAAGGAAGGCCACCATCGGACAAGGCTGTCGGCCAAGGTTCGCCAGGACATGCTCATTTGGCTGGCATTCTTGGCGGACTTCAATGGCCGAGTAGTCTGGAGCAGGCCTCCGGCCACGTCGGCAGAGTTGGGTTTATGGACAGACTCTGCGGGCAGCACAGGTTTTGGCGCAATCCTGGGTAACCGCTGGTCGGCACAGAAATGGTGGGAGACGAGTGGGCTGACAAGCAACATTGGGTTTTTGGAACTATTCCCGATATGGGTAGCATTGTGTGCTTCGGCAGGTGAGTTTCGGGACCGATCAGTTGTATTTTGGTCCGATAACATGACTGTGGTTGAATGCATTAATCAGCAGGCGGCGCGCTGCAAATGGATACTCCGGTTGTTGAAGGAGATTGTACTGACATGCTTGAGATTAAATGTCCAATTCAGGGCGAAACATGTACCGGGTGTACTAAATACTGCGGCTGATGCACTCTCTCGTTTCAAAATGCGGCCTTCAGGGAGTGTTTACCTTCAGCGGAGCAAATGGCGGCACCATTTCCCGAGGCGCTATGGCAAATCGGCGCCCCAGACTACAGAACCTCGTGGCAGCCAGTCTAGTGCCCAGGACGAGGAAAGAGTACGAAGGGGCGTTGCGCGCTTACTGTGCCTTTTTGGGTCCAGATTGGGAGAGCAGATGGGGTCAGGAGGAGTCTTTTACCCAATTTTTGGTGGCACTTCACGAGGAAGGCCGGTCGGCGGCGACCGCTAATCGGTATAAGGCCGCCATATCATTCATGGCACAGCTCCAGGGGATCAGAGACCCCACACATTCCTTTGTAGTCAGGAAAGCGCTGCGGGGTTGGCGTCGCTTGGAGGGGCGCAAGCTTGATAACAGGCATCCGATTGGATTTGAAAGATTGTCGGTCTTATTGGTTAAGTTGAGGGAGACATGTACCTCGCCTAACGAGGTGATCTTGTTCAGGGCTGCATTTACACTAGCATTCTATGGGGCGCTGCGAATAAGCGATCTCGTGGCTGCCAATAAGAAAGATGTAAATGGGGGCTTGCGCAGGAATCACATTCAAGTGAAGGGGGATACAGTGTTGATCACGATTGCCAGGTCGAAGACAGATCAGGAGGCAAGGGGGAGCAGCATAGTATTACAACTTGCTCCGGGTGGTCACTGTTGTCCAGTGAAGCACGTCGAGGCTTACTTGAAGCAGAGAGAGGCGACGTGGGGGGGGGGGGCCTTGCTACGACATGCGGACGGCTCCCGCTAACGAAATTCCAGTTTCAGAAAGTGCTGACAATCACAATTGCAGCGGCGGGGTTGAACGCGGGTGATTTTGGAACGCATTCGTTCAGAATAGGGGCCGCTACACAGGCAACGGCCAGGGGTATGCAGGCAGACAATGTGAAACAGTTGGGGAGATGGTCATCGGACTGTTTCAAGCGTTATGTGCGATTGCATATGTTATGATTGTGTTAGAAACACACTCACGCTGCCTGTCTTTTTGTTTGGATTACAGTTTCACGAGCCTGTGACGCGGGGCGGAAATTGGGGTCGACCCAGGATCAGCGAACAAGCACTTCACGGGCTACGATGAGAAGTCGATCGGTATGGGTCGTGGGCCACTCATACGTGAGGCGGGCTGGAGAGATATTCAGGGCAGGTGATGCGATTCACACACCTGATAATTTATGGTATAACATATCTTTTCATGGGAAAGGAGGTCTGGGTATCAACCAGTTGCAAGATTTTGTCGAAGATCTGTTAGGGCGGCACAGGTCACCGCCATCCATTGTGGTAATACATGTAGGGGGCAATGATTTGGTAAAATTGGGTAGGCGGGCATTGATAGAGCGCATCCTACACACAGTTAGTTGGCTGGCGAAAACACTCCCGGGTTCAACGATAGCATGGTCACACATAGTCCCCAGGAAGGTATGGAGGGGGGTTTGTCAATTACAGCATTGAATAACTCAGTTTGGAGGGTCAACAACAAGATGGATAAACTGTTTCGGTCTAAACACCTCCAGGTCTGGGCGGCTCACCTGGAGGCTCCATGCTCCTCTCCTGATTTACCTGCAAACTTCGCAAGGACTGTAATCTAACGTAATGGCATTGAATGGCATTGAATGGAACCGAAACGGAATAGAATTGAATTGAATCGAATTGGGCACTTAATGGTCGCGGCTAGAGCACATAAGCGCTAAACAATTTTTCAACCTTCAAACCTTCAATCTTTTAAACACAAACCTGCGCTGGTGGTTCTCCTTTCTCATAGCACGCTGATGTTCCGGTTCCCTGACCCGGCCTGGCTGCTCCGGCGGTTGCTCCGTGACTTGCTCAGCAGCTCCGGGATAGGTTGGATTGGTCTCAGTCTTAGCCAGCGAGTGACTGCCGGCGTTTTGCGGTTCAAGGGAATGTCTCCCAAGAACCCGAATCCGTCGCGTTCGACGAGGAACAGCAAGCAGGCGGCAGCGGCTCCCTCCGCTACTGCCGCCCCAGGAATCACTGCAGCAGCAGCGGCAGCAGCGGCAGCGCCACCTCCGCCCATTGCGGAGGCTGTGACCGAGCACGTCTCACCAGAAGACAGCAGGGGTCCCGCTTTGCTCGGCGGAAAGAAAGCTGCAGCTGCCGCATCACTCGCATCACTTGCAGAGCCAGAGCCGGCTGTCACCACTAAGAAGCAGAATCCGGTGGAAGATTTGGCCAAAGACAAACAGGTACTGAGATCGCTTACCCCGCTAGTAGGGACACAAACTAAAGGCTCTAAGGGCTCTAAGGACTCTACTCCTAAAACAGCTAAAACGGGGCCTAAATTGACTGTCAAAACGGGGGGGCCTGCTGGAGAAACAGTTTCACACCCTCTAATAAAAGCTGTTATAAACCCAAACGCAACTCAGGAGGGGGGCCAAGTAGCAATGCCTGACACTAACGCTGATATCGATTCTGAAGGACTCTTTATTAATTCCTCGGTTGTACAGCCATCTATAATGGGGGTCAGCAATGGTGACAGTATTGGTGACACTGAACAGCCGCTACTCAAGGGAGGTGACCCTGCCATTCTAGCTCCAGCGCCACAGCCCGATCCCATAAGTGCCACTCAGTCAGCACCCTGTGATCCGCGGCCAACCAGTATGGAAGGACCTAACTCCGGCTGTGTGGGAATACCATCAGAAGCCCACAGGGAGGAAGATGAATGCGGGGCTCAAAATGAGCATACAGTGCCTACAGTGGATATTGAGTTGGACTCTTATGAGGACTATGAGGTAGAGACTGAGACTGAGGATGACTTTATTGATAACAGGGCTAACCCTCTTGTGGGGGGGTTTGTCTCTAAGATTAAGGCTAAGGGCAAACAAAAAGCAAGGAGAGGTAGCTTGGCTGGTGCTATCTCCAAATGGTCAAAACCTAGTAATAACCAAGCTTTAAGGAAGAACTTGCCGGAAAAAAGCCCACTTAGAAAATGGATTGAAGCGAAGGGCTTGGTCAAAACCATGGCGCTAAGGCTCTCAGGAGCAAGCCCCACAGACTCTATACCTGTACTGGTCAATCCGGACAAAAGCATCTTAATCGACCCTGTTAATCTGCCTCCTGAGGACTTGACAGAGGAAGAACAGCCTCAGGTGCAGGGGAATCTGCCTGTTTCACCTGATGTTCTGGAACCAGCACAGGCCCACGCAAGCGACGCTTTGCATTCTAACATCAATTTAGCTGCCCAAACAACAGGCAATACCAGCTTCCCCTTTCCACGCGGATCAACCTCCGGTCTTGCTCTAGCCTCTTCTTCACCTGTTATGGTTAAAAACAGGGGCAACCCATCAGATGAGGGATCATTGAGACAAGACTCAAGACCGGAAACAGTCAACTCTTCCCCTCTGGACGAAATACTAAAGATACTGAGCAAGCAGCTGAGTAACCAATGTGCAGAAGCACAGGAGTACTATCTCCAACTTAGGGAGGATAATAATAAGATGCAATCCTCTCTATGCGAGCTTACCTCTAAAATTGGGGGGATCTCGCAGGAAACCACGGAACTACAGCAACGGGTGGTTGAGGTGGAGGAGTCTACCACTAAAATGACAGTTGCGGTTGAAAAGCATGATGACCAGCTGACTGCACTACAGTTAAAAGTCGAGGATTTGGAAAACAGGCAGAGACGATCTAATCTAAGACTATTTGGCATACCGGAGAGATCCGAGGGCTCAGACCCGAGGGCGTACATTGTAGGAGTACTCCAGAAAGCTTTCCCTGATCTGGCAGATTGGGACTGGGACTCGCAAATCCAGCGGGCCCACCGTCTTCCCTTGTTTCAAAGAAACAGAGAGAATCAGTTCCCACGCCCCTTTTTAATCTATTTTGGCAACTTTCTTTTGCGCCAGGCGGTCTGGCAGAGAGCTCGCCCTAACTCTCCAGTAGCTGTAGGGGAGTTCTCACTTTTTGCACGATCAGACCTAAGCAGGGATACCATGGATAGGAGGTGGCAGCTCCGTAAATTGATGGACCCCATTAAGTCTCACAGAGGGCAGGTGTTCCTTCAAGAACCCGCCCGCCTTAAGGTTATTAGAAGCGGGCGGACACATTTCTTTAATGATGCTAAGGAGGCAGAATCTTACCTCTCTAGTATCAGCTCTAGCCAGAGCCAGACCTAAAATAATTACAATTGGCCCAAAGGGTGGTGATTAATCTATCAAAAAAAAGAATACACACACATCATTTTTCTAAGTTACAGGACTTAGCTTAGAGGGTTTAATAGAGGGCTACACCTCAGTATATGATAAATGTTCACTTAGTTCCATCCTTAATGATCTCTTACTTATTATGCACAATGATGTTTGACAAGGGGGGGGGGGCAGGAGCCTCTCAGGGTGATCCACCACAAGAGCTGCCTCTCCAACGGCAGCTGTAGCTGGAGGGTGGTTCTTCCCCGGCTGGGGTGAGAGCCAGGGGGGTGGGAGGGGGTGGGCCCCCGTCTCCGCAGGTTGGGGGATCAGGGTGGTGGGGGGGGTGGAAATCACTTAAAATTTGTTTGCAGGCTGACAGGGGAGAACAAGACGAAGAATCTGATAAAGACATCAAAACACTGATTATTGAATGGTTTATTGGCTGTGCTAGTTGTTTGAGGGCCCAAGACTTATTATTTGACTATTTGAAGTTGGGTCTGAATTTTTTGCTACCTTATAAATGCATGTAATAAAATGTCTAGCTTGGAATGTAGCGGGGCTCAATAGTAAAAAAAAAAAAAAGGAAAGGAGGTCTGGGTATCAACCAGTTGCAAGATTTTGTCGAAGATCTGTTAGGGCGGCACAGGTCACCGCCATCCATTGTGGTAATACATGTAGGGGGCAATGATTTGGTAAAATTGGGTAGGCGGGCATTGATAGAGCGCATCCTACAGACAGTTAGTTGGCTGGCGAAAACACTCCCGGGTTCAACGATAGCATGGTCACACATAGTCCCCAGGAAGGTATGGAGGGGGGGTTTGTCAATTACAGCATTGAATAACTCAGTTAAGAGGGTCAACAACAAGATGGATAAACTGTTTCGGTCTAAACACCTCCTGAGTATTCCTCATGGGTGCATATGGGGGGATCGCTGTTATTCACAGGATGGGGTGCACTTGTCCAGGGAGGGGAATGATATTTGGATTGGAGACATAATAGCATGGCTAGTGGGCTTGGAGAGACACGACCTATAGGAGCTTTTGGGGGGGCCATATAGTCGGTCAACTATCCGGCCTGTGGCGGTAAGGTCCTGATCGGTGAGCAGAGATTTCAACGGAGCATCTGAACCAATCAAACAGTCACACCCAGTCAACAGATCTGGATTTAATCCATCACTTTTCTTTAGCACACTCTGCCACCCCAGTTCAGACATGGCCATATGCAAATCAGTCTGCCCCTGTGCCTCATGGGAACAGTCCAGCCCGAACTGCCAAGCCATGCCTTCCCTGGACCGGAAACAAGCTTCCGGGGACCGGTTTCTCGCATTTCAGCCGTCTTCGGCCCGGCTTGCTTGAATCCAGTGGCAAAGTGAGCAAGGGACTCACATCTGAGCATACCCTGCCACACTTTATGTATGAGAGATAGAGCAGAATTTTATTTTAGGGAGAATGGGCGGCCTGTTGAATCAGCTTGCGTGCTATAGGGTGAATTCAAGGCAGTGATTTGAGGCCAGACACAAGCCTTGATTGGGAGAATGTCGAAGGAACGTAAATTGAAGTGCGAGGCTCAGGACAAGGAATGTGCTTTCCTGGAGGTTCGCCTGGTAAGTGGGGAATCAGTTTCTCTCCCATTACACCATCAACTGAAGCAGCACACATTAAGAGCACTAATGGAAAATAGTGTGCACTCATGCGCTGGCTACCCAGCATTGTCTCTATGATGTCGGTGAGAAAGCCAATGAGTTGCTTACATGGTTAGAGAGACAAGACAAAGGACGGAACTGGATCCTTGAGGACACAGACAACAAGGGGACGGAAATACTGGAAGAGACTTCCTGAAAGACCTGACCCTGCAATGCTAACAAATAAGGCCCTAGACGCACTAGACCAAGACCTGACAGGCTAAATAAATAAGCAACGGGACCTGATGAGCTCCCGTTAGAATTATATAAAATCATGATGGATAAAATCAAGGAGTACCTCCAGAGTATGTTTCAGACTGCCTGAAAATAAAGATGTCTCCCGGAGGACCAAAGAACGTCTGAGGTGGCGGTCATCCCAAAAAGGACGAACCAGCAACTGAGTGTGGGTCTTAAAGACTTATCTCCCGCTTAATATTGAGACTAAGGTACTTGCGAACACCCTGGCGATCTGCCTGCGGACAGTAATTGCAACAGTGGTACATCCTGATCAATCGGGCTTTATACCACACCAGGGAACGCGCTTAAATCTCCAACACCTTAATGGAGTGCCATATGCAATAGGGGATTCCTTTGCTGAACCAGTGGCGCTGCTGTTAAGCTCTTGTTTATATTTGTATTTATATTTGTATTGGTTATTTGTAGAGCGCAACTATTGCTCCGGAAGGAGCATCCTGGCGCTAATAAGACAAAGTGCATACAATTACAGGTACAGAGTTAAATGGTTGTCATTACATACTCATCTGGAAGATTGAAGATCCAGGTTTTCAGAAGCTTCCTAAACTGGTTTTCCTGAGTCAGCAGTCTAAGGTGTTTGGGCATTGCATTCCAGGCCTTGGATGATAGGAAGGTTAGGGTCTTACCCCCCTTGGTTTTATAGTTGAATTTGGCCAATTTAATTAGATTTTCTCCTGCGGATCGTAATGTCCTAGTAGGATTGTAATGGGGGAAAAGCCTAATGAGATACTTCGGGCCGGCGCCATTGAATGCTCGAAAGGCGACAATCAAGATTGTAAATAAAATCCTCTTGTGAAGAGGCAGCCAATGTAAAGTCTTTAAGGCAGCTGACGCTGAGGATTTCCTTGGCAGTTTAAGAACAAGTCTGGCCGCTGCGTGTTGTACGCTCTGGAGTTTTTTTAGTGTGGTTTTCTTAACGCCGGCCATCAAGCCATTGCAGTAATCCAAACGTGCGAGGATTAGAGCCACAGTGACAGCTTTTCGTGAGTCGATGGGCAGGAAGTCGAAACATTTCTTTAAGGATTTGATAATACTAAAGAAGCTTCCTGCAACATTCCTCACATGTTGGTCAATTGAAAGCTCGGTGTCAAATAAGACCCCTAGATTTCTTGCTGATACCACAGTTTGTGGGGGAGCAGGAGAGTCTTCAGGCCACCATTTGCTGGGACAAAAATGCTGGGACTTTCCCATAGGAAGAATCTCTGTTTTATTTACATTGCATTTAAGATGGTTTTTATCCATCCAGAGAAACACATCCTTCACACAGTTCTTGAGGTTTTGTTCAGCATTGGTAGAACTCTTCTCAAGAGGTACAATGAGCTGAGTATCATCGGCATACGATGTTACAAGTATGCCGTATGATTCAATGAGGGAGATAAGAGGAACCATGTAAATATTGAACAGGAGTGGGCTCGGAATAGAGCCATGAGGGACTCCTGACAATACCTTTTTTTCCTTAGAAAGGAAAGGACCTAATGCAATTGTTTGTGATCTCTCCGTCAGAAATGAGATGATCCATGTCAATACTACCCCCGAGATTCCAATATCTCTAAGTCTCCCTATCAATATTGTATGGGAGATGGTGTTGAACGCCGCTGTGAGGTCTAATAAAATTAGAACAGCGTTCTTTCCTTGGTCCTGCAAGATTTTTATGGAGTCAGTGAGTTCAATCAGGGCTGTTTCTGTGGAATGGTTCGGCCTAAAACCCGATTGTTGAGGATGCAGGATATTGTTGGTCTCTACGTATCTTTTTAGTTCTTTGTATACCATCTGTTCTGTAATCTTGCCCAGAACTGGGAGAAGTGAAATTGGGCGTAGATTGGCCAACTCTGTGGGGGATTTATTGGGTTTTTTCATCAGTGGTTTTACGACTGCCTGTTTCCATTGGCATGGGACTATACCTGTATTAAGAGAGGTATTTACAATCTTGTTTATCAAAGGATTGACCACTTCGATTGCCTGATGAAGAATTCGTGGGGGGCACAAATTGGAAGGGGCACCTGATATGCAAGCAAGAATTACTTCCCTGGTTTGGGTTAGTGACACTGGTGTAAAGATGCTAAGACTACCAGCTGCATTTTCTCCCAGGAGAGACGGGATTGAGGGCTGATAGACTCGAAGAACTGGAAAATCCTTTTGTATGAGGTCAATCTTTTCCACAAAGAAATCTGCAATTTGATTGCAAAGTTCTAAGGAGGGTGGAATTTCCGGCTGTAGGGTTTTTGGATGCGTAAAGGTCGTTACGATGGAAAATAATGTTTTTTGTTTTTGTTTTGCTTCCTTTATGGCGTTAGTGTAATACTCCTTCTTAGCGATTTTAATAGAGGCTAGATATATTTTCCTCTGTTGGACATAAAGGATTCTGTGGGCAGGATCGTAGGTTTTACACCAATTGCGTTCACCTTTCTTACATAATAGGTGGAGCACTGCCAGTTCTGGTGTGAACCAGGGGGCATTCCTCTTTCCTCTTTTTTCCATTCTATGGGGATGTTTCGGTGAACGCGTTTTGTAATCTCTTGCTGCATCCAGCTGTGAAAGTGTATTGAATCTTGTTCAGCATTGCCGGACAAGTTGGGAGTCTGAGTTTGTATTATGGGTTGAAGTTTAAAACTGTCTTCGACCTTGGTCCAGTTTATATTATTTTCTGACTGTTGACTCAATTTCAATGAGTTTGGGAGGCGTGACGTTCTGATGCTAAAGGGAATCAGACTATGATCTGTCCAAATTTGTGGGATGGGTGTGTGGATGTTCAGAAGGGGAAAATTCGTGCATATCCCGTCCAGGATATGGCCTGCTTGATGTGTCTGTTTCGTTACCTTTTGTTGTAAATTGAAAATCTCCAGGGTTTGGTGGCAATTAAGCACCTGAGTGTCTAGTTTAGATTCCAAATGTAAATTGAAATCTCCCAGAAGTGTGAAATGAGGGTAACGGAGAAGGAGCTGACCTAGGGAATCGCTCAGTGATTCTAAAAACTTAGTTGTAGTACCTGGGGGGCGGTAAATTAGCCCTCCTGAAAAGGAGGTGGTGTCATTTAGCTTGATGGAGAAACCAAGCCCCTCTGTACCTTTCAGAGGTTCTAAATTGAAAGTGTGACGTTAGCCATGTCTCAGTTATGAGAAGGCAATCCAGGTCCTGCTCAAGAATAAGGTCATTAATGTCCTGACTATGGCCACACATGGAACGGGCATTTATCAGCCCACCTTTAAAATTTAAAGTGTCGGCAGAAGTGGTGGTGAGCGGAGCTGTAGTCTCAACTGGGGGCTCGAGGGAGGTCCATTTGCAGTGTTTACAAGAAAAAGGTCCCTCAATCTTACTCATATCCATGTTACAAGCACAAATATTAGTATTATTGAGAGTACGAAGGTCGCTTGCCTGATACAGAAGAGAAGGGTGTGAAGGACCAGAGTGTCCTGCGCCTGTCGCGTCCTTGGCGTGGATGGGCGCAGACGGGCTGCCTATGGCGCGCCTTCGGCGCGCCGCCGTCGCGCCCGCTGCGCCCGCCCGCTGCGCGGACGGGAGGTGTTGTCCTTCATATAGTGGTGGAGGAGGGTGGGAGGCGTCGCAAGACTGGAGTGCTGCCCTTCGTTCTCCCCAAGATGGCGTCCGTCCCTGAGTTCGATCGCATCAGCTGTAAATCGCTGTGCGAGGACCAGGGATGGAGTTGGTGCAAGAGCGCGGGTGAGTGCAATGTTTTAAAAGGAAATTAAATCTTCCAGCAGAACACACAATAATAAAAACAATTTAGTCCGTTTTTAAAAAGTGCTAGCCTAACCCCCGGCTTTCCGCCTCAGGGGATAATTTAAATGCACAGTGAAATGTTGTGCGGAGAGTAAGAGGCCACTTTTATACCTGGGAGGGCGGGAGGCATCGCAAGACTGGAGCGCTGCCCTTCGTTCTCCCCAAGATGGCGTCCGTCCCTGAGTTCGATCGCATCAGCTGTAAATCGCTGTGCGAGGACCAGGGATGGAGTTGGTGCAAGAGCGCGGGTGAGTGCAATGTTTTAAAAGGAAATTAAATCTTCCAGCAGAACACACAATAATAAAAACAATTTAGTCCGTTTTTAAAAAGTGCTAGCCTAACCCCCGGCTTTCCGCCTCAGTGGATAATTTAAATGCACAGTGAAATGTTGTGCGCAGAGTAAGAGGCCACTTTTATACCTGGGAGGGCGGGAGGCATCGCAAGACTGGAGCGCTGCCTTTCGTTCTCCCCAAGATGGCGTCCGTCCCTGAGTTCGATCGCATCAGCTGTAAATCGCTGTGCGAGGACCAGGGATCGAGTTGGTGCAAGAGCGCGGGTGAGTGCAATGTTTTAAAAGGAAATTAAATCTTCCAGCAGAACACACAATAATAAAAACAATTTAGTCAGTTTTTAAAAAGTGCTAGCCTAACCCCCGGCTTTCCGCCTCAGGGGATAATTTAAATGCACAGTGAAATGGCCCCTCTAGCGCGCATGCGCCTCAATAATACTGTCTACCGAGTCTTTGCCGTCCGACAGGGATGTTCCTTGTCTCCTCTGCTCTTCACACATGTTTTGGTTCACCAGGACCTCTCATATGGGATATTCCTGTTGATCAGGATATAATATCAACTGGAAGACGTCCTTAAAATTCCTGCTGGTGGCAGGGATCCTGCGGCTGCACTCTAGGTGCACAGTTCAAGTGGCACTACATGGCTTTAAATATTTGGTTGTGTTCATTAAAAGAGAGCACAGGCAGGAACATACTCCCGAAATTAGACCGTCTTCGCTGGGATGCCCCACACTTGCGGACGCTCCCGCTCTCCTTACTGGGCCGGGTGGCCCTATTTAAAGTGATGACCCTCCAGGGTCTCCTGTACATTGTGCAAAAAATGTCCTTTAAGATCCCACCAGACATTTTTTTTCAAAAGTTAGTGTGAGAACTTCGGCTCCTGTTGTGGGATGGCGGCGCGTCACGTTGAGTAAGTTGCAGAGGGGTTTATTAAGGTGGACCGGCGGTCCGGAGCATTCGCAAGTATTACTGGGCCTCGCAGCTGGTGGCAGTCAACAACTGGGTTTTTGCGGACTGTGAGGATCCTGCTTACCGGGTAGATAGATTGGCCATGGGCAAGAGAGGTTACCCCACCCAGGTGCCGTATCAAAGAAAGTATGAGTGCACCATACCTACTCATACCCAAACAGTGGTAAGGGTGTGGAGAGAGGCTACCAAGTATTTAGGCCGAGAAGGTAAGCTGACTGAAATTACTCCACTGTATGATGGTGATCTCATAAGTGCAGTGGGAGGATTGCAGGGCTTCACAAAATGGGGATTGATTAGCTTAGAACGGCCGGGTGATGTGTGGAGGGGACAGGCGCTTGTGTCCATCACGATCCTACAACAAAAGTATAAATTAGGTGACTAAAAACAGTTCTGGCATTTGCATGTGGCCACGCTCTGCAAAGTCACATCCGGGAAGGGGGGCAGTTGCCTGATGCATCCCCACTGGAGGACCAGCTACTAATTGATCTCCTGACCGAAAAAGCAATCTCAACCATCTATAAGAAGTTGATACAATTCTCTGGATGCCTTGGGGACGCGGAGAGCTGTGCGGGAGAGGGATCTAGGCACGCTTGGTGATGGCGATTGGGTTGAGGCCATTCAGGGTGTCAGGGAGTTGGCAATTAGAACCCATTTTTGTCTAATTTAACTACAGATACTGATACTGCCAAATCAATGACCCTGTTTACATTAAAGGGCAGCTTGAACTCAGAGCTCAACAACAGACTCGATTGAATAAATGACCAGCACACTGCTTATCTTGTCAAGACACAGGTACTTTGTAAATCTCTTTTTATTGAACAAGTGCTCAATCGATGGTGTTGACACCGAAAATACGGTGCACATTAGTGAGAGTGATTAGACCAAAAACACAAAGTCTGCAAATATAGAGTGAGTAACATAGCTTGGCTTGTCCTGACACTCCCTGGCCAAATCCCACTACATAAAACTAGATTGCCCTTTATCGAAGGCAGGTAGTCCTCCCAAGGTTCTGGAGATCGCTGGGCTGCAAGACGACTTGCCTTTTGGTTCTGGCTCATCCAGGGATGTAGATGTAGATTGTTACCCTTTAGCTTCGTGTATTCTTAAACTTCATTCATCTACTAGAACTTAGTCCATTACATTCTAAATTGTGTTCGCAGGTTAGAGCACAACGTGCTTGGTCAATTCAGAAGTATTTTTATCTGCAGACATGTTCTCTTGATCAGATATGGGACCGCTAGTATATAGTCCATGATGTGTAATTTATTGTAAATAATGTACAGATTGCAAGTATGTATAGTAGAACTCAGTGAGATGTAAATATAACGTGTAAATGATTGTACAGTAATGTACATTCAATTTCGGGAACTTGCTGAATGCTGTTATCCTGCCTTGCAAGGTCTTATTAATCTGTCCTTTAGTTCGGGCAGTGTTCCCAAGGCTTGGAAACAGGCGATGGTCATTCCGATCCTTAAAAAACCCACCCTTGACCCGACTAAGCCAGAACACTATCGGCCCATTTCCCTTCTTCCTTGGCCAGCCAAACTAGCAGAAGCGCATGCTAATCGTATTCTATCATCTCACCTGCAGGAAGCGAATATACTGGATAATTCCCAGAACGGATTCCGTGCAGGTCATAGCACCGAAACTGCTCTTTTGGCTGCGGTGGAGCACATCAGGAAGATGTTGGATCAGGGTCAGACGGCGGCACTGATCCTTTTGGATCTCAGTGCCGCCTTCGATACTGTGTCCCATCAGATTCTTTTACATCGTCTGATGGAGGCTGGAGTTGGAGAGGTGGCACTTGAGTGGTTTCGTTCCTTTCTTAAGGATCGAGGCTTCAAAGTGTCTACACCCCCTTTTGTTTCTGCTTCTCGCCCTATACTTCAGGGTGTTCCCCAAGGTTCGGCTCTCAGCCCTACCTTATTTAATTTATATGTTCAGCCATTGGCGGAGGTAGCCCATAGTTTTGGTCTCTCCTTAGTGTCATACGCTGATGACACGCAGCTGGCGGTGGCACTTAATGGTGACTCCAAAATGGATGCCCCCACCTTTCAGTCAGCTCTAAAAGCTGTTGCTGGCTGGATGGCGAACAATCGACTCCAACTTAATGCCTCTAAGACCGAGGTCATTATTTTTGGTAGGGAAAGTGGGCTATGGGGAGATCAATGGTGGCCATCTGATCTAGGCCCTGTTCCCACCCCCGTGACTGAAGTCAGAAACCTCGGGGTGTGGTTTGATGATAAGCTTTCTTTCACCTCCCATACTAAGCGTGTGGCTGGCACATGTCTTGGGACTCTGCAGTGTCTTCGACCAATTTTTAAGTTTTTTGACGCGCAGACCAGACAGATTATAGTCCAAGCTCTGGTTCTTACCAGATTGAACTATGCCAGCTCTCTGTTTTTGGGTCTAAATCAGGCTGAACTATCCCTCCTTCAGAGGGTCCAAAATGCGGCGGCCAGGATGCTTGTCGGCCTCCCGAAGTTTGTCTCGGCTCGTCGAACCATCCAGGATCTCCATTGGCTACCGATAGAGCAAAGAATTAAGTTTAAAGCTTTATGCTTAACTTTTAAAATTCTTAAATTAGCCTCTCCTCCTATTCTCTCACAGACTATCCTGCACTATGTCCCTGCTAGAACCCTCCGCTCTGCTGGATTAAATCTTGCCGTTGTGCCGCGATTTAAAAAAGCTAGAATGGGTGGAGGCTCTTTTTCAGTGCTGGTGGCTGCCCTCTGGAACTCTTTGCCGGCTCCTCTCCGTTCAATCCCTGACTTGCTCCCTTTTAGGAAGGCTTTAAAGACCTTCCTCTTTTCTACAGTTTAGATCCTGTTTTCTGACCTTTTTCGATGTGTTGTGTTACTCAATGCTCCAAAGCGCCGGGACGCCACTTGGCTGTGGCATCCGCGCGCTATACTAAATAAAATAACATAACATAACATAAAACACATGTGAAACCTGGTACTAGAACAAAGTTGATCTAACAGGCAATGACCTAACGGTGTAAGAGAAGCCCCTTTTGTTAGAATTATCAAAGTATATACATAGAGTTGATGTAAATAGTAGAATGAGTTAGACGTTGTCATTTAAGATCAAATCTGTAACAAGCATTGGAAATGCAATAGGGCTCGCATTAGGAAAGTTTGAGCTATTGGTGTTATAACTGATTTTTTTTTATTTATGTGTTTTTTTTAAATAGCTAAATTAATAGCTTTGTCATTTACAATGCCAATAGTTATAACTTTCGCAAATGTGACACCTATAGCATTTGTAATGCAACATGTTTTGTATTTACGTGACTTAGATGTATTAATATTACAAATAACAATGGCTTTTAATTTTTTTAAATAATTAATAGTTAAATAATTTATTTAATTTGTAATGGCAATAGCTTAAACTTTTGTAAATAACATTTGTGAAGATTATGTTCAGTGTTTTTTATTGTGACGAAAATCCAAGAACAGAAGTGAAATATTAACATCTTTTTGTGATTTGTAATAAAGCGTGAAAGCTTGAAAATAGCTTGAAACATTGAAAGAACATATTTGAACCAGTGATGCTGTGGTTGCGCTGAGTGATGCCGTGGTTGCGCTGAGTGATGCTGTGGTTGCGCTGAGTAATTCTGTGGTTGCGCTGAGTGATGCTGTGGTTGCGCTGAGTGGTGTGTGCATCGGTGTAGCTGTTTAGTGGGTGCATTGGTGGAGCTTAGTTGGAGCATCGGTGGAGCTGTGTGGTGGATGCATCAGTGGAGCTGTGTGGTGGGTGCCTCGGCGGAACTGTGTGGTGGGTGCATTGGTGGAGCTGTGTGGTGGGTGCATCAGTGGAGCTCAGTTGGTGCATCGGTGGAGCTGTGTGGTGGGTGCCTCGGTGGAGCTGTGTGGTGGGTGCCTCGGTGGAGCTGTGTGGTGGGTGCGTCGGTGAAGATGTGTGGTGGGTGCTTCGGTGGAGCTGTGTGGTGGGTGCTTCGGTGGAGCTGTGTGGTGGGTGCCTCGGTGGAGCTGTGTGGTGGGTGCTTCGGTGGAGCTGTGTGGTGGGTGCTTCGGTGGAGCTGTGTGGTGGGTTCTTCGGTGGAGCTGTGTGGTGGATGCATCTGTGGAGCTGTGTGGTGGGTGCCTCTGTGGAGCTGTGTGGTGGGTGCCTCTGTGGAGCTTTGTGGTGGGTGCCTTGGTGGAGCTGTGTGGTGGGTGCATCGGTGGAGCTGTGTGGTGGGTACATCGGTGGAGCTGTGTAGTGGGTGCATCGGTGGAGCTGTGTGGTGGGTGCCTCGGTGGAGCTGTGTGGTGGGTGCATCGGTGGAGCTGTGTGGTTGGGTTATCAGTGGAGCTCTGTGGTGGGTGCATCGGTGGAGCTGTGGCGGTGGGGCTGTGTGGTGGTTGCATCAGTGGAGCTGTGTGGTGGGTGCATCGGTGGAGCTGAGTCGTTGGAGCTGTGTGGTGGTTGCATCAGTGGAGCTGTGTGGTGGGTACATCGGTGGAGCTGTGTCGGTGGAGCTGTGTGGTGGGTGCATCAGTGGAGCTGGGTGGTGGGTGCATCGGTGGAGCTGGGTGGTGGGTGCATCGGTGGAGCTGTGTGGTGGGTGCATCTGTGGAGCTGTGTGGTGGGTGCATCGGTGGAGCTGGGTGGTGGGTGCATCTGTGGAGCTGTGTGGTGGGTGAATCTGTGGAGCTGTGTGGTGGGTGCATCTGTGGAGCTGTGTGGTGGGTGCATCTGTGGAGCTGTGTGGTGGGTGCATCTGTGGAGCTGTGTGGTGGGTGCATCGGTGGAGCTGTGTGGTGGGTGCATCGGTGGAGCTGTGTGGTGGGTGCATCGGTGGAGCTGTGTCGGTGGAGCTGTGTGGTGGGTGCCTCTGTGGAGCTGTGTGGTGGGTGGCTCGGTCGAGCTGTGTGGTGGGTGCCTCGGTCGAGCTGTGTGGTGGGTGCCTCGGTCGAGCTGTGTGGTGGGTGCCTCAGTCGAGCTGTGTGGTGGGTGCCTCGGTCGAGCTGTGTGGTGGGTGCCTCGGTCGAGCTGTGTGGTGGGTGCATCGTTGGAGCTGTGTGGTGGGTGCATTGGTGGAGCTGTGTCGGTGGAGCTGTGTGGTGGGTGCCTCTGTGGAGCTGTGTGGTGGGTGCCTCGGTCGAGCTGTGTGGTGGGTGCCTCGGTCGAGCTGTGTGGTGGGTGCATCGGTGGAGCTGTGTGGTGGGTGCATCGGTGGAGCTGTGTGGTGGGTGCCTCTGTGGAGCTGTGTGGTGGGTGCATCGGTGGAGCTGTGTGGTGGGTGCATTGGTGGAGCTGTGTGGTGGGTGCATCAGTGGAGCTGTGTGGTGGGTGCATCGGTGGAGCTGTGTGGTGGGTGCATCGGTGGAGCTGTGTGGTGGGTGCATCAGTGGAGCTGTGAGGTGGGTGCATCAGTGGAGCTGTGTGGTGGGTGCATCGGTGGAGCTGTGTGGTGGGTGTATCGGTGGAGCTGTGTGGTGGGTGCATCGGTGGAGCTGTGTGGTGGGTGCATCGGTGGAGCTGTGTGGTGGGTGCATCGGTGGAGCTGTGTGGTGGGTGCATCGGTGGAGCTGTGTGGTGGGTGTACTGTGAAGCTGTGTGGTGTGGGCATCTGTGGAGCTCTGTGGTGGGTGCATCGGTGGAGCTGTGTCGGTGGAGCTGTGTGGTGGTTGCATCAGTGGAGCTGTGTGGTAGGTGCATTGGTGGAGCTGTGTCGGTGGAGCTGTGTGGTGGTTGCATCAGTGGAGCTGTGTGGTGGGTGCATCGGTGGAGCTGTGTCTGTGGAGCTGTGTGGTGGGTGCCTCGGTGGAGCTGTGTGGTGGGTGCATCGGTGGAGCTGTGTGATGGGTGCATCGGTGGAGCTGTGTGGTGGGTGCATTGGTGGAGCTGTGTCGGTGGAGCTGTGTGGTGGGTGCATCGCTGGAGCTGTGTGGTGGGTGCATCGGTGGAGCTGTGTGGTGGGTGCCTTGGTGAAGTTGTGTGGTGGGTGTCTCGGTGGAGCTGTGTGGTGGGTGCGTCGGTGGAGCTGTGTGGTGGGTGCATTGGTGGAGCTGTGTCGGTGGAGCTGTGTGGTGGGTGCATCGCTGGAGCTGTGTGGTGGGTGCATCGCTGGAGCTGTGTGGTGGGTGCATCGGTGGAGCTGTGTGGTGGGTGCCTTGGTGAAGTTGTGTGGTGGGTGTCTCGGTGGAGCTGTGTGGTGGGTGCGTCGGTGGAGCTGTGTGGTGGGTGCGTCGGTGGAGCTGTGTGGTGGGTGCGTTGGTGGAGCTGTGTAGTGGGTGCGTCGGTGGAGCTGTGTGGTGGGTGCGTCGGTGGAGCTGTGTGGTGGGTGCGTCAGTGGAGCTGTGTGGTGGGTGCGTCGGTGGAGCTGTGTGGTGGGTGTGTCGGTGGAGCTGTGTGGTGGGTGCATCGGTGGAGCTGTGTGGTGGGGGCATCTGTGGAGCTGTGTGGTGGTTGCGTCAGTGGAGCTGTGTGGTGGGTGCGTCGGTGGAGCTGTGTGGTGGGTGCATCGGTGGAGCTGGGTGGGGGGTGCCTCGGTGGAGCTGTGTGGTGGGTGCGTCAGTGGAACTGTGTGGTGGGTGCGCCGGTGGAGCTGTGTGGTGGGTGCCTCGGTGGAGCTGTGTGGTGGGTGCATCGGTGGAGCTGTGTGGTGGGTGCTTCGTTGGAGCTGTGTGGTGGGTGCATCGGTGGAGCTGTGTGGTTGGTGCATCGGTGGAGCTGTGTGGTGGGTGCATCGGTGGAGCTGTGTGGTGGGTGCATTGGTTGAGTTGTGTCGGTGGAGCTGTGTGGTGGGTCCCTCTGTGGAGCTGTGTGGTGGGTGCCTCTGTGAAGCTGTGTGGTGGGTGCATCGGTGTAGCTGTATGGTGGGTGTCTCGGTGGAGCTGTGTGGTGGGTGCATCGGTGGAGTTGTGTGGTGGGTGCATCGTTGGAGCTGTGTGGTGGGTGCATTGGTGGAGCTGTGTCGGTGGAGCTGTGTGGTGGGTGCCTCTGTGGAGCTGTGTGGTGGGTGACTCTGTGGAGCTGTGTGGTGGGTGCCTCTGTAAAGCTGTGTGGTGGGTGCCTCTGTGGAGCTGTGTGGTGGGTGCCTCTGTGGAGCTGTGTGGTGGGTGCCTCTGTGGAGCTGTGTGGTGGGTGCATCGGTGGAGCTGTGTGGTGGGTGCATCGGTGGCGCTGTGTGGTGGGTGCATCGGTGGAGCTGTGTGGTGGGTGCATCGGTGGAGCTGTGTGGTGGGTGCATCGGTGGAGCTGTGTGGTGGGTGCATCGGTGGAGCTGTGTGGTGGGTGCCTCGGTGGAGTTGTGGGGTGGGTGCATCAGTAGAGCTGTGGGGTGGGTGCATCGGTGGAGCTGTGTGGTGGGTGCATCGGTGGAGCTGTATGGTGGGTGCCTCCGTGGAGCTGTGTGGTGGGTGCATCGGTGGAGCTGTGTGGTGGGTGCATCGGTGGAGCTTTGTGGTGGGTGCATTGGTGGAGCTGTGTCGGTGGAGCTGTGTGGTGGGTGCGTCGGTGGAGCTGTGTGGTGGGTGCGTCGGTGGAGCTGTGTGGTGGGTGCATCGGTGGAGCTGTGTGGTAGGGGCATCTGTGGAGCTGTGTGGTGGTTGCATCAGTGGAGCTGTGTGGTGGGTGCATTGGTGGAGCTGTGTCGGTGGAGCCGTGTGGTGGTTGCATCAGTGGAGCTGTGTGGTGGGTGCATCGGTGGAGCTGGGTGGGGGGTGCATCGTTGGAGCTGTGTGGTGGGTGCATTGGTGGAGCTGTGTCGGTGGAGCTGTGTGGTGGGTGCATCGTTGGAGCTGTGTGGTGGGTGCATTGGTGGAGCTGTGTCGGTGGAGCTGTGTGGTGGGTGCCTCTGTGGAGCTGTGTGGTGGGTGCCTCTGTGGAGCTGTGTGGTGGGTGCCTCTGTGGAGCTGTGTGGTGGGTGCATCAGTGGAGCTGTGTGGTGGGTGCCTCGGTGGAGTTGTGGGGTGGGTGCCTCGGTAGAGCTGTGTGGTGGGTGCATCGGTGGAGCTGTGTGGTGGGTGCATCGGTTGAGCTGTGTGGTGGGTGCCTTGGTGGAGCTGTGTGGTGGGTGCATCGGTGGTGCTGTGTGGTGGGTGCATCGGTGGAGCTGTGTGGTGGGTGCATTGGTGGAGCTGTGTCGGTGGAGCTGTGTGGTGGGTGCATCTGTGGAGCTGTGTGGTGGGTGCATCTGTGGAGCTGTGTGGTGGGTGCATCGGTGGAGCTGTGTGGTGGGTGCCTCGGTGGAGCTATGTGGTGGGTGCCTCGGTGGAGCTGTGTGGTGGGTGCCTCGGTGGAGCTGTGTGGTGGGTGCATCGGTGGAGCTGTGTGGTGGGTGCATCGGTGGAGCTGTGTGGTGGGTGCATCGGTGGAGTTGTGTGGTGGGTGCCTCTGTGGAGCTGTGTGGTGGGTGCCTCGGTGGAGCTGTGTGGTGGGTGCGTCGGTGGAGCTGTGTGGTGGGTGCGTCGGTGGAGCTGTGTGGTGGGTGCGTCGGTGGAGCTGTGTGGTGGGTGCGTGGGTGGAGCTGTGTGGTGGGGGCATCTGTGGAGCTCTGTTCTGGGTGCATCGGTGGAGCTGTGTCAGTGGAGCTGTGTGGTGGTTGCATCAGTGGAGCTGTGTGGTGGGTGCATCGGTGGAGCTGTGTCGGTGGAGCTGTGTGGTGGTTGCATCGGTGGAGCTGTGTGGTGGGTGCATCGGTGGAGCTGTGTGGTGGGTGCATCGGTGGAGCTATGTGGTGGGTGCATCGGTGGAGCTGTATGGTGGGTGCCTCGGTCGAGCTGTGTGGTGGGTGAATCGGTGGAGCTGTGTGGTGGGTGAATCGGTGGAGCTGTGTGGTGGGTGCATCGGTGGAGCTGTGTGGTGGGTGCATCGGTGGAGCTGTGTGGTGGGTGCATCGGTGGAGCTGTGTGGTGGGTGCATCGGTGGAGCTGTGGAGCTGGGTGGTGGGTGCATCGGTGGAGCTGTGTAGGTGGAGCTGTGTGGTGGGTGGCACTTTTTATAAATCATTAGTAAAAAGAGATCAATGAATTTCAACTAAAACCCATATATAGTAGAAGAGAAGAAAGCTCTAGTAACGGGATGCAGGATGAATGTATTCCTTTGAAGCAAATCGCCAGCAGGTGAAAGGTGAATAATAGCAATCGGCATAAAACGAAAATGCCAGCAAAAGACTTTATAAAATTCTGTGTGGCCCTGATAAAATAATTAGAGCGTTTAATTATATTATTACCAACAACGATTATTGTTACAAGAGCAGCATGGGAGATGGTTAGGCTGCAATCTACACAAGCCCTTGGCATTGCTGTGGTGGGAAGGGGGCGGGGAGAGGCAAGAAGGGAAGAATAGGGGCCGGGAGCAGCAGCCTTTGATGTGCCGGACGGCCGGCCATGCAGTGAATAATTAGGGGAGGAGAAATGCCGGCTGGGGGAAGCTTGAGAAGCCTGAGGAGGCTGGTGGCGATGTGCACGCGCTTCGGCGGGCACTTCAACAAATCGCCGAGTTAGGTAAACTCTGTTTAAGCTGCAATATAGCTCGCCAGCTATGCGCAAGCGCATCAGCAGGCGAGCCCTAAAAATGATTGACTGAATTGATTTTCTATTTTTATAGTATCAACGTGTTACATAGAAAATACAGAATTCCTGAGGAAGGCATACTGCCGAAACGCGTTGAAGGGGAATTCGTTATGTATTCAATTAAATGACTTATTAATTTTATGTAATCTGTTTGTATCTACAACTCATAAATGTGTACATAATCATGTTTAAATGAAAAATGATGCACTGTTTAAAGACAAAAAAGTAATTTATAAAAAAAAGATATAAAAATGAGAATATTTTTTGACACAATGACTAAAAATAAAACAAAATAGAGAAATATATCATGAAAATATATAGTAGTATTTGATTGATTTGTTCAACGTCTAATTGTGTGGTTTAAATACATGCACGTAACCCGGTGTACATTTCAGGTTTTCTAAAAAGTAAAGTTTCCTTGCCAGGGTTTATTCTTTGAGGCAGGGGCCCCCTTCTTCCACATACATTATACTCACGGCAGGTCTGTGAGGAGTTAGATATAGATAAATCCATTGGATCATTGACTATAGAAATTATTGAATCATAAAGGGACCCTCTGTGTTCACCGGGTGGTTTAGTCGGTTGGACTTGTAGACTTTAGTTGCAAAAACAAAAATTTGTGTTTACATTTTTTAACGATCTCACTTTTTAAATATAAAGTATTTATTTAAGCTCTAGAATTATGACCAAATTACCAACTTTTGGCTTTTCGGATGAATAATATGCCGACATGGTAGGAAGCACCGTGTCCTTTGGTGAATCTGCCACTACGGGACAGGACAAAAATGATGATGTGGTCACTTTATTGGGGTTAAGAAAAAAACTCAAAAGTATCGAACAACATGGACACTTCATGCTTCAATATTTAAAAGCGAGAGTAATTCCACAGGGTCTTAGGGTTCGTAATATCCCAGGCCTTTTTGTAAACATCAGGGAGTTTCTGGAGCGCTGGGCCTTAATATCCAACCAGTGCTCCAGAGACTACATGATGTTAATTGTGGAAACATCTAAAGGCATATTACAGCAATTAGCCAAAGAAATAGCAGATCTAGAAGAAAAAATCAAGAGTTCAGGGATAGTGGAAGATGTAAAGAAGAAGCTAGATGATATAGAAAAAGACTTAAATTCTTACTATGACTATTTAATAAAAAGAAAAACTGAGAAGTTACAAAAAGATATTAAGTTTTAAAAAAAAGAAACAGTATACCCTTACTTATCGGACACTTTCTTTACCAATACTGAGGGCCCAACTGAAAATTGGGGTAATAGATCAAACCAATATGGAAAAAGAATAAATACTTTTTCCGAATCATCTGGCTCAGACGGTGATGGAGCATATTACGAAGGTAGTTATCAGAATGCTAGACCTAATGCAAGATATCAAAATAGGCCACCTTTTTAGGTCTCGGCTAAAAGACGCGCGTAAGCGCGTCTCCGCCGAGATCTTTTGTCAGCGAGTATCATTCCCAGGAGACAGTCCTGGCCACGCGCATCCTTCCAGGCGATTTGTAACTGGAACGCGCGCTGTGGCCAGGCGCTGTCTCCTGGGAAGCGCAAGCACCACACACGCATGCGCATACACACACACACGCGCCCATGCACGCACGCACATACATACATACAGAGACACCACCCCTGACTCATACACACACGCGCGCACACACACAAGTGCACCGAGGCCCCCCCCTCCCGCTCCCCCTCCCCCGCCGTCACCGTCGCGCACATACATACACACACACACACGAGCATACACACACACAAGTGCACCAATCGCGCTCCAGAACTTACCTTACCTCAGCACGCGGCGCCCAACCTCCTGCTGGCGCGGCCCCGGGGCTCTACACCGCTCACAGGAGCCCCGGGCCACGAGACGCTACGACTCCGCCTGCCTCCTCTTCCGGTGTGAACGTGGCCCCGCCCCCGTCACAGGCGACCGTGCCTGACTTCCGGGGCGGCCGCGAAATGAGTAGGCCCTGACATACAACGACTAACACTGAACTGTTCACCGGAAAACAGGCCACTGAGTCTATCGACGTCATTCGGGACTTACTTTCACCGTGAAGCCTGCACGCGTGACTGACCTCTCTCCTCACGGCTTTCAGAACGTGACGTGACTAATTACTAGGACATTCAGTGACCGCTCTACAGGTACTTAACTACTACTGTGCTGCGTGCCCGCAGACCCGAGAGAGAGCGACATGTCTCCAAAGTTACCCTGCTATTCCTACTAATATTGCCCGCCCACGCCCCCAACTGCCCCATACAAAGCCGAAGATCGAGCATCTCCACCCATCGCAGACGGACACTTCCCTTGTAGTGCCTGCACTTATCTCCGGAATCCTGCCCCCCCTCATCCACCAGCGACCCAAGATGGCTGTCCCTCCTTCTGTACACTGCATATACCAGGAGCTGGCCACTACCTCAACACCGCAGGCGTGATTCTATAGTATACTGCAGTGAGCCGTCATGCCATCACGTCCATCTGTTGTGGCCTCGAGGCGGGCACGCTCCAGGGCATGGGCAGCGCCGGGAAAGCTGCCCTCTACAGATTTCCTGTTCGGATTCTGTCTGGCTCTGCCAGTTCCTCTAGTGGAAAGTTCTCACAATCGGACCCTGGCGAGCAGGAAGGGATGGGCAGGCCGACCAGCGGTGCCCGCCACTAGCCCAGACCAAAAGCATCGGAAAATATTTAAAAATAAATATACCAACAGGGAATCAGCGACTGTGACTACAAATTACAAGGGATGCCACCTGTGAAAAATGCTGTCTGGTTAAGGGGCCAGTATGTGGACATCTCCTTGGCAAGCAATGGTGTATTTGATCAGTGTTATGTCTCGGCTAGACAGAGCATGCATCCACCTGTGGGCTTACAGGACACCCATCTCCTAACATTGGTAACATTTAGCGTCACTCATTTTGTTGATGCCATTTGTCATGACATGCAGGTGTCATGCCCTCTTCTTGTGTTTGCCTTCTCTTAGCGCATGTCCCAAGTACATGTCACTCTACACTGCTCCCAGTTTGTGGGGTTATTTTTTCTTTGTTTTCAAGCACTCCATATGAGTACTTGAGTTTTCAGGCCATCTCCCTTGTGCACATACACACAGACCACAAAAATGCAAATGCATGTACATATATGCACTTCTTAAATAAATGTAATACACGACCACCACTTAGTGAGTGCAGAGTAGTGAGTAGTGAGTGCAGAGTAGTGAGTGCAGAGTAGTGAGTGCAGAGTGCAGAGTAGTGAGTGCATAGTGAGTAGCGAGTGCAGAGTAGTGAGTGCAGAGTAGTGAGTGCAGAGTAGTGAGTGCAGAGTAGTGAGTGCAGAGTAGTGAGTGCAGAGTAATGAGTAGTGAGTGCAGAGTAGTGAGTAGTGAGTGCAGAGTAGTGAGTGCAGAGTAGTGAGTGCAGAGTAGTGAGTGCAGAGTAGTGAGTGTAGAGTAGTGAGTGCAGAGTAGTGAGTAGTGAGTGCAGAGTAGTGAGTAGTGAGTGCAGAGTAGTGAGTGCAGAGTAGTGAGTGCAGAGTAGTGAGTGCAGAGTAGTGAGTGCAGAGTAGTGAGTAGTAAGTGCAGAGTAGTGAGTGCAGAGTAGTGAGTGCAGAGTAGTGAGTAGTGATTGCAGAGTAGTGAGTAGTGAGTGCATAGTGAGTAGTGAGTGCAGAGTAGTGAGTGCAGAGTAGTGAGTGCAGAGTAGTGAGTGCAGAGTAGTGAGTGCAGAGTAGTAAGTAGTGAGTGCATAGTAGTGAGTAGTGAGTGCAGAGTAGTGAGTGCAGAGTAGTGAGTGCAGAGTAGTGAGTAGTGAGTGCAGAGTAGTGAGTAGTGAGTGCAGAGTAGTGAGTGCAGAGTGCAGAGTAGTGAGTGCAGAGTGAGTGTGCAGAATGCAGAGTAGTGAGTGCAGAGTAGTGAGTGCAGAGTAGTGAGTGCAGAGTAGTGAGTGCAGAGTAGTGAGTAGTGAGTGCAGAGTAGTGAGTAGTGAGTAGTGAGTGCAGAGTAGTGAGTAGTGAGTGCAGAGTAGTGAGTGCAGGGTAGTGAGTAGTGAGTGCAGAGTAGTGAGTAGTGAGTGCAGAGTAGTGAGTGCAGAGTGCAGAGTAGTGAGTGCAGAGTGAGTGTGCAGAATGCAGAGTAGTGGGTGCAGAGTAGTGAGTGCAGAGTAGTGAGTGCAGAGTAGTGAGTGCAGAGTAGTGAGTGCAGAGTAGTGAGTGCAGAGTGCAGAGTAGTGAGTGCAGAGTAGTGAGTAGAGAGTGCAGAGTAGTGAGTAGAGAGTGCAGAGTAGTGAGTGCAGAGTAGTGAGTAGTGAGTGCGGAGTGCAGAGTAGTGAGTGCAGAGTGAGTGTGCAGAATGCAGAGTAGTGAGTGCAGAGTAGTGAGTGCAGAGTAGTGAGTGCAGAGTAGTGAGTGCAGAGTAGTGAGTGCAGAGTAGTGAGTGCAGAGCAGTGAGTGCAGAGCAGTGAGTGCAGAGCAGTGAGTGCAGAGCAGTGAGTGCAGGTGCAGAGTGGTGTGTATTGGCAATGTAAATGACAATGCCATTTATTTATGATTTAAAGAAAAAAAAAAGAAATGTCATGAGCAATGCCAATAGCTCTACCTTTAATGATGCCGAGACCATTGCATTGCAAATGCTTGTTTAGATCAGCGCCAGATGAGACGGGGCAACTGGAGGCCGCAATATCAACCACGCTTCCAGAATGCCCCACAACAGGATTTCAACCAATTCCCAGCACATCAGCCAATGATGTACAATCAGTATTTGGAAACAAGAAACAACCGATATTGGAGAAATTAGAACTACTACCAATATTTAATCTTAGCAAGAAAAACTTAACATCAGATACAATCTCAGTTTTAACCAAAGGTCTTACATTTGCTCCCCATTCGGGTTTGAATAAGTTTGACTTATTCAGAGGCCAACAAACCTTCCTTCGGAAGGTCAGATTAAAGTTCTTCTATCAAGGACAGGAATACCTTACAGAGGAGGTGAATCGATCTGGGTTAAGACCCAAATCACTGTTCATACCTACAGTAGATCAATTGCTCCCCAGGTCGCTATATTCGAACAAGCCATTAGTGAGAAATTCACTAATATAACCAATTTCACTCCCAAAACACCATTCAACCTGACATCCGTTCAATATAAGGCTTTGAATGACATCAAACAAGATAAGAACATCACAGTGAAGGCATGTGATAAGGGAGGTGGTATTGTAGTGTATTATACATTGGCCTACATTGCCAAAATGGAAGAAATGTTGAGCGATACCAGATTTTATGCCCCAATAACAAGAGACTCCACCGCACATAGGTGTTTACAGTTCACCAACGGCCCATTGTTAGTATCATTGTATGCAGACGACACGATTTTGTATGTATGCAACCCCCAGACTAATTTGGATCCCCTTATCCCGGAAATTCTGCGCTTTGGCATACATTCCGGACTTGGAATTGTTAGACCTGGCACCATTAGTGTGGGTCTCCCTTCCATTTTTGCTGATGCCTCATGTGTTTTCCTGGTGTTAGATGCTTTGGGCACTGTGCCACTGCTGTCCAGTGCCACAGTGCGAGTGCTCCCTACTGTAAATTGATGTATTGATTAGTGGTTCCATGATTGGATATTTGGTTTACTTGTCAGACCCTAGTACAGAGCACGGAGTGTGCCCAGGGCGTGTAAATCCAAATGCTGCTAGTTGGCTTGTAGCACTGGTTGTGCCACCCACAGAGGCGGCCTTGGAAAATGTGTCTAAGGTCTGCCATTGCAGAGCCTGCGTGAAGTCTGGTACTGTCATGCTGACTGGGCAAGTGCACCCACCTGCCAGTCCCTAAACCTTCCCTATTCTTCATATTAGTCACCCCTATGGTAGGCCCAAGGGCAGGGTGCATTGTAAGTATAAGGTAGGACAAGCCCTGATGTGCGTGGCATGTCCTAATAGTGAATTACAGCCATTTTCGTTTTTCACTATTGCAAGGCTACCTGCTCTCCATAGGCTAGAATGGGCTGCTAGATTGTTACATGTTTATGATCCCAGCAGACCCAGAGAACATGGTAGAAATTCGAGTTTAGTATGTCTGGACTCAGAATAATAAAATACATCTTTTAGTAAAGTTTATTTTAATATTCTCTGTTTGCAAATACCACTTTTAGAAAGTAGGTATTTGCTTGCCTAACCATTTAAGCCCGCCTCTGCTAGGTTGTGTATTCCTTGTCTGGGTTTGTGTGTGACAGGACTGGGGAATTCCAGGAGACAGGCTGCGGCTGCCCGGTGGAGAATAGGGAGATCTCATCCAAGATTCAAGGGAGGAGTTGCACCTGGGACCTGAATAGGGCTGGGCCTTCCCTCTACAATGCCGGCTCCACCCTATGTGGTGTGTCTGATGTCTCTGCTCTGGACACTGAAAGAAGAGAAGGAAGACTGTCAACAAAGTGCTCCTGGACTGTACTTGCCTTCCACAATGCTGGCTCCACCTCATGTGGGGCGTCTGATGTGCCTGCCCTGTGCTGTGAAAGGAAAGGAGAAGTCTGGTAAACAGAGTGCTTCAGAACTGGCTCGAACTGGGCACAGGCTCCTCTGTGCGTGGCATGTCCTAATAGTGAATTACAGCCATTTTCGTTTTTCACTATTGCAAGGCTACCTGTTCTCCAGAGGCTAGAATGAGCTGCTGGATTGTTACATGTTTATGATCACAGCAGACCCAGAGAACATGGTAGAAATTCGAGTTTAGTATGTCTGGGCTCAGAATAATAAAATACATCTTTTAGTAAAGTTTATTTTAATATTCTGTGTTTGCAAATACCACTTTTAGAAAGTAGGTATTTGCTTGCCTAACCATTTGAGCCCGCCTCTGCTAGGTTGTGTATTCCTTGTCTGGGTTTGTTTGTGACAGGACTGGGGAATTCCAGGAGACAGGCTGGGGCTGCCTAGGGGTGAATAGGGAGATCTGCATCTAAGATGGGAGGGAGGAGTTGCACCTGAGACCTGAATAGGGCTGGGCATTCCCTCTACAATGCCGGCTCCACCCTATGTGGTGTGTCTGATGTCTCTGCCCTGCACACTGAAAGAAGAGAAGGAAGACTGTCAACAAAGTGCTCATGGACTGTACTTGCCTTCCACAATGCTGGCTCCACCTCCTGTGGGGCGTCTGATGTGCCTGCCCTGTGCTGAGAAAGGAAAGGAGACGTCTGGTAAACAGAGCGCTTCAGAACAGGCTCGAACTGGGCACAGGCTCCTCTCCCTTCAGAGAACAAAGGATTTTGGGGTATAAGTATTGGGTGAGCCCATGAAATTAGATTACTCCTGGAATTGACAAGATGAAACCTCTGCTGAGGAGAAGGAACCTGAAGAAACTGAGGAGAGACTATTCCCAAGCTGAAGTGCTGCTTGGGGGATTGGCCTGCAGTGGTTGCCTGAACTGCCTAGAGAGGAGGAAAGACTTTGTGGACTTTACCTTTATTTTCAAATTGTGCAAAAAGATCTCCAAGTGCTTGGAAGAGAACTTGCCCCCTGACCGAAGTCCCAGGACCAGTGGACTTCACCAGCCTTTGTGAATTGCTGCTGGAAACAAGTGGCTACATAGGTAGGGAGCTGTGACCGACTCTCCCGACCGGCCCGGTGTCCTGTTGGCACCACACTGAGCAATGTCCGCCTCGAACAACGCAAGGTCTGCGCTCACCGACGCCGTCAACGAGCCGTAGCCTGCACCACGACTGGAAGGACACCGCAACGTGCAACGCCTCGCTACACCGAATCAAACTGGTCTGACCGACGCGGTCACTGCTACTGACTTCGAGTCCTGGGACCGCACCGAAGTTGGGCACCGCCTGCACACTTTGCGACGCACCGCCTGACTTGCACCGCTGCCCGGATTGATCGACGCCAGCTCCCGAACTCCGGCTCCAACGCCGCACCGTAAAGCTGGAATCACCGCAACGAGCAACGTCCGCCCCGAACAATGCAAGCTCTGAGCTCACCGACGCCGCCAACGAGCCGTAGCCTGCACCGTGACGGAAGGGACACCATGACCTGCAACGCTTTCTTTTTGTACACTGAAACGATCCCCGGAACCGGCTCGCAAATCCGTGCCGGCCGCCCCAAGGAAAAGGTACTGTGTTTGAGTCTGTCGACATTTGAGTAGGCCCGGACTTCCGTGGTCCGCTGGATTTGTTAGACTCTGTTCTTTCAGCACGCTGTAGCCGGACGAGGCTACCAACTCGCACAGAACGTTGATTTACACTTTCTTAACCAGAACTCTTGAAATTGAATAGAACTGTGGATTCTTTTCTTCGTTTATTGGTCTTGTGGTAACTCTATATAAAGTATACGTATTTTTGATATAAAACCTTGTGTGGTGTCCATTTGTAGTGTTGTCACTGGGTTACTGTATGTGGTCACAACTGCTTAACTTACATCGCCTTGACAGCTCGCGCCACGCAACCTAGAGGGTGAGCAGGGGTTATTTTGACAGAGTAACTCCCTTGCCCTGACTAGAGGATACGGTCCCTGCGTGTCACAAGTACCTACCTGTACCAACCAGAGACCCCTGATTCTAACATCGGTAGGCAGCAGAAAGGATCCGAATTTGCATTTGTGACTCATGTACAGTGATTGGTGAACACTACTTAGTGAGTGCAGACCATAACGCAACCACGTACTTTTGATACTTGCTTTTGCCATTTTTTAATCATGGGTGGTTCAGTCAGAGTGGAGGAGACAGCCTCCGTTGCATCTGATGACTGTGATTGGGAGGAAGAGAAATTAGAAAGCTACACCAACAAGCAGCTCAAGAGCTTTTGAAAAAAGTCTAAAATTTCGACATCAGGAATCACCAAAAAGGAGCAATACCACAAGGCGCTGAGGGCCTGGATTGAGGCAAGAAATGCCACTGGTGATTTAGGGGAGTTTGAGGAGGCAGAGCAGCGGCTTGATGGGCCACTGGTTCTTGAGAGGAGGGGCGCGCCCTCCCCAGTGGGTAGCAGTGTTTCTGCCCGAGACCTGTCCCCAGAAGAGTTGGCAGACAGGAAAGAAAACAGGATGCATGAAATGAAGATGGCCAAGCTCAAATTGAATGGGCAACTGGAGCTAGAAAGCAAGACAATGGCTCTAGAGGAAAAGAGATTACAGATGGAGCACGACAAGGTTTTGAGGGAGTTGGATCTGAAAGCCAGGAGCCTAGAGATTACTCCCTCTGGGGGCAGCACGCCATCAGTGCCTGTGGAAGGTAGAGTGTACATCCCCAAAGATGTGGTGAAGGAGTTTTTTAAGAATGATGATATTGGACAGTGGTTCAGAGCCTATGAGGTAGCCATGTCTTCCCACCGGGTCCCTGAGAGAGAATGGGGAGCGGGGTTGTGGGGGAGGTTCCTTAGTGAGGGGCGGAATACACTGTTGGACTTGCCTTCTGAAGTCCATAATTCCTATAGCCACATGGGATGTATGATGTTACTACGCGATCAAAATGATCGCGGTACATCACAACGCAGCTTTTACAACGCAAGTCGTTACCACGACTTGCGCTGTAGGGTGCTGGACTTAGGAATAGTATGATTTATTATTCCAACTCCAGCCTACGTACAGTAGGGAAGGTGTTGGAAAAGTAAATCACACTATTCCTTAGTCTAGAGCGCCCTCCAGTGCAAGTCGTGGTAACGACTTGCGTTGTAAAATCTGCGTTGTGAGGGTATTGCAGTGTTTTGACCGCGTAGTAAAGGTTGTTTCCCAGCCACATGAAAGAGGCCCTAATTACTAGGTATGCTTTGACTTCTGAGCTCTATAGGCAGAGGTTCAGGAAGTGCAAGAAAATAGAAGGTAGTACTTGGGTAGAGTATGTCACTTTTTTTTGCAGAGCATTGGATGGTTGGGTAAAGGGCAGCAAAGTTAATGATTTTCAAGGTCTCTTGGATTTAATTGCATGGGAGCACTTGTCTGATAATTGTTTTCGAGAGCTGCACCAGCACCTGATTGATAGCAAGCTGACTAACCCTAGGAAGCTTGCTGAGGAGGCGGACCGCTGGGTCAGTACCAGGGTCCACAAGAGTCATATGGGAGACTCAGCCAAAGGTGGGCAGGGTCCCCAGCAGAAGAGTGGGGGGGGGGGACAAGGGTAAACAGAGGGAGTTCCACAGAGGGCCCCAAAGTAATTCCAAAGGAACCCAGGGAAAGGTTCCCAGCCTCCCCCTGAGAGAAAGCCAGTGGTCCCGACAGGTAATCCTGTTCCACAGGGACCCCTGAAATGTTACCGATGTGGGGACCTGGGTCATAAGGCGAATGATACCAGGTGCCGCCTGTTTGGTAAACCAGCACCCACTGGTGCTCCGCCCCGGCAGGTGGCTAGTGTAGCCTTTGGGGAGGAGGTAGAAGTCCAAGGTGGGTGAGGGCCCGCAGAGATGTCCCAGAGAACCAACTGCCCAACAACATTAAGAAATATGGGCAGTGGGTGAGCGTCAATAGCCAAAAGGTGGAGGCTCTTAGAGACACATGAGTCAGTGTGACAGCTCTCAGGTGTCACCTGGTGTCTTAAGAGCAGGTTATCCCACATGCATTCTGCTGAGTTGTTAAAGCCGACAACACAGAGTGTCATTGTCCAATGGCTCAGGTTCCCTTTGAGTGGGAGGGGGTCTCTGTTACTCTTCAGGTAGCTGTGAGGCCCGCCATGCCTGTTGACTGTTTTTTGGGGAACTCACCTTGGGAGAAGGTGGAGAAGAGTACTTACCTGAGGATGGTGGGTCTGCCTGACTGGGCATGCGTGTCCACCCGGTCAATGGCAGCCAGTAGGAGTGCTCAAGAGGACCTGGAGCCTGAGAGGGAGGCCCAGCAACCTGCCTTGGAAAGAAATGGCAGGGGGCGCAGGAAACAGGCCCCTGAAGTTCCCACGGCAAGGGAGGAGGTAGACCCTGAGGGGGATCCCCATGAGCCTACCGGGGAACAGGTAGCTGAACTGGGGGACCTGCCTGAGCTGACCCATTGGCAGCAAGAAGTAGGCCCCTCCAGGGAGGAATTCTGCAAGGAGAAGAGGGAATGCCCTTCTCTTGAGGGCTTGCGGTAGCAGGCTGCAAGCCAGGCAGCAGGTAAGCAGTCCGGATCACATTGGATATTTTGGGAGAATGGTCGCCTGTATAGCGAGCCTAAGTTTGCTAAACCTGGGTCAGCCCGTGTGCTGGTGGTACCCCAGCGCTTCAGAGCCTTCCTACTGGGGCTGGCTCATGATGTGCCATTTGGGGCAGGACAAGTCCTTTGAGAGGCTTGTCACCCACTTTCATTGGCACCAAATGCGCAAGAGTTCAGACACTCATTGCAGGGACCTGTCAGACTTGCCAGGCAAGTGGAAAGAGTGGAAGGAAGCAGAAGGCTCCTCTCCAGCCATTCCCTGGGGTCAGTACCCCCTTTGAGCGGGTGGGGATTGACATTGTGGGGCCACTGGACCCCAAGACAGCCATAGGCAACATGTACATCCTGGTCTTGGTGGACCATGCCACCCGGTACCTGGAAGCCATACCTCTGAGGACAGTGACGGCCCCCGTGGTGAGACAAGCACTGATGGGAATTTTATCATGAGTAGGGTTCCCTCAAGAGGTTGTGTCTGACCGGGGAACCAACTTCATTTCTAAGTACATGAAGTCCCTGTGGCAGGAATGTGGGGTAACCTACAAGTTCACCACTCCTTACCACCCCCAAGGAAACGGGTTGGTTGAAAGGTTCAACCGAACCCTGAAGGGCATGATAATGGGTCTTGAGGAATCCCATGAGGCGTAAGTGGGATGTCCTCGTACCATGCCTGTTGTTTGCGTACCGGGAGGTGCCACAGAAATCTCTAGGGTTCAGTCCTTTTGAGACAGAAGTACTGTAACGGGGTTCCTGGGTGCACCTTCCCCAATTAGCAGTTTAGAACCACCGTCCTCCGTATCAGTCTGAGCAACACTCTGGCTATCTGGGATCTGTGGAAAATGTAACTTTGACATTTTTCGTTTAGCAAATCGTCTTATCCTTTTTTGTTTCTTCTTCCTATTTTCCACTTTGCAGTTTGTTGCAAGCCCTCCCCTCTTCCCTGCTTTCGTTCCCAAGTTCGCCAAAGAGTTTGAAGGTTGGGCCTGTGGGGCAGGTGGAGTTGGGGCCTCCCCCTTTGTCCCTCCCCCACCTTTTTGCCCAACGTAACCCTCGATTTTCTCTCCATTCTCAGTGGCTCCACTGGCCCCCCTTTTCCCCTTCATGAACAAAGGATAAAGTTTTAGTGGGACATGTCCCAAAGGAAGGCCCACTGCAGCTTCCTCAAAGAGTGGGCTTAAACAAAGCTCTTCATTCTCAAGATTACAGGAAGATTCAATTTGGGACATTGAGAAGAGAGGTGTACCTGCTTGAACAGACACATCTCTCTGCTCTACAAGGGGAACAAGTAAAAGGGGACTAACATCAGTTTGTTCGTCCAATCGCACGGGTATAATAGAGGGGGGAATAATGGTGCCCAATTTATTTACTTTTTGTACTTCAAACAACATTACGGAAATCATTTCAAGCATATGATCTGAACTAAAAACAGATTTCTCCAATAAAGACAAAATAGAACTTAAAAGTCTTTCAATGCAGACAAAGTATTCCGAAAACATACCATCCCTCTCATTACCCAGCTTTGGTTGTGAGCAAGGCAAAAATACATCATGAACATCATGAGCATCATAGACGGGCTCCACAGAATTACCATTCAGGGGACTTGTACTACAATATAATAGGGGCAAAAAGAGACGCCTGAGGGGGGAGTTTACAATGCAAGTGTTCTTCTCCTTTGGACTGCTCATTGAATACCCGTTCTTCACAGGGCTCTCCACAGGGTGTACGTTGATGGCTCCCCACCCCCTTGTTTGAGCTTCAATGTCAATGTCTGGGAGTGTAAAGTCTTCCCTTAAATTGGGTTTTTCACAAAATGAAGCCTTTTCCACCATTACAACAATAGCCTTCCCGGCATCCTCCGGAATTCCTCCAACACACCCATGTGCACCCTCTTCACTGAGCACCTTGCCGATGTTACCCTCCATAGGGGCAACATATGCACCCGCGTTCTTACTGGACGATTTTTTCCTGCTCAATGAAGTGGATTGCTGATTCTGCTGGTTAAGAGGATGATCCGAGCTCATGACTACGAGCAAAGCAACGTCCAATGCAACAAGTATACTAACAGCAGGAAACTCCATTTCTGATGGATTCGAAGGGATATAAAGGCTATGTTGTGACTGTTGGGACCGTTGGATTGAATGATTACCACATGGGCCAGGACCCAAATTTGTCCTTGAAGATATGTCCGGTAAGGCAGGCCTAACAGCCACCCCAGCATGTACACGTTGTGGGTTGGGACGTGTCCGCATCGTACCCCACACTGGGAAGCATTGGAATCTGAGCTTACGGGCATCCTGGGTTGGGAGGTGCCACACAAGCCCCTAAATCTACTCCTGGGGGTTATGGACGGCCTAGACGGATCAAGGGCAGACATGCTCCTCCTGGGTACTGCCATCATAGTAGCCAAACGGGATATCGCTAAGAACACTATCACTACACCTTGACCAACTCATAAGATCTGAACATACATTGTGCAGATGTGACGGTTTGTTATTCGTCCCTGAGGCGAAGCAGCATCAATAGATCATGAACAAGGGCGGCCTGACTAAGGTCTCGGCTTGGGAACAAGAATGCTTTTTGCTATAAATAAACAAGCATTTCTGGTTTGGGGCAGAGGAGCACTTGTGTCATTGCAAGGTCACTTCATACCAAAACCTTAACCCAGCTGCTTGCCAATCACTCTGCGAGGAGGGATGTCCAACCTGTGAGCAAGACGGGTGTCAGCTAACCCCTGTAGCAAACAATGGAATAGAGGATAAGGAGTACCATGCCATCCCTTCATATATTTCTCCCCTCCTGTATTCACAGTCCCCTTTTACCAGTTGGCCGCTTTGCTGTCAGCAAGAAGTGGAGAGAGGGGAGAGGGGAATCGGATGGCGGCCACTTTAAGCCAGAGCTGAGGACGGATGTCAGAGGATATATGCTTCAAGAAGGTTGGAAGCGCGTCGGGTTAGTCAGTAGTTGGTCCAGCTACACGCAGCACGGGAACGCGAGGCGGAGAAAACACGAGTGTGGGGAGTGAGGCCATATAGCCAGGACCTGTCCCCAAAAGAAGTCGACGGAAGAACCAATGGATGTCGGTTGTATACCCAAAACCATCCTATATACAGAAGAAATGGGTTCTGGCTTCTACGCAAGTCTCACACTCAATGGAAAAAACGTGAAGCCTTATTGGATTCGGGTTGTAGGCAGGCCGTCGTACAGAGCACACTGGTGAAAGACTTTCAGATCTACCCGGAGAAAAAGACACCCATCTGCTGCGTTCATGGAGACATCAGAACATATCCAATAGCCAAAATCCCCATCAAGTTACCCAATGTCAGTACTCTATTGGTTAGGGTGGGATTATTGGACAACCTACACAAACAACTCATTTTGGGCACAGACAATCCAGAATACATCTTGTTGCTCAAAAGCACACCGAGGGAGACTTCTACACCCCCTTGTATGCTGCTCACACAAGCCCCCTGGCTTTCGGACCGGTCATTTCAGTATGCTCAATTCCAAGACCCCACCCTCCAGAATGCCTGACAACAAGAGAAGAACCCAGTGATACCGTCCTCATTTCCCTTATTCATCATCAAAAACAATTTACTACCGGATAGGAAAACAAGACGTTCCCCCACAGTTAGTGGTTCCCCAGAGATTTCCCGATCAAATATAATTTTTTGCCCATTCATACCTGCTAGTAGGTCACAGTGGGCCTGCAAAAACAAACCAGACTGTGTTGAGATATTTTTATTGGCCAGGGATATTTGCCAATGTAGATAAATACTGCAGGGAGTGTGAAATATGTCAGAAGAAGAACCCCTATAAACTCCCTCTACCAAGAATCCCTTACAACCTCTACCAATCGTCAATAACCCTTTTGAGAGGATAAGTATGGATTTAGTGGGTCCTCTTCCAAAATAAAAAAAAGGATATATCTATATACTGGTTATTGTTGATTACGCAACTCAATACCCAGAAGTATTTCCCCTATGAACACCAAGCACGAAAATTATCAGTGAAAAGTTACTAGAAAGGTTTTCGAGGGTAGGATTACCTGAGAGATTTTGACAGACCAGGGAACCCCCTTTGTTTCTCGTTTAATGAAACAAGTCTGTAAAACCTTGAATATTACCCAAATAAGAACATCGGCCTATTACCCTCAGACAGATGGTCTGTGCGAGCGATATAATGCCACCTTAAAGCAAACCATGAAGAAAATGCTAACACCGAAGGGAAAGAATGGGACATGTTGTTGCCCCCCGCCCTCTTTGTTTTTAGAAGCCAGGTTTAGAGATGCTTGGGTTGTTCTCCCTTTGAACATCTTTACGGGAGACAGCCACAAACCTTGCTAGAAATGACAAGAGAAGCGTGGGAACAAGAGAAACAAGAAGACACGCAAAACCTTCTAGAATACACCCAAAGCCTAAGAAACAGCATACAGAAACTGTGAGATTTTGCTCACGACAACCTAGAAAAAACTCAAAGAAGTCAGCAGATGTCTTAGAATAAAGGAAAGTGGTGGCAACAGTTACAGGTCCATGACTGAGTGCTCCTACTCCTACCTTCCTCTATACCCCATAAACGGGCAGAATGGAAGGGACCATTTGAAGTTGTTTAAAGGATAGGCCTTACTACTTCCCCTTTATGCCTTTCCTCAACTAAAACCCAGGTATACTACATAAATCTGCTAAGGAAATGGTTGGGACCCCTCCCCAAAGACACCCATTACGTGTTGTCTGACTCAAAACCCATTCATTCAACAGTGACTCAATTGCCCATAAACAAACATCTAACAGAGGAACAAAGAGTGTCTCTTCAGGCCCTCTTAGAGTCCTTCTCCTCCATTTTTTCCGACCTCCCGGGAAAAACAACAATAGTCGAGCATGCAATTGTTACCCCACCAAACAAAGCAATAAAACAACGCCCCTACAGAATACCAGCCGCTAGGAGGGACTTAGTTGCTGCCGAAATAGAGAGCATGTTACAGCTAGGAGTCATAAAACCTTCCAGCAGTAACTGGTCGCCCCCCCTTGTCATAGTTCAGAAACTGGATGGTTCCATCCGTTTTTGTACAGACTTCCGAGCAGTCAATGCCATCTCAGAATTTGACTCATACCCATTACCAAGAGTCTATGAGCTAATCGTGAAATTAGGCGTAGCCCGATATATAACCACACTCGATCTTACAAAAGGCTATTGGCAGGTACCACTTAAAGAGGAAGAGCAAGAAAAAAACGCCTTTCGCACCCCTAATGGGTTATACGAGTTTACTGTACTGCCTATTCAGTTACATGGAGCACCGGCAATGTTCTAAAGACTTATGAACAAAGTTCTTTCCCAACAGCAAGAGTACTCCTTAACCTACATAGACGATATCATAATATTTAGCCCTAACTGGGAACAACATCTCGTCCATTGTGGGAAGGTATTCCAAGCACTTAGGACTGCAGGGCCCCACATGAACTTCAAAAAGTCCAGGATAGGATTCACCAAAGTCAAATATTTGAGCTATCTATTGGGGGATGTGGCTATCGCTCCCCAACAAGAGAAAGTTAGAGCAGTCTTAGACACCCCCTTCCCTACCACCAAAAAAGGCATTAGATCCCTTTTGGGCTTACTAGGCTACCACCGCCGGATTATATCCAATTATTCTGAAATAGCAGCACCACTAACTGACCTACTGAAGAAAGAGAAAAGGAACAAAGACCTGGTAAATCCCCCACAAGCCGCCAGAAAGGCATTCCACGAGCTCAAGCGAGCCTTAACGTCCAGTCCTATCCTTATTTTACACAATTTGAGGGAACCCTTTATCCTACAAACAGATGCCTCGGAAGTAGGTCTGGGGGCCGTTCTTTCCCAACACACAAAAGAAGGCCTTGAGCGTCCGGTCCTCTTTATCAGCCATAAATTATTTCCAAGGGAGAAGAAATATTCTACGGTTGAGAAAGAGTGCTTAGCTATAAAATGGAGAAGTTACACTATTATCTGGAGGGATCTCCTCTTGTCCTGTATACTGATCACGCCCCCCTCTTAACAAAGGGAATAATCCCAGTGTCCTCAGGTGGTTAAAAATAAAAATAAAAAAATCTGTATTTGTAAAGCACAAACTACTCACCCTTACGGGTCTCGAGGCGATGGGGGCCGTCGTGGAAATTAAGTGAGCTATTGCCCAGAGTCACATGGTACTGAGCTGCCACATAACATAACATAACATAACATAACATAGCTGAGCTGCCACCGGAGCCCGGGATGGATCTGTGAACCCTGTGCTCCGAAGTCAGCTGCCCTGGCCGCTGCACCACATCTCTTTACCATGAGATGGCATTGACTACTCATTTGAGGTCCGTCATAGAAAATGGTCTGATAACGGCAATGCTGGCTTTCTTTCACACATCCCTCATTTCCACGAACGGGAAACGCCTGGGGGTGGGGTGTGTCAGGTAGCCCCTGTGGTAGACGATGGGATAGAGGATAAGGAGTGCCATGCCATCCCTTCATATATTTCTCCCCTCCTATATTCACAGTCCCCTTTTACCAGTTGACCGCCTTGCTGTCATCAAGAAGTGGAGAGAGGGGAACCGGCAGGCAGCCCCTTTAAGCCGGAGCTGTGGACGGACATCAGAGGATACACGCTTCAAGAAGGTGGGGGGGAGCGCGTCAGGTTGGTCAGTAGTTGGTCCAGCTACACACAGCACGGGAATGCAAGGCAGAGAAACCAGCGGGGGAAGACCAGAAAGACGGAGATTATCTAACAGCCTTCCGAGAGAGAAAACCTGAGCCCAGGGGAGGTCACAGCTTGTCAGCGAGCGGAACACCCGAACCTGGCAGAGGAGGGAAAGTTGAAACGGAAGGAGACCAGAGTTCACTGAAGGACACAGATTCACCACGCCATGGCCCCGGAGAGACGTGGCTCTTCCAAGTGCGTGGGCGTCTATGGGGCTTTTGGAAAGGGGCTGAGTCAAAGAGGGACGAGAGGGGAGGCTGAGGGGTGAAAGGGACCCAGGGAAAAGGAAATAGGTGAGATGTAAAAGAAAGACAAGAGCAGTAATCATCGGCTACTCTTTTTCTTTTGGTTGCTCCAACCTCTACCCCCTCCCTTCATATATATGCATAGCTATTATTTATCCCTCACATCCTCCCTTGATTAAACCATACAGCAAAAACACTTACCTGAGTGTTTTCCTTCTGTCCGAGAGACTACAGCGGCCGAGGCTCACCTAAGGGACTGAAGTGGAAGACCCTGTGGGAAAGAAGAATATAACAGAGAATCAATCATTGTGATTTCCTGTAATACTAATAAAAAGTGCATACCAAGAAATTATTCAATGCAGTGTGCTCCTTCTTGACTGACTCTTCTACAACAGGGAGCTACATACTTTCCCTACAGGGAATGGGAGACAGACACACAGAGACCAACGGACACACACACGGGAAAGCATAGTAGGAAAATGCTACATACAGTTGTTCTATGCTTGCATATGTACATTGTTTTAGAAAGATGGTGGAACTATTGATTTTGTTCAATGTGCTTATTTTGCTAATTAGTTTTATCTGCTTCTATTATCATTGCAGCACATACATTCTATACAAGAATTACAATGGTTCAATAAATAATAAAAATGCTAATATTATATTATTTTAATTTGATATCGCCCAAGAATTACCCCTAAGCAGAAACTACTTTAAGGAGAAATTTAGGATTACGTAGAACCACTCTACCTTTGTGAAGTTGAAAGAAAGGCTCTTGTATAGTTAATGCCTGAAGTTCATCAACTCTCCTTAGTGAGGTTATCGTTATGGGGAAAGCAACTTTCCATGATAGGAATTGTAACTGACATTTGTGCATTGGTTAAAAAGGCGGGCCCATTAGCCTTGTAAGGACTATGTTTAAGTTCCACTCTGGAGCAGGGGGAACACTTGGTGGTATAGCCCTTTTTAATCCTTCCATGAAGGCTTTAATCACTGGTACTCTGAAGAGAGATAGGTGTTGTCTATTTTGCAAGTATGCAGCTACGACTCCCAGGTGTAAACAAATGGATGTGTAAGTTAATCTACATTGCTGTAAATGCAACAGATAACAAATGATGTTCTGCACAAACGCATCAAGATAATTGATATTGTTGTTGTTACAATAGGAAACAAAACGTTTCCATTTGCTGCATAACATGCTCTAGTAGTAGGCTTTCTAGCTTCCTTGAGAATATTCATACAGTCTGGTTGTAGTTGTAAATAACCAAACTCTATGACTTCAGGAGCCAAATCGCCAGGTTGAGTTCTCTGGGAATTGGATGTCTGCTTTCTCCATGGCTCTGAGTAAGGAGACTAGATGTGAGATGTAGCTTTTGATGTGGAACCACTGAGAGTTCTAAGGTTGAGAGTACCAAGGTTGACGAGAACATGTGGGGGCTATCAAGATCAGTGAGGGACATTTGTCTGAGCTTCCGAACTAAAAATGGAATTAGCAGGGGAGGCGGAAAAGCGTAAGCAAATGTCCCTGACCAAATCGTCAAGCGGGGGCTGAGAAAAAAGGGGGGGTCCCAAAACGCGTTTTCTCCATGTTAATTTCCATAGGAAATTTTACGACAAGCTACAGACCGAACTGCTGAACGGAATTACCCGAAATTTGGCAAAAATGTAGAGCTTGGTTCAGAACGCAACCTTTTTTAAAATGGTGTAAATCCGTTCAGTAGTTTTTGAGAAAATCAAAAAATAAGAGTAAAAAAATAAATTTCCCATAGGAAAATTTGTGCAAGGCTACAGCCGAAACTACTGAATGGAATTACCCCAAATTTGGCAAAAAGGTAGTGCTTAGGTCAGAAAGCAACCTTTTTAGGTCTCACCTGAGCCAGCGCATGCCCTGCACTGGTGAAACTTTTAGTAAGTGGGCTTCAGAAAATTCTACCACTGTTGCCTAGAGCTTGCGGTTAAGCGCTCGGGCGCGCGCTCACGAGCAGAGGAGCGACCTGGCTTTTCTCTCTCCTCATGGGTCATCAGCTACGAGAGCATTCTTTCCCATTCCTGAAGATGATAGCTTCCTTTTCATTTGCCTATATATCCCTACCTCTCTTCTACCCATCTACCTCTACTTCTACTCTACCTCTCTTCTACCCCTCTACCTCTCTTCTATCTGTCTACTTCTACACTACCTCTCCACCTCTCTTCATCCCTCTACCTCTCTTCTATCCCGCTACCTCTCCTCTATCCCTCTACCTCTCTTCTACCCCTCTACCTCTACTCTACCTCTCTTCTACCCCTCTA